>NC_141041.1:16712500-17062500 GCF_052040795.2 Danio rerio
GGTAGTTATTAACGAAATCCAGCGGATCTTTTTTTTAGGCATAAATGTGTGGGCTACTTTTGCATCCGAATGTTAAACGGACTACGAAATGACCTCCGATTGCCAGAAATCGGGTGGCGGGTGTAATGTTGATTGCAACCGAGCGCTGCAGCCGTCTAGATTAGAGAGATTGCTTGGTTTATAACGTGATAATTTAAGCATATTCATCAGGTAGAATCATGCTGTTAAAGCTGAAAAAGGCAGAATTATGAGGAGATGAAAGAGCCGTTATTAGACGTTTTTAGAAACGTTCTAATGTCCATTTCAGTAGGGCTGGTATGGATGTGCTTAACAGGGAATTGCTCTGTGATTTCTGGTGTAGTGTTGGTGGACGGCTAGTGAGGTTGTGGGAAGGGAGCGCCGAGATCGGCTGTGCTTCAGTAGACGAAACCTGGAATGAGAAATTCAGAAAATTAGGTCAGTTACAAACGTAATTCAGTAAAAGCATAAACATATTGACAAAAGTCGACAAGTAATTTCTATTTTATAATAGAAAATAATCAGCAGTAGCTGCGAGCTTGTAAAAATGAGAGGGGGAAAAGCAATGATACGCAAGGTAGAGGGGCGGGGTGCGTAGGTGGTAAGGATCGCTGAAAGAGGAGGACTGGAGTGTGCACTGGAATCGGGAGCTGCAGGATGGAAGAGGTGAGGTGGGATTCCCAAGAGTTGCTTTATTGTCCGGGAGATTGGTTTTATCCGTGTTTAGAATTATGATTGCTGCAATATGTCCAAATCCAATATTGCTTTTTAATCCTTTCCTTGATTCTCCGGGGAGGCGGAGAGATTGCGGGTTTAATGTCTGTTTAGGATAGGGGGTGTGGCAGGAGCGTGTTATGTCCTGGGGGTGGCGGTAAAGACGTGGATTCGCAAGTGTTTTGGGTTTAATGCAGCGGCTTTGAATTATGGTCCCGGCGTCTAGGAGTTTGGAGGAGTTCAGTGACAGTCGTTGTTGGATATGAGTGACACATGATGATGCTGGAGAAGGTACGTAGCGGAGCTGGGGATTGCATTGTGATCTGGCTGGAGTGGATAGGCCTACGGCCTCTCGTTGGAGCCTCGGTCTCGAGCTGACTTTCATGCTGGGCTGGTTGTTGTTAAGACGGGGCTGGTGTTTCAGGGAGCCCGGAGCTTTCTTTCTTGTATGTAGCTGCGCTGATGCTGTTGTGATCTCAGCCGCCGTCGCTGTTGTTGTTGTTTTTGTCATTTTTCGTAGTTGCTGATGATGGTATTAAAGGTGGTGTGGTATTGTAGTTGAAAAATAGTAGGAGATGTGGAGGATCCGTTTTGTCCGTGAGTAACTTTTGGAGGAGCTAGAGCGGACCTGTCGTTTGTTTCTTCGGAAAACGAAGATAAGGGAGTAATGTCTAGCTAGGCTACTTATAGTGAGGTTAGGATAGATCTGATTGGCTAACTAATAAGTGTAGATAGGTGGCCAGCTGCTGTCAATTATATCACGTGCTCCTCTCGAAATTAGTTTAAAAACTTCACTTATTGATCCTGTCAAATGAATTATTGTGCTTAAAAAAGTTTGTACACATGGATGTATTGAATAAATGTTTATTACATGCCGCCTTTTCTTCCCTTTTTCAGACAGTTTCTTGAACTATCCCACCTTTATAGGCAAAAACATTTGCAAGTGTATAAAAGCTGTTCAGCATTTCTTATTTTGACAGATTTAAACAATTATAAACAACAGAAATATATTGATGTTCTGATACCAATTCCTATATAGAAGAATCACTTCCTGCCCTCCATCTGAATTCCGTGTGTCATCAATTACGTCATATGAAAACAACCTATACCGCCCACCCCTTGGGTCTCAGTTTTATAAACTTATCATATATAAAATTGACGAATTTGTGTAATTATAGTTAGAATTCCGATTATTTTAATCAAAACTTCTATAATGTTCACCATTATCATCACCTGGATTAACTTCTGCAACTAATACTGATCATATGTATTTAATTAATACAGAAGTAAATGTCTTTAAACTCTTCATACAATACAGGTAGCAGTAATAGTTATTTTTTATATTGCGAATTTAAGTTCCAAATATATTTATAGTTTTTTTTTTATCTAATTAATTCATTACAAATCAAAATGATGCAGTTACTACAAAAAGTCAGGCATATTTTAGGCTTTTTTCAGTTCACTATAATCACACTGGGTCTGGATTCCCAAAATGACCAAAAAAGCTGTATGATATCTGCATGTCACAATCAAAGTGAAGTCAATTATTTTTGAAAACAAAAACCCACGTTGTGTTCTAATTAAAACAGCTAATGGGAAAATTAAAATAATATGACACCAGTGTTCATCTTTGCATGATGTAGACCGCCTCCTCATGAGAGTGTATTGACATGCATTAGACCTTTCATTTAAGAGCAAGGAAGAAAACCCTTGATTTTGCAAAAATCTTGAACATATTCAGCGAGCAATGTGAAGAAGAGTTATTGTGAGAGTCAGAGTACAGAGCATATTTGCAAAAACCTTGGGCCCTCTTATGCTAACACACAGCAAGATACCTTGGTGTGTGTGTGATGTATTTGTGATAATGGGCTTCAGTGAAGCGAGTGTTTCTCAAAGGGCCTTGTCCTCCACACAAGGGTCTGGGTTCTGCTCATGCAACACTTACAATTTAATCATGAGCCGATGCTACCACTATGATCCTCACTAATGAGAACGCTGATTATTCAAACGGAATTCAGCAAAAAAACACAGATGCTGCATACAGAGCCTTAATGAATACAAACACAAGCTGTTAATTCTGTCTCCTACCCTTGTTTGTCTAACAATGTTCAGATCTATGAGACAGATGGAGAAATGCGGGGGTCAGAGTACTTTCTGTTTGATAAAGCCCTCAGCTCCTAATAAAATATCACAAGAAGCTTTTAAAAATGGATGAAATGTAGCTTTGATCAGTTTTGTGATCTCTTTAAGCTTACATTTTAGTGTGGTTTCGAAACCTAGCGAGCCGCCTTGTTGCCTTCATAGGCAGCTGCTTTGTGTGGCTGAGAACTGAAACAGAACCTCATTAGTGACTCTTTTATACGCACTAGATAGAAAACAACTCAATTATCATACGGTGCATTTAATGCTCAGATTGTGACACTAGACTTGTAATACAGACATAAATATGCATAGAGTGATGAAATAGCCATCATTTTTGTTTTAAAACTAATTAGTGAGTTATATTTTAATTAGCTAGGGACAATAATTCTAATTAAAGCCTGAGCAGAACTTTTGCACATCTCAGAGCAATACTGTTTTGCTTTCTTGTTGAATACATTTTTGATTAAATCATAAAGTCAATGAATCAATGATCCATTAATAAAACAGTCACTTAGTTAATTTTTTAATGCATCAGACCAGCCATCTGAATGAATGATTCAGTGAATCACTTAAAGACAAGTTCTTGTCGCAACCAGCTGATTTTATTTATCCTTGACCAGCCAATGTGCCAGCACAAAAACATACAAATGTAAGTATTGTTATCAATGACATCAGTATATATTTTATCAATATAGCACAATCCTGGCGACGTAGTCGCGCAGTAGGTAGTGTAGTCGCCTCACTGCAAGAAGGTCGCTGGTTCGAGCCTGGGCTCAGTTGGCGTTTCTGTGTGGAGTTTGCTTGTTCTCCCTGCGTTGCCGTGGGTTTCCTCCCAGTGCTCCGGTTTCCCCCACAGTCGCAAGCCATCTCTGGGACATATCTACACACACTCATTCACACACACACTTATACACTACGGACAATTTAGCCTACCCAATGCACCTGTACCGCATGTCTTTGGACTGTGGGGGAAACCGGAGCACTGGGAGGAAACCCACGGGAACGCTGGAAGGGCATCCGCTGCGTAAAAACTTGCTGGATAAGTTGGAGGTTCATTCAGCTGTGGCGACCCCGGATAAATAAAGGGACTAAGCCGACAAGACAATGAATGAATAGCACAATCCTATAGACCTTTTTCATAGAATGTAAAATTACCCATTTGCTTTCAAATATGACTAAGCAGGATGCTTCAAACTTCCGGTCGGCAGCTTGATGTGTATGAGGAGTTACATTTGAACAGCTTCAAAATCATAATATTAGGGTGTTTTCACACTGGCACTTTTGGTCAGCCAGGTTCATTTGATGTCAAAGTATGGTACATTTAGCTAGTGTGTGAACGCTGTCTTCAGAACTTGGGTACAAACCCGTGAACCGTACCCGAGTCAGCCTGAAAGAGGTGGCCTGGGGTACAGTTTGCCCAAACGCTGGTATGGTTCACTTGATAATATGAATGCAATCATACCAAATGAAATAACGGAACTGTACAAACAACTGTACTACAAACTTTAGTTTTCATAACATTCATTCATGTGTATGTCTGCTTGTCTCCACCTAAACGGCTTGATGTTCTAAACGGTTTAAACATTTTATGCAGCAGTATTTTGGTTTTGGTAACAAAAAGAAAAAGGCGTTAAAAGCTATTAGGTAGAGTTGTCACATTACTGATGCTATGAGGTGCTTCGGTCCCTGTCATCTTATTTATATTATTTTAGGGGATTGTTATAATTATTATTAATAATTAAAGAAAATTTATACAGGCTCAGACAAAACATGGTTGAATATTTTACAGTTAACAAAAACGACATGTAATTGGTTTCTTGTATGAGACTATATGCACACAAATGCACAATAAGAAGGTTAAATATATTTGCGTTGAATAATCAAGACAGGAAACAATCAAGATTTAAGCAGGTGACTTGTGGATGAAAAATGTTACAAACAATAAAGACAACAACAAATTTATGTTACTTTTTAAAAATAAATATTAATTTAAATGAAGATAATACTGCTGTCGCCTCACAGCAAGAAGGTCGCTGGGTTGCAGGTTCAAGCCTTGGCTGGGTCAGTTGGCGTTTCTGTGTGGAGTTTGAATGTTCTCCCTGCGTTCGCGTGGGTTTCCTATGGGTGCTCCAGTTTCCCCCAAAGTCCAAAGACATGTGGTACAGGTGAATTGGGTAGGCTAAATTGTCCATAGTGTACGAGTGTGTTTGTGGAAGTGAGTGTGTGTGGATGTTTCCCAGAGATGAGAAGGTTGTCTTTAATGACAGGTCAGGGACATTGATGTTGTATTTCAACATCTGATCTGACGGCAGACACTGAATTAGGAGAATGTTTTTTTTTTCTCGTGCTTGAACCGCATCTGACAGAAGTATAACAGCTTTAACACACATCTTCAAAATAAAGTTGTGCATTACAAAAACAGCCACTCAAAACCTTACTTTCGGATTGATTGTTCCAGATGAGAAACACTGTAAACCGAAGTTCTAAGGTGAAGAAGAAAAAGGTCTATAATACTTCAACACAATCACTACCTCTCTCTCATGAATCATCTCATCTATTTAATGGTGACTTTATGTGTTTTCTTCTTAGATCATTTATTTATTGCACTGCATTGTAAGACTATTTAAATATTCATTTTAAGTGAGACTGTGAGGGTGGATAAATAATTTGCCCTTTTTTGAAATGATCAAAAGGTGAAATACAGATGAAAAATTCCCAAAGACATCCCAAATGCCACAAACAAAGCACATGCGTTGTTTGTCACATGATCTATTAAGACAATTCTTTTCTCAGACAGACTTAAATTTATAGCGGAGGAGACCAGAGAGCCTTACGATGCATGATTATTTTTCACTAATGTCACTACGGCTATAAAAGTGTCTCTCTAGGGTTTCAAGTGCATTCTTTTAAGAGACATATTTAAGATATTTTGTTGTGAGTTTCAGTACAGTCTTATGTCAATATTAAAGGCTGCTTCATGACAGACAATATGTCTTGATTTGGAATGTTTGTGTACTGAATAATATTTATAATATAAATAAGAAAAATGTGTACATACGATGCTAATATTGAACATAAAGAGAAAGAAAGAAAAGAAAGAAAGAAAGAAAGAAACTGTACAAGATTACTAAAACTCCACTTCAATTTAAAAAAATAAACATTTGTGAAGTAAGGTTTGTCTCCAACAACAGAACATAAACCACCTTCAGTACACCAAATATTCTCAAAACAATTGTCAACATGTAACAGAAAAAGAAAAAAGTGGTTTGAAAGATAGGGTGAATAGAAAAAAAAAACTAAAGCAAAGATAGTTCACTATAAGATTAAAGGCATAGTTCACCCATAAAATAGTAATTTACACACCCTAAAATTACACACAATGTTTTGGTTGAACTATTTCTAAGGAAATTTGTCACAAAAGAAAGAAGGTTATCACAGAAAATTTTAAAAGAAAGAAAGAAAGAAAGAAAGAAAGAAAGAATCGTTGTGAGTAAAGATTTTGGACATCTTCTTGGACACTTTTAATGCTTTCAAAAGGTTTGCTGCACTTAGCACTCATGTCTTGAGGTTGTTCAGTATGATGTGATTGACTTTTTATGTGCAATTTGATTGGACAGGAATCACATGTCTGATTTTTCTACTCAGCCAATCTCCATAGAGAAGAATAATAAAGTAGCAACTGCAGGTTGAAGAAAAGTAATGGAGTAAAAGTACATATACTGCACTAAAAATGCACTTAAGGGAAAGTAAAGGTACACATTTTTAAAACTTAGTAAATTACAATTCCTGGAAAAAAACTACTCAATTGCAGTGATTTAGGGTTTTGTAATTTGCTATTTTACCAATTTTTGGGTGAACTATCCCTTTAAGGAAAGTCATAAAAGAAAGAAAGTTACAAAAGAAAGAAGGTTATAAAAGACATTTAGAGATGAAAGAAAAGTTACAAAAAAAAAGAAATGTAATTAAGTCTGTCTCAAATCAAGTGGTTTATTAAAAGTTTCCCATATGGTGCATTAGTTTACTAAGAGCTCTAAATCAGTCAGCGTAAACTACTTATGAATTAGGCTGGCTTCATTAAGTATAATATTTCCAGATTTATTCAAGTGTACGTCAACATTTCTACTCACAAATATTTCCCAGGCTGCAGCAGCAATCAATTATTAGTACACATTTCAGTGTGTCTTCATTTTCTGCCAACTGTTGTTTACCATGGAAAATGTCAGTCTTATCATATCTCCCTCAGTCCCGGGAGTAAATATGTAAACTTCACACCTGGGTTGAAAATCAAATAGCGTCAGTAAATGAGCTGCGATGATGATTAATCTTTTCTCCTTGGCATGCTCAACCATAAGCCAACCAGACTGCTCCGGATCAGTGCAAGAGCCTGCACTCAAGGAGATTTTCCAGAACATTCTGGTTAATATTGGACATGGAGATGATGGCAGAATGATCTAAGGTATGCAGGCGAACAAATTAAGAGTGCTCAGGAAACAGCAGGATTTTAACTGCTGCTAATTTTGATGAATTATGAACGCGGTGTGCCTTTAAATGGGCCAGCTGTAAGTGCAAGGAACAGATGGCTTGTGACAAACTAAATGCACGACTTTAGACGGTTTAGTGGTGAGGAGCGCAGATAAACCTGCAGCACGTGAAACCCCTCAGACTTATTTAATGTTATTTAGGAACCCACAAGCTTGACATATTAGTGCCAGGAATATATGAATCAAGCAATTGTATAGAAAAAAGTGCAAAATGGGGTTATTTTATTAATGGGTTCTAAGATTTCTGAGATGCGGAAAAACTTAAATTATGAACTTAAGTTATAGAAAATTTTTACATTTACGTTTTTTCAAAGATCAAAAGTGGCTAGTTCATACAAATTCCTACAATTTAATGTGATAAACAAATTTATTTATTTATCTTTAAATGTCTACAAACACCACCGCAAAACTAAAATGTACCAATGATACCATATTGTATTAGCCATTAATCAGATAATAAAATTTGCCCTGAGATTGTATTGAAATGTTCCACATTTTGCATCATTAACTTAAACCAGGGTTCACCAACTTGTTCCCGGAGGGCTGATATCCTGCAGATTTTAGCTCCAACCCTAATCAAACACACCTGACCAAGGTAATCAAGGTCTTGCTAGGTATACTTGAAACATCCAGGCAGGAGTGTTGAGGCAAGTTGGAGCTAAACCCTGCAGGGACACCAGCCCTCCAAGACCGAGATTGGTGACCCCTGACTTAAACAGTAGTGCTATACATCTAATCAAATCTCTATGCTGGCTGTCAAAACGGCAAAAATACTAAAATATAATCGAAATATATTCTAATATAAATTAATGCTGGCTTGGAGTGCAGAAAAAGACTTTTATAATCAGTATACCTTTTTAAATGCATCTAAACCAAAATTATCCTGTTGTGTATTAGCCTGTTGTGTTTAATTTTAAAAGAACGATATAAAGAAGATGTGTGATTTTTATAATATATTTGTTGTACATCATTACTAAAACCGACCTTAAGGATGAAACTTAAATGTAGAAGCTAGAAAATCCAGGAAAAAAATATATCATATACAGTGTTTCCCACAGGTTTGAAATATACTTGCAGTAGCAGCTGAATTGAAACACACCTTTTACCCACAGCACATAAATAGTTAATTATATGTGACAAACAAAACATAATTTGATTTTAGCACTAGCTTTATTATTATCTGTTTTAAACTTATCCTTTTCAATGGGTTAAAGTTAAAAAAAAAAAAAAAAAAAGTGTTGAAATATTTATTTTAAAAACACTATTTTTTATGCTACTCAAGCGCCACGTGCACCCCACAGGTAAAACTAGCTTCTCTCTATCTTTCATTCAAGTTTAGGTTGCTTTATTGTTATGACATTTTGTACAGCAAAGGATTAGATGTTTAAATGTAATATATTGACATATATATCGTCATCAAATTAATAACATAAACAGCAGATAAGAAATGGCAGAAAAAAAAGAAATAAAAACAATATCTCTAAAAAAATCATAGCTACAAGAACAAAATGTGTAGATTATTTAAATGACAATTTAATTTCTAATGGTGTACAAATATCATGCAGCCAATTTATATGTAATTTCCTCCTTTCAGAGAATTTAGTAAAGGTTTTCTGAGGCATTTAAAATAAAGAATTAATTATTTAATGTCTCTCTCACAGCTGTGCGCACAAAATAAACGACAGCTTAGAGAACAAAACCAAATCCTGGACATTCGAGTAGATTTAGAAACCTCGGCCAGACGCAAAAGGGTGTGGGTCTCTGTGGGTCTGCAGAGCACATGAGATTACTTGTGGGAGTGTTGAGAGGTCTTGCGCACACAGATCGAGCAGTATGAAGAAAGAAAGAAGAGAAGATTTTCCACTACTTAAATCGCTCATGGATGTTTGTTTATATTGGTTTATATGGATACAAAAAAAAAAAAGTGTAAAAAGGATGATAATAATAGAAGTAAAAAAATGTGCCGAAACCTGGGAAGCCCACCCAAGTCTATGTGTGGGAAGCACTGTCCATACCACATTATTTTGTGCACTGACTTATGCAGACAGAAGAAAGTTATCACAACTAAAGGACATTTTATTAACTTCCAACAGGTGTTCTGGCTGCCCTTAAATTTCCAATGAATTTATGTTGTGAACCACTTGTCAGGGCTTGGACAGAAAACAGAGAGAAATAACTTTAAATGAGTCCTTTATTAAATAAAAGAAAAACAAAGGCTGTAAAGCTGACGTGTGCAGGTGAGGGGCTGGATTCCACAGCGAGATGACTGAGCACACTACAGGTAAGCAAAAGTAAACTGATAAATAATAATAACACAAATAACCTCACAAGAGACATTGCAGAGTGTCCGTGAGGTGAAATAAACGTAATAATCTGGCAATGAGTAACAACACAGGGCACGAAAAAGTAGAGAGCTGCATTGGATCAAACAGCAACAGGTAAGAAATGTATGTGCGCCAGCGCTAATTATAAGAGGAAACAGCTAAAGTAAAGAACTGAGAAGATTTGATCAAACCTGACTCATGACACCACTGCTTCATTGAATAGAATGTCCAGCTTGAAAAAATGTGGCTAATTTGTATGTATTTAATTTTTATTTTGTACAAAAATTTGTGAAGTTTCACAAACTAATTTCAAGAGAAGCACATGATATGATTGACTGCAGCTGGCCACCCATCTACATCCATTAGTTAGCCAATCAGATCAATCCTAACTCACCATGAGTAGCCTAGCTAGATTTACTCCCTTATCTTCTTTTTCTGAAAAAACCCCCATCCACCCCTTTCTCGTCCTTTCCTCCTTTACCATAGGGGAGCTCTCAAAGAACCACCTGATCTCGTACTCCCCTCACAGGCTTTTTGGAGCTCGCGGGAGCCCTGGGCTCAACTATCTCCGAGCTCAGGGTTCTCTCCTGGGACAGCATGTCAAACCTGCTAATAGTTGTCAAACAATATCTAAGTTTTTGAAAGCTCTTTTGAAAGCCTCTAAGTGTGAAACTATTTTTAAAATGTACAAATGATATCAAACAAATTCATTAGAAATAGCCATTAATCAAAAAGTTATGAATTGCCATGAGATTGCTTTGGAATGTCACATATTTTAGATAATTAACTCAAAAAGCACAGCTATACACACCTAATCAAATGTCTGCTGTCTACTCTCTTTAAGTATTAAATAGCAAAATCTGAAAATAAATTATAAATATTTCATAAGAATTCAAATAAACACAGGCTCTTTCTGCAAAGAAGAGACTTTTATAGTAATTATACATTCTAAAGAACTAATCTAATCTAATCCAGTGGTGTATAATGGTTGTGGCGTTTATAAGGAAAAATGTACAGAAATATTAGAATGCAAGAAATGTTTTCAATAATGTTTATATTTATGTTATAAATCATTAATAAATAAATGTCCTTAATGATTAAACTTGATCAAAACGTAGAAGCTAGTAAAACCAGAAAAAAATATTTACCACATTATTTTGTGCACTGACTTATTCTTGCAGACAGGAGAAAGCCATCACAAAATTACGTTTTATTAACTTCCAATGTGAGTTCTGTTTGCTCTTAAATTTCCAATGTAAATATGATGTGAACCACTGCTTCATTATAATAAATTCATAGAAACACACAGCTGCTGCTCATATTGTATTCTGGTCAGCATTTAAAATGTCTGAGTCAACTTTTATACAGATGCTTTTATGCTTTACTTCAAAGAACACTGGATCCATGCATACCGCATGACTATCTTCAGAGGAAAGGTGGTTTACTGTTGTGGTTCACTCTTGTGTGCGTGTATGTCTTGAGGGGTTACTGCTATTTCAAATTGTAATGGTGCTACACCATTTATCCTCCTTTTCAAGAGACCTGTCAGCAAAACATGGCATGAGGCCAGTCTTCGGTATGCTTATTTCTTATCTATATTTTCCTCCTGCCATACTTCATTTGCATAAATATACATCTAGACTTCAAATAGACTTCATTTGCATCTCTTGTGGCATTTGAAAAAAAAAGATATCTGTTTCAATGCAGGTCTCGTAGCTCTTGAGAAACTCCTCTTTTAAATGTAATGTTGTTTGTGTTAAGTAAAATGAAGTTTTCAATCTGCTAATGCTAATACTTGTGCTATTTAGCCTGTGCAATAATTTTTGGTACACACAAATATGATTTTGTGGGGACTCCCATAGACACAGATTCATGAGAGTCTCCGGACAATCATATTTGTGTATACCAGAAATTATTGTAGAGGCTATATGGCACAAATATTAGCATTAGTTCTTAATATTAGCATATTGTTTTTCACAGAAGTAAACTCTTTCCCATGAATGCGGAGACATCCAAATCATTAGTGTTCTACCCCACATTTTCAGCATATATCTATGTTGTTCTTCATCACAGAAGTAAACTCTTTCTTGTAGATGTGGAGATATAGAGTTTATTAGCATTCTACCCCATATGTGTGTGCACATTTAACTGTTGCATGGCAAAACCTTATAGTCAAATCAAGTCATTCCATTAAGAAACTGGACTGATTCTACTAAGCAACTAACTGTCAGAAGTACCAAAATTGTGAATTATTACAGTCTAGTCTTAGTCGCCATGAATACTTTCCTCATGGGTCTACCTATAAAAAACTTTGCAAGCCAATCGAAAGACCTAGATTTTTAGAATGATAGCAGACAGCAAATAACATCAAAAAGGGGAGGAGGGAACAACAAAGCAACACCCCCAGGCACATAACAGTACCACACCACTTTCTTTGTGTAATTAGCACAACAGCACGGTACTGAAAGGGTGGAGCCAGACTTGGTACTGAACGCAATTGGTTTACAGAGAATCGTCACTTACGGATGCAACAAGCCAGGGAAATGACAACACAGGAAGTGCCATTTTAAACGAGATTTTATTCCTTCCCTTTCATCAATGGGTAAAGATTGTACCTCCCCATTGTCACCAATGGCATGGTTTGATTTGGGACTTGTGGATCTGCAAATTGTTGTATTTGTTCTTCAGTGTTTGAGCTTTTCATTTATATTACACTGAACTGAACTGAACTCTGAAAACTGAACTGTTTCTATTTACTACAACTTCTATGTTAAAGGGCCATGAAATCCCCCCCGTCTCAGCAGGGTGTTTTCACACCTCTAGTTGAAAAAAAATCTGAAAAAGTGGGTGGGTCCAACTTGGGAGTGTCGAGTGGCAAAAGAGGAAAGAGTTTGCATTAAAAAAGGAGTTGCATTACATGCACAACAGCTGATTTTCAGATTGGCAACACAAACACAGACGCAGGGGAGGTAGACAGGGATTTGGAGAGTAGCATTTACAGCCGATCTGATAGCTGTGTGGAAGTCAATGATTTTTAGTTCTTAATATTGTAGTGATATTACTGTAAACTTAGTAACTAGATTATTTTGACTAAGGTATGTCTTGAAAAACTGAAAGAGTACTGCTGATGATACTAACTAACTTTGCCATCTGAATAAACAAATAAAGAACACTGATCACACACTTACCAAATCCATAGAGACAGGACAATCAAAACCAACTGGAACCTGGAAATCTGGAACTGGAAAACTGGAACCTTTTTTTTTTCCATCTTCTGACAAACAGTCACATGCGAAGAAGCAAGAACATGATCTGATTTTTGATTTCAATTGTTGTCTACAGGACTGATCACATCACATTGTATCTAAGGGCGTACTCACACTATGCTATCCGAACCGGGCCCAGGCCCGTTTCCTGGATCGTTTGAGAAGTGTGAGTGCACTGAATTGGGCTCAGTTCACTTGGCCAGCTGTGGTCCGGTTGGAACAGGTGTGCCTGAGCACAAATCACTCGGGCTTTGGCGTGGAACGCTTGTGTGTGAGTGCAAAACGAGCCAAAGCCCGAAACTGAAGACGAGATGTGACTTTTCAGGGACCGTTTCGTTTGGATTTATAAATCTGTCTTACTGTTAAATGAACGCAAACTGTCATAGATTATTAAAGGCGCAAACCCCTCACTGCACGACAGCTGCGCACTTTCAGCAACCTCCAAATTTCTGCAGCACGAGAACTTTATGGTTGTTTATGAGCGCCAAAAGTGTTGGATCTGTTCGGCGAAATATTTCACTGCGTGTCACCGCATCCCAAATGATTAGAAAACTAAAAACTAAAGAAATTTCACCGGTGCTGAGCGAGAGCGCTTACTGAACAGTGCAGCATCGATGACGTAATCATGCCCAAGCCCGAATGTAATGTGAGTGCGGTTGTCGGGGGGGACGGGAGACGGGATAAGCATGCTTTGGCCCGGTTCAAGGCAACTGTACTATAGTGTGAGCATGGCCTAAATGTGTGAAAAGCACCAGGGGTGGAGTTTCCTCAAGATTCTTAAAGGCAATAGTAGATGAAACTCTGATTGGTTTAATGCACGTTATGCTAAAAACACCCACCCATAACTCATTAAAGAATAAGCACAGCCCAGTTAGACTATGCGCTGTGACGCAAACCCGATTTTTTCATCCTTAAAATAGCAAAAGTGGATTTGGACAAGCCCCTTTTTAGTTTAGATCATTAAAATAGAGCCCTTAATGTTAAATTGTTTACTGGATTCCAGAACTCATCTACTACTGATCAGACACATAGTCCCAGCCCAAACGAAATCTCAAGGTTTATGCACTAACAACACAACAAAGTATTTCTGAATTTCTAATCTGGTTGCATGTGCATATTTTTGATTTTTTTTTTCTCCATCTGGCCATTTGGGAACTTGATGACCTCTTCCTCCCATTTTAGAAGTTTTTTCTTTAATTTCACAGCCCCTCTGCTTTATTCATTTATTTAAATAACACATGTGCTGATAGTAATTCTGGATCTCTTACCCATGAAATTGGGCAATAAGCCTCTCCATGGGTGATACACACATTTTGAAATCAACTGCTGCATGTGAGTTTATTGTAAGTTCATGTTATATACCAAGTCACTATAAGCATAACTAAAGAACTAACGAGAAATAAATGATTTAGGTAGTGTAATGGAGCAGAGAGTGGCCTATTCAGATTCAGCTTCTCTTAAATATTTAGACCTAAGGCCTTTACCAGCTGAGAAATGTCTAGACAATTAAAAATTAATGTGGATTTTATGTAGAAAAGTACTTCTTTCTTGCTCTGGTTTTGAATCAGTGTATTAGTGTAAATGGAATTGAATTACAGGCTAATGCAATAGGGTGAGGTTTTATCACCGAGAATGCCGTTTATTTCATTATTGTGCAGAAACAGGATGATTTCTTTTAAGAAAGGTGTGTTAAGAAGGGGGCTAATGCAAACTGGCCGCTTTAAAAGTTTCATTTAGTGATAACTAATCCATAATAGACTATTTTCTTGGGCTCTATATATAGTGTTAGGCTATACAATAAAACAAAGCTGATATATATGTAATAAAATGCAATAGTATTAATAATAATGCAGTGGAAAAAGCAAAACTCGAATAATTTAGGCACTGTAATTATGGAGATCCTTAAACCTGGTCACTTTGTATGAATCACATTAATAATATGATTTATAATCATTGCATTGGCACATTTATACAGCCCAGTGTGAATACGAGAGCAATCGTTTCAGTTAAAACACATGATGTGAACAAGATTATATACTCCAGAGCAATTTTAGTGGCTTTACGGTAACTTAGAAAAACTGCAGATGAGTCCCACTTATCACTGACCTAAGAAAGATGCTGTTGGTAAGATGTTTATTTTCAGTGCTGCATTAGCTAGATGATATTCCAATGAGCAAATCAAATGCATGTCTTTCGCATCATGATTTTCATAGGCGGAAAAAATGGTATCATCCTGACTAAGGTCTATGAAGCTTCTTTTTGCACTCTGTTAATTCGCTCTTCATCAGTCAGACTGATTTGTCCCTGAGGCCTTGTAGAATTGGGCGAATAAGTCACCGGAGCAGCCTGTAATGCATTCTATTAATTACTAAGATTCATGGGGGAAATGAATGGGGAAAACAAGAAAAAGGGGGCTTGCTGGTCTTTTTCAATTAGATTGTTTCTCTCCTCCGGAAAATTGAGAGCTTGATTTACACAAATGAAAGGCAACAAACAAATTATTAGATTTTTTCCCTCTCCTTTCGCTGTGTGAGCTGCATAATCCAAGACGGGTTTCATTACAAGTAATAGAAGACATTTGTAACTGAAATTCATTTTGGAAACAAAACAAAAGGCTTCATGAGACTATTTGTTCAACAAATATAAAGAATAGTCAATTTCCAACTCTTGCATCAGGATCATGGGTCGAGTGTGTAGGAAATGGCCAAAACCCTATCTGAGCACTATTAAACAAGCCTAGTGTACTTGGAATACATTTACAATAAGAGACAATGATGTATTTAAAAAAAAAAAAGATAATTGAAAAAAAAAACATGCCTATGCACATACAGTCTTGTAGTCTGACATTGTTGCTTTGGTTGTCAATAATGTCTACAGTAATACCATAGATAAAATATATGGATGTAGCATCCGTGACGTCACCCATTGGTTTCTGAAGAACTCAAAAGAAGATACAAGTAGGCATGGCTAACCATCGTAATTTTGCATATAAATTATAAATTATCTTAAATAAAACCAATACATTTATAGAGATGGTAAAAGTATATAATTTTACTCATCTAGGAAATGGAGACCACGTAAATAGTTTGTGAGCACAATTAAGTGATTTACAATTGTCATCTGATAATTGTAAGAAATAATTCCAAAAAGCAACTGACTGTGTAAAGCCACATAAAACAAAACTAAAATGCGATGTATATGCCGAGTTCAGTGGCTAACCAGCCGGAATCAGCTAAGGTGACGAGACTGCGACCAGCGAGATCTAGCTGTCACTCAAGTGGCCATGCCCTTAAGGATGCAGACGTAATATTACTTAATATAATTAAAATGGATGAGTAATAATAAAAAAAAAATAATTAATTCACCCCCTCACAGTTGTCATGAAGGGTTATACTAGCTATATGAAGCAAACTCTTTCTTTGTACCAAATAACACCTTTTTTCTGCTGTAAAGTTTAATAGTGGGGTCAATAGAAATTTGCTCTATTATAGAGCAGGACTAGCGAAATTTTGATAAATTGCAGTTTAAGTTGTTTCCGTATTTGCTGCACCAGGGAGTGTGGGAGGTTGCCACTTGAGTAATACATGCATGGCAACATTGTTTTCATGCTTTCAAATTTTTGTAGTTTAAACAAACACAATAAAAGGTATTGTTTCTAAAAACTTGCACTTCTGAAACTGAAATGACTCACCTCACCATTTGAAAGTGAGAACAATCAAGTCTAATCTCACAAGGAAATGTAACTATTTTAGGTTTTGTCAATTTAGTGGCCAATTTGTATGAGTTCAGTCATATGAAAATGTAAGATTTTTAAAAAGAGGCATGATACCCAATCCACCCCTAAACCCAACCATCATTGGGAGATGAGCAAATCATACTAAATTGTATGAATGAGATCTTACAATTGCAAACTAATAAGCCACTAAATCAAAAAGTTATAAATTTCCATGAGATAAGATTGAAACAATCACTTGATTCTTATTGAAATAAAGTGCTAACTTTTTTTCCTGTCCGCTACATTATTACCCCTCACTTTGGAATGTAATCCATAATTTGATGTCACTTTCAAGATATCAACAACCGCTTGTTCCAATGAGCATAGCCTGCTGTCCAACCATGTCCAGATTTTGGTTGAAATGAATAAAGGCCAAACTAATTCCAGGTCACATATGTATGGACAAAGTTTAAGGTACACTGAGGAAATCATTTAAGAAAAGTAAAAACCTCCTTGACCTGCACTTTTTAAAGTTTGAAGTTAAGGGCAAAACTGTGAACTCATTTGTTCAGTAGCTGTTCCCAGTGGAGGAATCTTCTCTTATGCTTTAAGCATAACATTAAAAACATCTATGTCCTACATTAATAGGCAATTACCATTGTAGGTCAACCTCATTTATCAGCTTTATGGTAATAGCATTCAATGGCATGTCCACCTGCTTCATATTTCAGAAAGACAGTAAAAGTGCAGATTTTCAAGTACATATTAAATCAGACTGTTGACTCTAACCTTTTATTGTTAAATCTCTATGTAGACTCTAGGCATTGAAGGCTTTACTGCAGATTCACTTTTTAGCAGTCAAGTTGGGAGCCCTAGTGTCCATGACACCTACATTTGTAGTCTTAGAAATTCTTAAATTGTTGTTTGTTCAATCCAAAAAGCTGTTCAAAGACAAGTGGCATGTTCCCGTTCTTTGGTCTTTGTCCTCAGTTTTCTCTGCCCTGTTGCAGGTCTGCGGTTACTGTATTATTTTTACTCATTAAAATTTTTCAAAGTGTCAAGGACAAACTTGTTATTGATTGCTCCAGCACATGCCGTTGCTGCTGTGAGAGAGGAACAATGTTCAGTGGTTAGTTACATAATACCAAACTTCAAAACACTTTAATAAAATTACACAATCTTAGCTGACAGCTTTTTCATCACAGCCGACAGAAACTCATTTTAGAGAGACAGATGGGATATTAGCTCATGGTAAACAGAGGCTAGGAGGATGTTTCATAAAAAGGTAATAAACGTGTGTCATAGGCAAAGATAAACAGGTCACATACTGCATAGTAGATGAAGCAAACATGAACATCATATAGGCTGATACAGCAGCAATTTAAAATACAATTCATGATTTATTATAGACCCTACTGGCGGTATAACAACAGTCTGTAGACACTGAAACTGACTCAGTCCAGATCACATCTCAGAAACTGAAACTATTGCATTTAAAGCAAGTTTCTTTTCTAGAATAAACATCCATATAGTCAGTTCCAGAAAAGTGACATCATTTAATACCAACATATGTGCATGAATGAATGTAAATGTCTATAAGTGTCCATTAGGCTACATTTATTTGTTTAAAATAATAATATTTGTCTGCATCGACAGCCTTATGGGCAGTGTAGCTGATTACACTTTATTTTGATGGTCCGTTTGTTGAAGTTAGTTACATTGCAACCACATGCTAACTAATTCTCATTAGATTATTAGTAGACTGTTAGGTTGGGGTTAGGATTGGAGTTGGGGTTAGGGTTAGTGTAAATTGACACGTACTTGCAAAGTTTCTTATAGTCAGTTAAATGTCTGTTGAAAGAGCAGAATCAACAGATATTAGGCAGACAGTCTACTAATACTCAAATGGACCATCAAAATAAAGTGTTCCGTGTGGCTCAATATAGCAGTGCATTCCAGCTTGTGGACCTGTCCAGATCCCAGCCCCTCTCTCCAAAATCGCTTCCTGTTCAACTAGTCTGCTAATACAAAAATGGGCACAATAAATGTTTAAAAAATTATAATATTTAACTAAATTTGAACTAAATAAATAGTATATTAAATATTAATTTGTTTGTTACTTTATTTACCAGGAATCATAATTAACAAAGATCATAGCAATATTTGGTAACCTTTTAATTTAGGTATCAATTTTCCTTTATTACTGGCTTATTACCTAATTATTTAGATATTGGCTGTTTAATAATACTTATAAAGTATCTTATGTTGTTTATGCACTGTAAAAAATGTTACTTAGATCTAACTTATAAAAAGTGAGGCAAGTGGTTGCATCGGACGTTTTAGGTTGATTCAACTTCCAGCCTTTTTTAAGTATTTTAAACACTAAAACATTGCTTAAAACAAATGCAATAAAATTAAGTTGAGCCAACTAATATTTCTAAAATTACTCAAATCAGATAAACTTACTTTTTTTGTTAAACTTAACTTACTTATACATTGCTATATGTTGACTGTACTCATTTTAATTAAGTATTATGAACTTAATGATCTAAATAAAATTAACCATGCATATGTCATTTAAAACTAATTTAATTGACTTCTGGCTGTAACCTCAGAAAATAAATCTTCGTTTCTATATTGTAAGCACAATATACACTAGTAAAAACAGATAAACAGACTTTCCTGTCAATAACAATTAAATAAGAATGGGAAGATGGATTAAAGACCATAACATGTATTCAATATCAATCGATGTTCCTTTTAATAGTGACTACAAAATAGGCCATTAATGTGGCTACACATACACAATACATAAATAAAAACATTAATAATACCAGATCCTATTGAGAAATCATCCAAGGCAACTCAGTGAGGAGATTTGCATATTTTGATAAAGATTTAGGATGCATAATGTCCAGTCCCACAAAGAGTCTCTAATATATCTCAAATGCATACAGTTTTGATGGATACTTGAAGTCGAGGACATCGGTAAGTCCAAACAGGAGCCATCATGCATTTGACAGGTTTGGCAAACCTCTGACAGTCCTATGATAATCCAAACTGTGTTGGGCTGATGGCAAATTTTTCCCGTGGGCAGCCGCATGCACCTCTGATTCCTCACAACTCTATTGGTAGAGACAAAAAGAAACAGGAGTTCAGGTGGTTGCTACCAAACAACATTAAATAGCTAAATACTGAATAGGAAATAACTACAAGTGAAGTTACAAAAGTCCAGTGAGAATGATGCATGGATGAAACACCTTAGTTTATCAGTTAAAAATTACCTTAGTTAAAATTACCTAACTTCTATTTAAAAAATAAAAAAAGTTTATAGAGGTTGTGTAATTACATTATTCCAGGTGTTTTTAGTTATCAAATTTTAAAGAAAACTGTGATTTTACTCAGTGTAACAGTGCATGTCATTGTGTTTTCCTGTCAATCAAAGAATTGTTAAAATTTAGGTATTACATTTTTTGTTTATTTTGGCAACTTATAAAGCATAAGAATGTGTATTTAATTTAGATATTAAAACTGTTTGAAAATGGCTATATGAAAATTATAGAATACAAGTGCTATAATTTAAATGTCATCTTCATTTTGCACCAAACTTTGCACGTCATAATACAAATTTTATTAAATAAATAAATAAATACATTGCCATTTTACACATTACATTAAGGTTTACATTAAATTTTTGCTAAAGCTACATTTAATTGACTTTCTTCAAATTTAATGTCACTGGCAAATGACAGTTCAGTGATTCAGTGTTATCAGTTAGCTTTATTGAAAGACTGACAGATAATAAGAAACTGCATTAGGATATTTTTATACTGTTTTTACTGTTGCACACATAAAAAAATCTTCAGATATCAAATGTAAGTTAATTCTATGGAGCCCACTATTGTTTGCAATTTTACCAATGTTTTACTTGCCTGCAAATAATTATAGCTGCAGTTGTATCTAATGTTTTTCTTACCTGGATGTGAAGTTTGAAGATCCACAGGTAACAAAATCACTTTGGTATCTAAAGACCAAGAACATGCATTTTAGAATGAGGTGCATACAATTTAAATGGTTCTGTAAACATCAGTAGTAAATGTAATTTAAGTTAAAATAAATTGTAAATCTGTAATTTATTCACTATGCAGCATTAAAAAACTTATGGACTAAATCTCTAAAACACAAACTTTAAGTTATACTTTCTCTTACGTTAAACACACACTACTTAACTGTTGCATACGTTTCTGCATTTAATATCCATCCTTAATGTGCTGCTATAACTTAGGTGAGCTAACTTTAGCTAAGTTAGCGCTAGCAAACTGAACCCCCACACCCCGACCGCCCACCAGTGACCTTGTTAATCGGTTCTGCAACGTTAGTTATACCTACTAAGTGTTTTAAAACTACTTTCACTATTTTTTCTCAATAATATCACTTTTAATCGTTAGCATAAACTAGCGTTGGTTAGCGTTAGCCAACTTAGCTTTCCATGTGAGAGCAGTCTAACTGTTAACATACCTGAGGCTACAGTACAATTTACAAAGCTAAAACCTCACCTGCCTAGCGAAGACAGCAGTTTTGCATGACTTTACAATTATCATTCGGCTAAATTTGCAACTTACCGTGTTAATCAGATCCGCTGCTGGGAGCAGTTAATGTCGACCATTGCAGAAGCTGCGTCTGCCTGCTAAATCCCGGGCAATGAAAAAGGAGTCACGCCAAACTATTAAAATCACGTTTTATGAACACCTGCCCACATCGACAGCTGCTCTAATAAATTGTCTGTGTCAACTCACTTTTATAACATTTATTCTACACAATAACCACGTAAAAAAATCTACTCAAATAAATTGCATTAGTTTTATTCAAAATATACAGTTATATAAAAACTGATATATTTTAAGTAAAGAGGAAACAAATTTAATTTTTTTGGTATAAAACAAATAAAATTAACTAGATTGCAATTATTTAAAGTAGATAGAACCAACTTTGTGAGTGTAGCACTTTTTACAGTGTGTTAAGTATCTTACTCTACTCTACTCTTACATCTTTAACCCTACTCAATACCTACCCAACTAATTCCCTAACTATTAATGAGCAGCAAGTTAAACCTTTGAGCTAAAAGTCTCATAAGGATTTGTTAGTCGTGAGCATTATACCTCAACACTGAAGTTTATAACCGTCAATACCACATTTTCTTGAGGACCAATTGAGTTTGTGTTTTATTGTTTTTTGATCAAATATCTGATGGTTTTACTTGTACCACTGAGTTGTGAGTTGCTGTTTTAATTGCACTTCACATTAATGCCTGCAATAGTCAGTAAATATCATGAAGAGTTTACATTTAAAGCTTGACAGAGATAATTTGGGGTTTCAGCTCCCCCTAGGCTTCTAGAATATCGAACATGGCATACAGAAATAAAAGTTAAAGGTTTCTTGAAAACGAACCTGAGATTAAAGCTTGAGATATTTGGGTTTCATGATTTCACTCACGTTTTTTTTCTGTGGAGCTGGATCACACAAGCTATTTCTGATTCTCAGTAATCCTCCGCTCTAATCTTTGCTCAGAAAGAGATGCATTTAGGTCTGTGAAAAAAAAAAGGAGCAATGCCCTGATAAGACATTCAAATTCAAATAAGCCTCACGAGCGGTTTGGAACACACAGGCTGTTGATTCAAATCACATGCAGAGAGGGATGTGCCAGCAAATCTCTTGGGATGTCTTCGGGTGAACTTTTCAAATAAATCAAGGTACTTTAAAACATGAGGAATTTTTCAAATCAATTTCAAAACCCAAAAGGCCCTCAAGGGACCGAAGGATGAGAACAGAGTCGGAGATAATTGTTCAGGTTTACAAAGATGTGAATTGAACCTAGCACTGTAGGAAGCATTCCTCTAGGCATCACATTCACTTTGTACATGAGAACATTGGATCATTATACAAATATATTTAATTTACATCTAAGCATTTAATAAACTGCAGTTTATATTTATAAAGCTGTCATATAAAGTCATATCAAAGTCATTTTTTAAAGTAGCTACACTTACCGGCCATTTTATTAGGCACACCTTACCAGTACCAGGTTGGACCCCTTTTTGCCGTCAGAACTGCCATAATCCTGGCACAGATTCAACAAGTTACTGGAAAATTCCTCAAAGATTTTGGTCTATATTGACATGATAGCTTCACGCAGTTACTACTGATTTGTTGGCTGCATGTCCATGATGTGAATCTCGCATTCCATTACAATCCAAAGATGCTCTATTGGATTGAGTTCTGGTGATTGTGGAGGCCATTTTTTAGTACAGTGAACTAATTTTCATGGTTAAGAAACCTTCTCTTATCCAGATTTGGTTGAGCCTGTGCGAATTGTAGCCTCACTTTCCTGTTCTTAGCTGACAGGAGTGGCAACGGGTGTGGTCTTCTACTGCTGTAGCCCATCCGCCTCAAGGTTGGACATGTTTTGCATTCAGAGATGCACTTTTACATATTTATGTTGTAACGAGTGGTTGTTTGAGTAACTGTTGCCTTTCTATCAACTCGAACCAATCTGGCCATTCTCCTCTGACCTCTGCCGTCAACAAGGCATTTTTGCCCACTGAACTGCCACTTACTGGATATTTTCTCTTTTTCAGACCAGTCTCTGTAAACCCTAGAGATGGTTGTGCATGAAAATCCCAGTAGATCAGCAGTTTCTGAAAAAATCAGACCAGCCCGTCTGGCACCAACAACCATGCCACGTTCAAAGTCATTTTAATCACCTATCTTTCCTATTCTGATGCTCGGTTTAAACTGCAGCAGGTTGTCTTGACCATGCCAACATAACTTGCCATGTGATTGGCTAATTAGCATTAACGAGCAGTTGGACTGGTGTACCTAATAAAGTGCCTAGTGAGTGTATATTAAAAGGCAGTTTTTGAATATGGTTTGTATGTGTGTGTGTGTCTCTGGGAAGTACATATAATGGAACAGACATTTTAATTTTAGTTGAAAATGTCTGATCAGACATAAATGGCACTCTATTATCAAAAGAGCCAATCACTGACAAAGAACAGTGCAGAGGAAAAAGCTTTTTTTTTATTTGCTCTGTTTTCTATAAACCATATGTAGTCTAAATTAGACACAAAATGATTTTTTGATATCTTCTTCAATGCATCTGGAAAGATAGCAATTTTCAGTCCCCCGACTCTCACTGTCTTTCTCTCTGGAGACGTGGATAGGAGAATAATCCGAAGAAGAAAAATCACAAATCAAAGAAAGAATGACAAAAAAATGATGAAAATAGGAGATACAGCGTGTCTCAAGCTTGGCAGATAAAGTAAGGACGTGCTTTCTTCTCTCTCCTCAAATCCCATCTTTTCAGTCGCCTTGCATCATATTGATATCAAAATGTTGACATTACCAGGCAATCCTTCAGTTGGTTAAAAGTGCACAAACAGGTCAAGAAAATACAATAATAAAGCATTAAAAACTGTGAAATCTTGTATAATAATTGTTTTGACAGATTCCTTACTGAAATGTAAGTCTAAGCCATTTCAGCTGAGAGAAACTTGCACTGATTGATTCCAAAACAAATCATTGACTACGTTTACATGAACAGCAGTAATGGAATTATTTGCCTTAGTCTGAATAAGACAATAATATGATTAAGGTTTTTAATGAGTTGCTTTTTGAATGTTCCCATCATAATCCCGATTTACGTGTTATAAGACTAAATTCAAATCAACCTCATTGCGTCACCACACTACATTTCCTTTACAATTCAATCTACAATTCATACCTCCATATTAGAGCACATTTCTATTGACTCCAATGTTAAAATGGCCAACTTTACAGCAGAAAAAAATGTGTTTACAGCCTGGTACAAAAACCAATTTAGGTGTATATAGCTAATACTACCCTTTATGACAACTGTGAAGGGGGTACATTTTTTTTAACTTATCTGTTTAGTTTTTTTTTAAGTTCTATTAAGTGCATAATAGGGCGACACAGTGGCGGAGCAGGTAGTGTTGTCGCATCACAACAAGAAGGTCGCTGGTTCGAGCCTCAGCTGGGTCAGTTGGTGTTTCTGTGTGGAGTTTGCATGTTCTTCATGCATTCTTGTGGGTTTCCTCCGGGTGCTCCGGTTTCCCTCACATTTCGACTCTGAATTGGGTAGGCTAAATTGTCCGTAGTGTATGAGTGTGGATGAGTGTGTGTGAATGTTTCCCAGAGATGGTTTGCAGCTGAAAGGGCATCCACTGCGTAAAAACATGCTGGATAAGTCGTCGGATCATTCCGCTGTGGCGACCCTGGATTAATAAAGGGACTAAGCTGAAAAGAAAATGAATGAATGAAAGTCTGCATAATTAAGGGCCTGGCCATTTGAGTGATAGCTATCTCGCTGGTCACAGTCATTCTCCTGATTTCGGCTGTTTAGCAGCTGAACTAGGCATACACATCATATTTTTGTTTTGTTTTATGTGTCTTTACACAGTCTGTTTTCTTTTGGAATGATTTTCTACAATTATCTGTTAATATGGCATGATGTGTGGACTTAATTGTGCTCTCAAACCATTCAATAGTCCTCCATTTCCCAAGTAAGTGAAATTACATACTTACAGTATATACACTGAAAAAAAGTGTTGCATGCAAAACTGTTGCAAACAATTTATTTGTGTTGAATTTAAACAATCAAATTAAATTGAATAATGTTCAACTTAATGTGTTTGTTTAAATTCAACACAATTAAATTGTTTACAAACACTTAACATAATAAAATTTAGTAAATCCAAGAAATCATCTTTGAATAATTTTTTTCAGTGTACCATCTCTATAAATGTATTTGTTTTAAGATAATTTCTCATGTATAATTTTTTTTTAGAGCTGTAATGTACGCCAGAATCTGAAAGACTGGTTAGCTGTAGGCTATAGAACAGTCATCTGAAATGCTGTCATAAAGTGTTATGCCTGGATTTCATAAACAGGCTTTCATTTATTAACACACACCATATTTGAAGTATTTGGAAGTAATTTGCATTTTTCTCTTGTAGAAAAATGTTGTAAAAACTATGTTTAGTGACTCAATGTATTATAACAGTGATTTTAAAAGTCTAAACACATCACTGATATAGTGTACAACCAAGCAAATGTGGTCAGAAAACAAACAAGTCACAGGTAATGAAGTAATATACATTTCCTCCAAAGAAAAGCCTTTTGTAAGCAAAATGCTAGCAGGCATCGGTAGCTCCGCTCATGCTCTGCCTCTCTGCCCGTTTTTTAATAATGCCTGTACAAAATGTTAACAGTTGTCCACGTCCACTTGTAACTTCATTTGCGCTCTTCAGAAACAGATGTCATGGATACTCTGTCCATATCTTTTACAGTCTATGGTATTTCAGGGCTTAATTTTTAATTTGTTGACTTTAACTGCAGTTTGGCACTTTCACATTCATTTTCGTTTGATTAAGGTGTTTACATGTCTGTACAGCACTTCAATACTGCAACTAAAACTGGCATACTCCAGTTTTTAATTCCATTTCTGTTTCGTTTGATTATGATCTTAATCAGATTAAATAAATCAAAAATCACTATTTATATGGTAAACTCTTTATCAGAGTATTGTCTTAATCATATTAAAAGGGGATTATTAGTATTCAAGTATACTCAATGTCTCATGTTGTGCAACAGTAATTTTCTTTTACATTTATAAAAATTACCTAAATGTCGTAATTGAACCATGAACTAATTCTGACACTATTTGTGTGTAACTTTCAACAGCATGCACACATGGAGCTTGGTCAAAAACTGTTAAGTCCTGGTTTATAAATTTAGATTTTGTCAAATCTTTTGTTTCTACCCTTTAATGTAGAGCTTTTTCGGTTTATATGTACTTTATGTATGCCATGATGTAATAGTTATTTATTTCTATGTTTTAACTTCTCTTTATTTGATGTAACATTATTCTTGTTTTTCTTTTTTTATTTGTTTTTTTTTTACTGCAATGCTTTAAGTTTTGTCATTATAAATTAGGTCAACCTAGGTGGGGATTCGGGGTTGTTTTACGATATGCTGTATTTTTTCTATATTAAACAAAAACTGAGATATTAAAAACAATTGTTTACAAAAGAAAAATGTGTTGTTTCAGCTCATTTTAAATAAATAGTTGGTAAGTTGATACTGTACGTGTACAAGTAGATGGAGAAAATAATAAAACTACACAAGCAGCCATAATACATAAATTCAAATACAATTTGATTCGATATTGCACATGAACCCGGTTACTACATCCTTATGTAAAGTTTTATGAAATATGATTTGAAAAGAACATGTGAGAGCAAGCAATCGGGTCACATAAACACATACGGTGAGTAAGTCGTGGTAAGTGCTGAATGCTAGAAAGAACAGCGTGACATTAAATCTGTTCTGTCTCCAGCTCCGGGGAGTAAATGCCTCTAAATAAAAGTCTGGAAACTGTTGCATGTTTCGACTGCCATGCCACAAATATCCAGTCGCATGGGAACCAATCACTTCCCATTCTCCAAACTAGCATTAGAAATAGCAATTCTCAGTCATCTTGAGCAGGATAAAAATACTTCTGTCCAGTGGAAATTAATTAAGGCACTGTACCAACTGTTTTCTGCAGGAAGTGAGCTGTGCTGGTAATTTCAAAGAGGTCCACCAATCCTCCTGCTTCGAGCTAATGGTGCTTTGCTTCATCTATTTTTAACTGACATGATGTTGCTAAGGTAGTAAAGTTAATTGCCTCCAAAAAGTATGAAATTAAAATTCACTCAGTCTCACAGGTTTCATAACCTGTGCGGTGAAGTTGCAAGGCACACTGGTGAACTCGCCTGATCTTATTTGCAGATGAATGTAAGCGCAATGGTGTGAGGTGTGTTAAAAAAGAAAATGTTTGTTCACATCTATATAACACTTCAGGATCATTGCATGTGGCATAATGTGAAAAATCACTTTCCCCTGTTTAAAATATACATGCACAAATTTTCTTTATGAAATTAATTATTTTTAATGCCTCCTTCCTTTCTTTAACTCTAGAAAGAAAATATTTGCAAATATTATGGAATTGGCAAAAAGAAGCATTAAATAACCTAAATATCTTAAGTGTGTTCTCTGGCGTTAAAAACTCTTTCCCAAACCCTTCATAGCAGCCCGTTTGCTCAGGATTACATCACTGTTTCAAAAGCACATCCTCACAGTATTGGTCATTTCCTCAGTTCGTTGGATTCTCACCAGACAAACAAGTGCTACATAGTTAATCCTTTGCACAAGTTTGCCAAGATTACGCGTTTCTGAGATAACATTCCTACTACTAGCAGCCTGAAAGCTTTTCACAGAAATGAAAGAGTTTTAGAAGCTGTTTTGATTATCGATTAATTGTTATATTGTGATTTAATTATAAAATCCAATAAAGAAAAACTAAAATATTAAAAGAAAAAAAAAAGCATAAAGTTCTATGCCTCTTCTGTTATATACTGTAAATATACAGTCAGTTTAGAACTATTAGAAAAGGCATAGTTAACTCAAAAATCAAAAGTTCCTCACTTGTTTTAAACCAGCTTGAGTTTCTTCTGTTAAACACAAATGAAGTTATTTTGAAGAATGTTGGAGATTGGCAGCCATTGACCTCCATAGTATTTTTTAAAGATGTCAATGGCTACGCTTCCAACATTCATAAAAAAATAATGATAAAATAAAAATATATGTGTGCATATGAAGAGTTTAGATGCAAAAACCTCTAAAAGCCATCTGACATTTTCTTTTAAATTTAACATTTTTCTGTGTGACTTCTGTGTGTAGGCTCAGTAATTTTACTTTTATAGTGATGAATAAGTTGTTTACATTGCCTTTAAAGTAAAATAACTGAACATAAACATAGGAGGCTGACAAAAATGGTCATTTTAGGAGAACATTTCAGATGACAATTAGAGGTTTTTGCATTGGAACTCTTCATATACACGGTGGTGCAGTGCCTCGACTGGATCAGTTGGCGTTTCTGTTTAGAGTTTGTATATTCTCCCCGTGTTCATGTGGGTTTCCTCTGGGTGCTCTGGTTTACCCCAAATGTCCAAAGACATACCATACACATGAATCGGGTAGGCTAAATTGTCCATAGTGTATGAGGTTATGTGTGTGAATGAGTGTGTAGATGTTTCCCAATGATGGGTTACAACCGGAAGGGCATCCACTCCATAAAACATATGCTGGATAAGATAGGGGTGTATTCCGCTGTGGCGACCCCTGATTTATAATTCATTTTTAATTAAGGCACTAAGCCAAAAAGAAAGGTGTTGTGTCTGTAAAGGTGTTGCAAACAATGTGTTGAATTTAAACAAACAAATTAAACCAATTAATGTTCAACTTAATTTGTTTGTTTAAAATCAGCCCAAATAAATTGTTTACAACCCCTTAACTTAAATTTTAGTAAATCCAAGGAATCATCCTTGAATCATTTTTTCAGTGTATATGACGTAACTTTCTAAAGTAACACTACAGACCTGCATACATACAGCCTTGTAGTCCACCATTTTCTGTTAGTAAAGTATTCACATTTATACATAACATTGCACAAATTTTTCACTCTAAAATTATTTTCAGCTTCCCAAAATGCAGAAAATACGTTTCTAAATTTGTTGAAAATGGTGACTAAGAAAGAGTCGAAGGCAATTTTTAAACTACAGCAGTTCCAACTGAGTTAAAGACTAAGTTTTTGTTTTATTGTTTTTGTACACAAGGCAAGTGACAAAACTGGACAGAGAAAAAGCTTTGCTGACATTTAGTGAAGATACTTTTGTTCTATTTTTTTTGTTTCTTTATTCCTGTTTTGTTATTGTTTGTTTTTAAGTTCTTGTTTTGTTATTGCTGCATTTGTGACTGTTTAAATGCAGTCAGAAGCCCTGCTTCTTTCTGTCAATGCTGACAGTAGAAAAAGGACAGCACAATTGTTGTATCTGTCTTCACGAACACCCACAGCATGCAAACCAAATGCTACTTTGGTAATTAATACAATGGTTTGTTGTTGACATCTTTGGTGCACTTTATCCACTGCCTCAGGCAGAAATAAAGCACTTTTGAAATCTAGCGGATCAACTGTCAAACCCTATTCTAGGAGAGACCTTTGTCTGGGGAATAAAGTCGACAGAGGAATGTTACATTCAAGAAGTATTGACATGAAAAGCAGTGATGAAAAATTTAAAAAGATAGGAACAATAGAATTTAAGATGAAAGCATGCAGTCGAGATCCGTTTTGAGACTTAAAAGCACATGATGAATTCAAACGGCTGGTCCTCTGAATTACATGTATATTGTGCAATCATGTTTATTGAAACTATGGATCACAATGTCTTTTTAGATTGTTTAAAGTATAATAACATATTTGGATAACACCCTCTTAGATTGTTTAAAGTATACAGAAATGAATGAACAACTGTCGAACGCAACATAGGCTCATTCTGAAAACGTACACCTAAATACCTTTCTAGAGATCACAAATTATGTAGCCAGAAGTACGTTTGGCTGCATTTTGTCTTTAAAATAAATGCTACAGGGAATGCTATATATGACACCATTTCATTTCATGCTTACCAGCCGACTGCTTACCTTTGTGTGGATGGTTTTTCTACAGTTACCAATTTGTCCAGTGGCTTGTTGCGTTTGTCAGAGTTTACCACGATGATGGGGTTTGATTCTGAAGAAGAATGATTTTTAAAAAAGCAGTTAAGACGAAAACAAAAAAAAGTAAACAAGTAAATAACAGGGTGGGAACGTGGTAAAATTTAAAAACGTAGTAAAGCTGAGTGCTTTTCTTTTTCTGGATTGCTTTTCAAAACTGTCGGTTGGGTTTAGGGAAGTGGTGGGCCCTGGTCAATCGGTGCTTTTTAAAACACAATTGGTTGGGATTAGGGAGGGGGGTGGGTGGGGGATTGATTGGTCAGTCAATAAGTCAGTCAACAGCGGTCTCTTGTGGATTTATGTGAGAAGAGCAGGCACAAATGGCACTCACAAGAGAAATTTCAGAACTGAAAAAGCATAGTGTCCTCAGGTGGATTCACAAAAACAAAAACTGCAAAAAAATAAATAAATAAATAAAAAATAAAATGCACCTCCTGGGATGTATTTGGCGCTCTCCAGAAATTTATGTAGGGGTACATAATCAGAACAAGCCTGGGTTGGTCGAATATCATGTCAGTGAACGATAAAGTGCATCAAGGATCAGTTTTAGGCCCATTGGCATTCACAACATACAGTACATAATGCCCCTGCGAGACATAATTTAAAAAAATGTCCCCTTAATAGCCATTAGAGGTGAACCTGATGTTTAAAATGGTTTGATTTCTTTCCTCAAAAGGCATGTGTCATGAGCCTGTCTTACAGTTATTTGGCTGGTGTTACCTTTGTAAAGCAGATCTCAAAAGCCTCGATTACGTTTATTCAGCAGTGCATATAAAAACAAATCCATCAGAATGGCATTAGAGGTGTAGAATAAAAGAAATCGCACACTCCACGTCTCAGCGAGCACTTCATTATCTTCCTGACTTCCTTCATTTTGTTTCAGTGGTCTTGCAAGGCATTTTCTTTTATCCTCAGAGTTTCTCATTGTGCTGACACTTCAACTGAAACACAATTAATAACGCATGAAATACAGAAATTAACAAAAGCTATATTTTTACAAAAACTCAGTCACATCTTTTATTGAAGTTTTCTCAATTCTGGTTTATAGGGAGTCTAATGACAGGGACTGGTAATGTACCACCATATGAGCAATGAACAAAGAAAATTTATGGATTTCTTTAACAGCAATTTCTTTTTTTTTCCACCCTCACATCCGACAATTGACTGTAGCGGATTCAAATGAAATCAAAGCTAGAGCGAGAAACCTGCTCCTCTTTCTTTGGGAAATTATAGCTGATATTCTTCAGCCTCTGCATTTGACCCAGTCTCAACATGCTCTATAGAAAAAAATATTTGATAAATGACAGGAGAGCTCTGGCATGTAATTGGCATGTAAATGCAAAAGCTCTGAGTAAAAGGGGTGGCAATTCAAAAATGTCATTAAAAAGAAAAGACTGAAGCAATATATCAGACAGAATAAATTGGCTGTCAAAACAGTTGGTGCTTTACAAAAATAAATTAGAACATACGGCAAAACGATAAATGTATATAAATTATAAATAATATAAAAGCAATATTAAACAACACTGTAAAAATACTAGGTTCCACACACACACACACACACACACATACACACACACACACACACACACACACACACACACACACACACACACACACACACACACACACACACACACACACACACACACACATATATATATATATATATATATATACATATGTATACACACACACACACACACACACACACACACATAGTTGAAGTAAGAATTATTAGCCCCCTTCGATTTTGTTTTTCCTTTTTTAAATATTTTCCAAATGATGTTTAACAGAGCAAGGACATTTTCACATTATGTCTGATAATATTTTTTCTTCTGGAGAAAGTCTTATTTGTTTTATTTCAGCTAGAATAAAAGCAGTTTAGAATTTTTTATGAACCATTTAAGGGACAAAATTATTAGCCCTTTTAAGCTATATTTTTTCTCGATAGTCTACAGAATAAACCACTGTTATACAATGTCTTGCCTAATTCCCCTAACCTGCCTAGTTAACCTAATTAACTAGTTAAGCCTTTAAATGTCACTTTAAGCTGTGTAAAAGTGTCTTGAAAAATATCTACCTGTCATCATACTAAAGATAAAATAAATCATTTAGTAGAAATGGGTTATTAAAATTATTATTAAATATATTTTAATAAAGTTTAGAAAAGTGTTGAAAATTTTTTTCTCTCCGTTAAACAGAAATTGGGGAAAAAATAAACAAGCGGTCTCATGATTTAGGGGGGGCTAATAATTCTGACTTCAACTGATATATTTATACACACACACGCGCACACATGCACGCACGCGCACACACACACACACACACACACACACACACACACACACACACACACACACACACACACGCAGAGATGAACTGCTACTGAACTATACAGTCAGTGCTCAACTTTTTGTTCATACAGAAGAGCAGCTCTGACATTTTATCTCACAGGAAAAGTCACACGAATGACATTCGAATGACATGAGTGTGAGTAAATGATGACAGAATGTCAGGAGTTCAAGAAAGCTTTCTCTTGGTTTTCTTTCGTCTTTTGCCATAAGATATATTCCACCTTATTTCATATCTGTCCAAATGACACTTCATATACTATTCACTTTCATTTTTCAGAGATAGAAGTACTTTCAGATTGCACCAGCACCCCAGAAAGCAATGGGAAAGAGAAAGCTCTCTGTTTGATATTTATCAGATATGATCAGTTCATTTTTGTGGTACTGCTTGTGATATAAACAGCAGTGGAAATAACCACTTCTGGCCTTCACAGTTGTCTGTTTCAGGCTAAGCTGTCAAAAACTGATTTGATTATTCCAGACATTCATAAACCTTTGCCATATTTTTGGATGTAAAGGTTATGAAGAGTAATGTTTAATGCTTACACTATAGAAGCTTAACTACATTTGTAGCAGGGTTATTCCTGCATGGAGAATAAGGTGGCCACTTCTTAAAATTTTGATAAAATTAGGTGGGCAGTCACGGCTACTGACAAACCACAAGTACTGCTCAAACACTTGTGTTTTTTTTTTTAAATAAGACAATGTTTTACTTTATAAGACAATAGGAATAATGCAAAATGTATTTGTTTTACTGTAAGTAAAGCCAAATTTGATGATCAAGAGGCCACCTCCACCTTTTTTTTGCAAGGAAAACCCTGTATAGTGACCATAGGGCTGGTAGGATAATATGATTTATTTGATTTTTAGCTATATTAGTATATTTGTAGTGCACCTGCCATTCAACAATCTCAAGAAGCCATGTAAATTACTTTATTCCAGCAAAAAATAAGAGAAATATAGCTTTACAAATATTTTAATAATAGAACAAAATAATTGCTAAAAAAATGTGTATTTAGTTTGTTAAAACGTTCCATAGACAATTATATGACCGTACTAAGAAAGACTTTACGAAAACGGTAAAAAGATGTTGAAAAAAACTTGTTTAAATGTGTAATCTTGTTTAAATGCAGTAACCAGAAAAAGAATAAAATTAAATAAATTAACAAATAAATAAACAATATTTCATTCATATATTTAATAGATTGTTTTTTTCTTTCTTTTGTTTGTTTGTTTTTGTCCTTCTCTATACGAGAGCTATAAGGCTAACATGCAAATGCCTTTGAAACAATCTTTGAGAGTAAAGTCATGTTTGCCAAATTAAAGTGCGTGGCAGGCTATGACCTTTCATGTGTGCCTGTGTTCTGTTTTCTGTTTTCTTGCGACTGCAATTAAACCATCTACCAGTCCGACACTCCAATTCAGACACAACCTTTCGACAACCTCTTCCATTTCAATATTAATTGAGTTTAAAAGGTCATGTTGACTTGACCGGGACGTATTATAAATCTTTATAAATCTAGTATATCCACGCTTTCCTCAAAGACCTGAGAAAAGTATGACGCAATCAAATAATCGGTAAACAAATCAGCAGTGAACTATTCAGAAGGGCCAAGCTCCGAAATTAAGGTTGAAGATTTCATTGTAGCCCCTTGTCAACAAAGAACAAGTGAAAATGTCCTCTGTCTAAAGCTCTTGAGGGTGCATAGACAGAAATAGCTAATCGTAATTGCGTTTCCATTCAACTGCATTCGTTGGCCAGTAATTGAGCTCAACTGGAAGAAGGAGCCGAGTAGCAGTTCATAAGAGAAAACAGAAGGCCAAATAGGTGTATTCTCTGTAGGTGCTCATGCAGGTTTTGCGTCTGTGTTTAAATGAGAGGGACAGTTTGGGCCGGTGCACTTGGGAGTAAAGAAAAGCAATATAACAGGAGTTCAACTACAAAAACTGGCCCTGATAACGAAGCTTGTGGTAAAACAGAAGCCATTACAGTTCCACTGAGACTGAATAGTTGGTCAGCGCTGAGTCTTAAGGTGTTTTTTAGACTACTTTCACATACCTGAACAGCTCTAGCCAAAAAAAAAAAAAACATCGAAGCCTACTGCCCATGGGATCCCACCATCTGTGACCTCCAGTTCCCATTCCACCCATATATATGGATGCTTGCCTGAACTTCAGAATGTGCCTTGAGGTCAGAGAGGAAGTAATTAGTTGTGGAAAGGAAGGAGAATGCATTAAACCGAGCCACCAGAGAGGGAGCCAGGAAAGGGTAGTTCACGGCGTGAGTGAAATCAATAGTCGTATCGAGTGCCGAGACACCGCCGTGCCCGTGTTCCTTCAGGCTAGACTCACAACCACATTTTTGATGCTGCCATATGGCACAGTCAATGAATGAGTCATGCTGTCTTGGCTTTAATATATTCCAAAGGAAGATGTTAGAAGCTTCTGTCTGGATGATGATTTAATAATGCCAAAAAAACTAACCCTCAGACTCAAAGTATTGATTTACACAACCTTAAAAATACACTGATATTCACTTCGGGGTCACTGCTTACTGGGTGGCTAGGGGTGAATGGTGCAGCAACAGCATGTTTCAAAAGCACTTGAGGGTCTTTACATCTGAAGTTATTTTTCGTCAAGGAAACGTCAAAAAATTGACTGGGGGATATTAGAAAATACTGCAGTCATGCACGTTGTTGTCTAAATAAATGTAGCTAGGTAAAAAGGTGTTTGACAAAACAGTCATGGTTAGTGAAATAAAGAAACGGAAGTAATTACCATAATTATTTACAATTTATTAAGGTTAATGTAGCAATGTAAATGGCACAGATAATTTTTTATGTTATGGAGAGTTTAAACATACTTCAAAATGCTATCTTTTGTGTTCGGAAGAATTATTAAAAAGTCTCACGTTTGGCCGGGCATACACTGTGACTTCATTGTGATTTCCATGCAATTTCAGCATGAAACTTACAATGTACTGGAGAACTGCATGTGACACCAAGTCAAAGCTCATGATTCATGTGCTCGCATTATATGATCCAATTGCTCAGCAGCGGCTTGACAGCTTACACTGTATGTATGAAATCAACATGTAACATCCGCTTCTTTTTTATGTAATGGTGGTTGGCAAACCAGTCTACAGTGCATTTACTCCAACCAATGGGAAGAAATGAGAGCTTTGGCTGGGACAAAAAAGAAATGAAAAACCACAACAAATTATTATTTTCCTTTCCTAATCAAAACTGTATCTCACAAATATACAGTATACATGAGCAGAATATCATTCATTTATTCATTTTCCTTCTGCTAAGTTTCTATTTCAGAGGTTGCTACAGCAGAATGAACCAACAACTTTTTCAGAACACGATTTATGAAGCTGATGCCCTTCCAGTTTTAACCCGATACTAGGAAACACCCATGGGTACCCTCATTCACACATACATACACACTTTAATACACTATGGACAATTTTGTTTTTTCAATTCACCTATAGAGCATGTCTCTGGACTGTTGGGGAAACTAGAGCACTCGGAGAAAACCCATGCCAATCCGGGGAGAACATGCAAACTCGACACAGAAATGATAACTGGCCCAGCTGGGAAACCAGCGACCTTCTTGCTGTGAGGCAACAATGCTAACTACTGAGCCACCATGCTGCCTGAACAGAATATACTCTTGATTGTTTCTGTGCATTCTGGAACAAGTTCGGTAATATTGCACCTGTGCACTTCTGTGTTTCAGTGTTTGTGCAGGTGCAGTGAGGGCACAAACTCTGAGTTCAACTCAGTCGGTTCATAGGTCTGATTCAACTGTGCGATTCTCTCATGACGACGAGCAAATTATCTGACAGTCAGAAAAACCATCTAATTGCTGATCAGGAGAGTTTAATTGCCTCTATTTTCTTTGTAAACTGCTCAAAGACAGCATGACGCACAACAAAGTTGAAATTTGCTCCAGTTCAAGTCAGAATTCAGCTCAAAATCTGACCAAAAATCTCAGTGTATGCCATGCTTTGGCACATCACATTGTGCTAGTGTAAGCACAGTATAAGGATTTAAATAGACCTTCCAAATAAACTGAACAAAGAACAGGTGTGTAACTTATCAAACAATTAGTGACTATGACAAAAAAAAAAAAAAAAAACATAACCAGTCAAAGTAGGAAAAAGCATAAGAGTAAGACAGTCCATAAAATGCGAATAGAAAAAAAATGCCTGATTTACAAAAAATAATATATTTATATATATATATATATATATATATATATTTATATATATATATATATATATATATATATATATATATATATATATATATATATATATATATATATATATATATATATATATATATATATATATATTCTCTTCCAAATTGACACAGATTGCCAGATTGGTGACAGCGACATGAATGAGTGTGCCTGATGACCGAGCCTTACACTGTGAGCTGTTCAGTTAATATTTATTACTTTCGTATTTTTTCTATTGTTTGCAATTTTAAAAAACATCTCATGAATGCATCTCATTTCTCAGGCTGCTACGGTCCTCCAGAGGTCACATTTTTGGCTTCATCCACATACAATAAGGGAGCCTTCAAGTCTGAAATGAAATATGCTGTTTTCCACCAAGGCAACCCAGAGTGCCAAAATCTAATTTGATAAACTGTTAGTAGGCAGTTAAGAGTTACTCAGACCAAAAAAGACACATTTTTCAGAATAATACTTGACCTTAGCTATTTTTTTTTCATTTAAACAAGAATGTTATCTTAGCGTGTTTATTAAATAACAGCAAACATATACCATAATGCATGTAGTGCAAAAAAAAAAAAAAACTTAAACTAAGCATCTTTAAAAGATTATTATAAGAGGTTTAAGAATTGCTTGAGTTTTATAGCTAATATATAGCAGTTGAGACACAAATAATCAGAGAATTATAGGAAGATTTATGAACTATTCTTTTTATTTAATAGGCTAATCACTGCAGCCTCGCTGTAGAGGTTACCTTGATTATTTCACCCCAAAATACACCTGCCCCATAGTGCTGAAGGGTGAAGTCAATGGCAGTGAATTATGCCTGTGCCTCGCCTGAATAATTGAGCTATAATGAGAAGCATTTTTCTCTGAGAAACAGTAGGAGGTAGAGGGAAGAGAGCAGCAAAGTGGACTTCAGCCATTACTCATTGAAAGGGGACAGTGCTTAAAGAATTACATTCATACAGCATACCTACTGTACCACCACATGGGGTATCATCAAAACATTTGGTGAACAAACGTCTGATAATGATACCTTTAATTCTGGATGCTTTCATTCAGCGTATTGGCTTTTGCGCTTTTTGACGTAGTTCAAAATGGCAGCCTGGAGAGAAACTGACAGGTAAGAGAAGCAAGCTGACAAAGCTCTGAGTCAGAAAAGGTGCCAGCAGAGCACTATGGTTTATTAAATGTGTTCGTGTCCAGATGCATCAAGCATAAAAATGAGACACTTTGTTCCTAGAAAGACAAAAAAGAAAAAAAAAAACGCAGCCACCCATTCCTATGTAGCTTCAGTTTTGCGGGCTACATTGTTTAATCGCTTTGCGAGTACATTTATATGGAAAATTATGCAAAGCCGCTCACCGTGCATAACCGCAGTGAGTCTGAAGATCCTGGAGGGAGTTAGGGAACTCTATTTATGAAATGTAAAGCAATCTTTGATTATTTTCTTGGGTGAGGTAGAATGATGAAGTGGAGGGTAATTGAATGCAACGGAAGTCACCTTGGATAAGTGTCTGCGTGACCGTTAATGAGACCGGACACTTCACAATGAGAGAGCGAAAAAATATCAGCTGATAAACACCAGTCATGCTCTGATGAAAAACCAAATCTCAGGATATGACAACAAACTTAGCATGCATTAACATTAATTGGACTCCAGTCTTTCTAGGATACAAAAGGCAATGTTTAGAAACAAACTTATTACCGGTGCCATTGCAGAGAATTGGGTCTGATAATATACACATTACGACTAATGTGTTCTGATAATGGACACATTACTACAATAAAATGCACCTGGCTCCCTTTCTAGATCATTCAAACAGTGATACAGTGAAGAAAATACACATAAATATAAAATGCATTCATTTGAAAACCTATTATAACAAACATGGTACACACACGTAAACTTATAATGCATAACCACCGATAAAAGCAATTTTCCACATCGTTGGTTGGTGATCAGGGCTGTCAATGAAAAGACGAGAAAACACATCACATATGTGCTAAGTGTAAATCACATTCATAGAGTATCTTTGGGACTGACAATCTCTGCACTGCACTCATTCTGTGGAACTTTTTAGCAACAATTTTGTTCTGTGTGGTCATGTGCAAGAACTACTGCATTTTGATAGCGAACAACACCTGTACGGCAGGGTATGTGAACATTCAGTGGCCACAGTTTAAATGTAACTTTTTTTTTTTCTGAAACCATTGCTGCAATCAAAAATGAGTAATGTGTATGATTCAGCATAGCGTGGACTTACCTGATATGAAATGAGAACTGCAGAGATGAGCATATTTGATAACATCGTCAATTCATTCAGCTCCCTTTTAGCCAAAGACGCCTACGGTTGGCCTTAAAAGCAGTGTAGTGTACGGTAAAAATGTTAAGTTATCTATTTTTGGACTTTTGATTTTGGCATCCTACTGCCCAACACGACATGTTTATTATTGCAACTGGCCTCTTTTTGCAACCGGGAACCCATGTGACATCATGTGTGACGTAGGTTGGTAATTAGTCTACAAACACAGGAAAATGTTAATGTAATAACCTAGAAAATATATATACCTTGAAAGCCAAGTGTCTCGTGAGCTTATATTTCAAATTTGATGAAGATAGCATGGAAAATAAGATTTCTGTAAAAAGTTTTCTGGGACTATATCGGTGTCAAACTTTTCCTCGCCATCAGAGGCATTTTCTTAAAAATGACCTTCCCAAGATAAAACCATAACAGTTGCTGAATAATTTGGTCTTTATTCATAGTTCATGTATCTTTGGAAAAAAGACACTTTAGGCTTGACTATCCATCATTTAGAGTTTATAATGCTCAAAACGAATAAAATGTCATAGATGCTTAACTTTTGACAGAACTTATCTGCACTTTAAGATATGTTACACCCAAAATTGAAATTTATGTCATAGTTTAATCGTCCTTCACTTGTTTAAAGCATATTTCAACTTCTTTCTTCTGTTGAACACGAAATAGGTTGTTATGAAATGCAGGTAGCTGACACCCTTTTACTTTCATAGTCAATTTGTCCAACAACAGAAGTCAATAGGTGACATTAAAGAAAGAAGAAATATATAAAAATAAAAATTGCTAATAATATTTTATTTTTGGGTGAACTATATCTTTAAAGTACAATAAATGATCAACATAGAAAATAATTATGACAAGTTAGACAAAGGTAAGCCAAAGCTAGACAAAGCTATAAAAATCATTAGCATTTAAGCAGTAAAGAAATTATTTAATCTTCAGAACTCATTGAGCTCTGATGAGAGAATAATTATTAGAATGTTTTCTATGACTAAGTTTGCAAACTCAAACCAGTGACTTTCCTGCTGTGAGGCAACACTGCTAACCACTGAGCCACCGTACCGCCCATTTAACCACTGAACTTCAATAGCAAAAATCCAGCATGTAAAGCTTGAATCAACTATTTTCTTACTATCTTGAAGATGGCCAGATCCATATAGCACTACCACTTAAAGAAAATGTCGATAGTCTGTACTGTAAACAGAGATCTTGATAATTATATATAAGCCAGATCCAGATGCTAAGCTCTAATTGTGCACTTTGCCCCATGAGACTAATGTTTGAACCCATTTGGATTTAAATTAAATCATGCGTCTCATTCCTCAGTCTTTATAGAGCCACATAAGTCATGATCTTACAGACCCTAATGCCCGCCCTCCTGTTTATCCCATTTTAATTGGCAATAGTAGAAGATGAAACATGCTTTTATGTTATCCCAAACAATTGTCCCATTCATCTTTTGGGTTTTATTGGGTAACTAAGGGAATGTTTATGAGACAGCCATAGCCTGGAGAACACAGCATTTGGCACAGACAAAACAAATACAGGTTTGTGTATAATATGTGCAGTTAGAGCTGCACATATAAAAAAAATGACATTGCAACAATTTGTTTTTCTCTGATATATATTGTGATATGAATTCACAAGTTGGTTTAAAGAACTCTATTTGGAAACTAGGATTCGTAATTTTATATTGATAGGGACTGCATCTGCATGAAATATCCTAAACAAATTTCAAGCATAAAGTAATACAACAGAACAGATACACATGAAATAACAGTGCTTTGTTTTTTGGAGAGTCTAAAAGTATTGAGGTACATGAATTCTATAATCAAATGTAAAATAACACTGTATATAGTAGTGCTGCATAATATATCAATTCAGCATCGATATTGCAATTTGCAAATGTACAATAATCCCATTGATCTACAATTTCAGTTCAGTTTAAGTTCAGTTTTAGTTCATTCATTTATTAGTAAATTTAAGTGGGCTTATTCAGTAGTTAACCAGGAACCACATTGTAGAGCAGGAGTGGGCAAACTTGATCCTGGAGGGCCGGTGTCCTGCATAGCTCCAACTCTAATCAAACACTGAACATGCTAATCAGTGTCTTCAGGATCATTAGAAATCTATAAGCAGGTGTGTCTGATTAGAGTTGGAGCTAAACTCTGCAAAACACATGCCGAGTTTGCCCACCCCTGTTCGATCGCTATTAGCTGCGTCCCAAATAGCATACTTATGCACTATTTTACGCCATTTTGTAGTATAAATAGTGTAAGTAGTGTGTTCACACTGAAGACTCTAAAAATATTAAGTGCACTTTAATTACCCGGATGATGCACTCATTCAGCCGCTAAAATGAAGTGTGTAATGGACACTTCAACGACCGCAGGTTTGCTTACGTAGCGGAAGGGGCGGAGCTATCGGACGAACATGTTGGATAACTATTTATTTTGGATGGTGAAAGCAAAGTTCTCCTACGAGAGTGAATATAGCGCCTCCCGTTGGTGAATGCGGCAATACTCACGGCAGGTATTATTTGATAATTCGGTTGTTTATTTCACTGATTTGGCAACCGTCAAACGTCATCAGGGAAACGGTTTAAATTTCCGCTTAGTAAAAAAACATTAGTGTGCCATTTGGGACAACACTACATACATATACTATCCTGTTGAGTGTGTAAGTGCATAAGTACATAGTGCATGAGTGCATAGTGTATAGTGTGCCATTTGGGACACAGCTATTGTGAAGGTTAGCGTTAATAGAGTGAAAGTTTGCTTTGATTTTAGGATCTGTGAGACTGTGAGATTTCATGTGTATTTAAAAAAAGTGTAAATGGGGAACAATGTAACGGTCAATATGATGAAGCCTAAACAACGATCACTATCGGGGGAAGAAACTCAGACCAGACGTGTGCTTTTACATCAGTTTGGTGGTCAACAAACACGCTGGAATCTCAGCAAATACTGGCATCACAGACATAAGGAATATATCCACATGAAGCTTGAAATCTCTACTTTTAAATAAACCAAGTACACTTAAAAACAAGAGTTTTTTTTTTGTTTTATAATCTGTATGAAACGTACACAAGGTACAATCCATCCTGTCAAACGCACATCACGACAGCAACTACTTAAACGGCCACAAACTTATAAACTAAGAGTCGCTGTGATTTCTGGAAGAGATTCGCCATCAAGACCAAGTTGTGGATTACTTTAGAAGAGCAGAGCAGAGGATGATAATGTGTAACACGGCCATAAATGAGATTGGTGTCGTGATCTTGGTCCTTTCGAGTGCGCATTAGCTTGGGCAACCTGAAAAAAATACCCATTTTGTTTGATTCAGATGTTTAGAATCAAAATTTATGAGACAGTTATGATTTAAGTTTAATAGTAATTAATTAATTAATAGTACCTAAAGCAGCACTTGATAATTACAAACAGGTGTGTTTGGTTAGGGTTGCAACTTAAATGTCCAGGAAGGTAGCTCTCCAGGAACAGGGTTGGTGACCCCTTCTATACTGTATATCACAGAAAAACAAAACATCGCAATGCTAGATTTTTTCCAACATCGTGCAGCCTTAGTATTAAGTATAATACCTTTCAAAGTTGTCCTAAAACTATTCAACAACACTCATTCTTGATCAAATTCAAATGATGACAACTAGTCTTCTGTAGCAAGTAGAGCGGGGCCAAGAGCCATGGGACTGGTTCTAAGCCAGTAACACGAATGTTAGGACCAGGCCTGGAGTTTGTTTTATTTTCCTTTTACTTTTATGTATATTTTCATTGTTAAAATGTTTAAATGTTTGTTGGTTTTCTGCCTCTTTCCCTCAAATGGTGAGGTTGAACTTTGAAATGACATCTTCACTGTATAAATAATTAGAATTAAACTTGTATAAACGGGTAGTTAAAGCTATTTCTTCTTACCTTAATTAATTTAAATTCTCTTGAAGTCTTAGACCAGGGGTGGCCAACCCTGTTACTGGAGAGCCACCTTCCTGCACATTTCAGTTGCAACCCATATCAAACACACCTGCCTGTAATTATCACGTGGTGTTCAGGTCCTAATTAATTGGTTCAGGTGTGTTTGATATAAGTTGCAACTGAAATGTGCAGGAAGGTGGCTCTCCAAGAACAGGGTTGGCCACCCGTCTTAGACAGTTACAGGACTTTAAATATTTCACTCTATTAGGGTTAAACTTTCCAACTGTGTTCTCTAGTAGATAATTATAATCCCAACTAAATATTGTAGATCCTGCGATGTGATTATTGCATATTAGCGAACTGCAATAGATTGATGATGAAACAATATATTGTGCAGGCGAAAAAAATAAAAATAAAACAACAAGTCCTTCTTTTTTAATAAATATTGCTGCTAGATGGAATGATTTGTAAATCTTGTTTGAAACATCAGGACCTGATTGGGATGGACAGCTATTCCCCTTCTACGTGAGAAGACATGCTAAATAAGCAAACAAGCATATTTCTAGCTAATCACATCTGACTTTCTGACCCTTGAAGTCTGATATGCTTGGAAATAATGTGCTACCTTGAAGTGCGGTTGATTACAGAACTCTCTTTGCAGATGTTAACATGCTATTGTTGATTGTTTGTCTGTGTGGAAAATAAGATAGCAGTGCAATGAAGTGTCTTGAGCAGTACAATTAGTATGTCCTTTACCTCCTCCAATTATAATACCAAACCTGTCTGAGAGGCACCTGATTCTGTATTTAGCGGAGGACGCTGGCCATAAATATTCACAATTGTACCATGCATAAGAGATTGCAGTTGATTGTATCTTTTGTTTACACTTCAGGAACATTGTGAATAGCATTATTAACAAATACAAGCATGGGTTATTTAAAAAAGCTAGTTCTACCTCAAGAGACAGAAATAATTTTAATAACTGATACAGTTTGAAATAAGTTTTCTATGGGAGTTAATTTTCACACTAGAGTACAAAAAAAGTACTTTTTGTGTGTGTTTGTAAGCTTTAAATATGAATTACGATTTACAGATTATATATTTATTTATCTCCACTCTGAAGAGGCATAACCCAGGTAGCAAAGAATTCTGGCCCAGATTTGGCATAAATCTGGCACAGCAGGCATTCATCCGACACTGGCATACAGCATGTGGGCCAAACATGACCCGGGTTTGGCAGAGGTAGCACCATCTTTAAGGCGGCACACAATACATAGGGCAGATGTAAAATGTAGTATTTGGCCCAGATGCTAATAATGTATATGTGGACCATGTAAGTTTGGCCTATTTTGACCCATATTTAAAATATTTTAAATTATTATTATTTTTGAAAAAAGGAAAAATAATCTACCAATCAGGTCCATTCGAAAGCACACCCTTAGCACACCTAAAAGGCAATGCTTCATGGGTTTATCAATTTCATTTCAGTAGTGACACACCAACATATCTGGCCCAGTTATGGGTTATTACATTGGCTGAGACTTGGGCCAGATATGCTCCATGTTTGGCCCTTGTCTGGAAGCCAGACTTGGTCCAGTCATGTACCAGAATTCACTGCGGCATGTGGGCCAAGCAACAGCTGATTGTGTGGGCCAGAGCTGGGCCAGAGATATTTTGCTATGTGGGAATGTATGTTTAATTACATCTTTTGTTAGTTTATTGTGAAATTTGATGTGTATCTTTCAATAAACACGTGTAGACTGCTGAATTCATGTCAAATCACTCTGCTCGAATGTTGTCTAATCATGCAGGGGTTGATGTTCATTTCTGGCTGTGTTTTCTTTGACTAGCTTCAAAATACAAGGTCATATCACTCTCTTCTATCCCTCTCTTTTATCAAGCTTAATTACAATTTAGCCTTTATCCACAACAGATCTGGTGAGCAAAATAGGATAAAGTTACTCTGATTGGGTTTATATTTATCCGTGTTCAGCATACATCATGCTGTATTTGTTTCTCTGTAAAAGCGGCAGGTCAGAGCGGAGCTCATTAATTTTCACGTAACAAACCATATATGGTCAATCTTGGACCTTCTGATTTAATGGGTATTTTATGGAGTAATAAATGAGCTTATAAAACAGTTTCTGGAGATTTTAAATCTTACCAAAACCATAAACCTATTATGTAGATATCAGAGATTACTAACTTATTTAGCCAATGCACTATATGGCACCGTTAATAGAAATAGCTGCCATTTTCAAAATACAGTAACAATTACAAGAAAAAAAAGTATTAAATACAAAACATTATGTAACAATCATGCAGACAATTCAAAGCAGTTATGGTTTTAAAAACTACAGTAACATTTATTAGAAATAGTTTCAATTACAAAACATTGCAAAACTGTTTGAGATGTAGTCACACTTCGAGAAATAGTTTCAATTTAGAGAATATAAATATAAAAAAATTGACTAATTGTCTTTAAAATTTAAGTCCTAATAAATAAATAAATATAACAGTAACAACAAAATCAAAGTTCTAAAGGCAAAACATTAAGTAACACTATTATATGCAAATGTCCACACAATAGTTTTCTATTTTACAGTAAATATTTATTTCAGCAGACACAAAAACATTCTGTTAAGAAATGATATGTCCTTCTAAAATGTGCTAGTGCACTGATCTAGCACTCAAGAGAACATGTATTCCAATTTTCCTTGTCCTCCCCTATTAACCCCTAATTTTGTCCTATTGCTATTTGACCTTCTGAGAAAATTCTTGAGAACATCTAAAAATCACACACGAAAATGGTTTCTACCCACAGGCTATCTGGTCGCTTTACCAGGCTCTCAATCTATAATCCTTGTCGATCATTTTTCACACGCTGTGTCAGTACAATCATTATTTTGTGCCTTACTGTGCAGCAGATCCCCTTTGTATGTATACATCAATGTGTTTTTTTATGATCAGTCAGTTGGATCAGTACAAAAAGATGTTGCAAGCCATAATGCAAACATTGATCTGGGTATGTACAACACAAAAAACAAAAAGTAATGTCAGGCAAAATGTGGGTTCAATTATTTCTTTAAAGATATTTCTTTTTGAAATCCTGTTGCATTTTATAAATATGTATTATGTATTGGTTCCAAAAGCTAATTGATGCTTTCTAACATGAAACAAAACATTAAATCGTCCCATGGTGAAGAACACTGACCATTTATGATAAGAAAAAGATTAGATTTCACTTTAAATAATACCAGCGAGACAACAAGGCTTCTGAAAAACTCAAATTTTAGAAAGAGTGTGCCAAATTGCAGCCGAGGCTCATTATGGATACTTACCCCTGTATACATTTCTGGAGAGTATGAAATACGTTTCAGGAGGTACGTTTTTGTTAGCAGTTTTTGCAAATCCAGCAGAGGTAGCTGTGTACACTTTTGAGATCTTAAATTTCTCTTGCAAGTGCCATTCACACCTGCTGTTCTCGAGTAAATCCACCAGAGGCTGCTGTAAACTGACTTACTGACCGACCGTCCGACGAATTGATACCCCCACCCACCTCCTTACCTAAACCCAAACAATAGTGTTTTCAAAAGCAATCCGGAAAAAGAAAAGCCTGATTTTTTACCACATTTTCAGATCTTACCACATTCTCAACCTGTTATTTACCCGTTTCTTTTATTTTTTGCCTTTTGTTTTTGTTTCACCTGCCATTCTTTATCAGACTTGAACCCCGTTGTTGCGGTCAACTCCACTGTGCATCTCAAGTCTGTCAACGTAAGCAGCTAGCCACTAGGTAAACTGGCAAAAAGAAAAGCTGTCCACATTGAGGTAATCAGTTAGCTGCTAAAACAAAAAAGAAACAGGAGCCATTTGAAGTGTCATACCACCCTGTAACGTTCATTTGAGAGCCAAAATGAAGTCATTTGTACATTGGCTACATAATTCATGCTCCTCAGAAATGTATACGAGGGTATGTATTCTCAATGAGCCTGTGTTCTGAGGCATTTCCTGTAGGATATTTTGGCCAATTTTGACTGAAAAATGCTAGGTTCCACACAATTCCTTCATGTTGCCCCAACACAAATCAATCAAGTTAACTTATTTGTTTTTTTACCAATAAGAGTGTATTAAACATTAAAAAATAAGTTGTACCCCCAAAAATTGAGAATTGTGTCTATTCAACTGTCACAGCGCCAAACTTTTCAAAATGTTGAATATTTATGAAAATAGAAACTATTTTTGTCACAATTTTCTTTTCGCCATGAATACATTTTGACCTATATTATTAGAGCAATTTACACCAAAACCTGCATCATTTTAAATCAATTTAACACTTTTATTTCTCACTTGACACCTTTTTTTGATTTCTTGCATCCAAACTAACACTTCTCATTGCCAGAGTATTTCCTACTTAAATACTTTTTACTTATCATTTTTTTAAAACAATACAGTAAGGCATAAACAAACTTGATATGTGCATCAAAATGTCAGACAGTCTTCCACAAAATGTTCTATCATGTTCAATAGTGGGGAAAAGGTGCGATGACTCTAGTGCAGGGAAAATTGGTATTTATTTATAATCAAAAATAAATAAAATGCACAACAAACTACCCCTAGGAGGAAAACAATAACAAAATACACAAACAAACTTGACTGGGCAGGCTGGCAGGGATCAGGATTAGGCTGGCAGGGACAAAGCACGCGGCGCATGTAAACATGTACCATGTGCTAAACACAACAGAAGACTGAACGGAAGTTTGTTTATTTGCACCAAAACTGCTTTGACAATTTCAAAACACCTAAAGATATTTGACAGTTTTCAACAACACTTAGATCTATTATTACAAAACATACAATACATATAACCATACAGCAGTACAGATTAATAAATGTCCACATCTCTCACAGCATTACACAAGAGCAATATGTCAGCAACTTGCTTAAGCCTCCATTTCTAATCAGTTCTGCATTTCCTCATTCAAGCAACCATCTTTCTGATTTATTAAATGTGTATCTGCCTCCCATTGCCCAATTAAGATTTTTCTTACGCAAGTCTTTTTAACGACCTCATAAATCAGAGCAACCAGATACATGACCTGCCATGCGAGCAGGAACTCTACTCATGCCCAGAGATATCAAGGGAATTACAGCCCAACCTAAAGCAGTAGACAACCTGCTGATAAGCCAAGTGTGCATGGCCGATGTGCTGCATATCTCATTTAAAAGCTGGACTTATCAAAATAAACCTATCTGTCTCTAGGCTCTAAAATCAGTGTAGTGGCTTCTGTGCTCAAAAGGACTGTAGCGTTATGATTTTCATACCTCTAATAGATAAAGTGTCGTATGATGAAGAAAAGATCTGCAAATAAAGGAGAATCACAGATTAACTACTCACCATTTGTTCCTTGTAAAATCACACTGTCAGCATCTTCGAAAATGCTAAAAAATGTTATGCTGTGAACAGAGCTCTGGGTATTGAGAAATTTCTCAGCGCCTGGTAAATAGCATGTAATAATGGACTAGATAAAAAACTAGAAATTATTTAAGCATGAAATTAATTGTAGAGCTAGATAAAAGACTTTTTGTTTGACAGGGATAAATGGCTTTGATATATTTAATAAGGATACCCACTCTCATTATACTCTATAACACAGCAAGAGCTCTGTTATGGTTTATTTGCTCCTTGATCTAGACTTGGGCTCAGATGTACTCCAGTAACACACCATCTAATCCTGAAGACAGCAGACATAGAGGGGAAAAACTCATATAAAAAGAACATTTTTTATTACTGTATGATTTCACTGCTGATAATATGAAGCTGGTGGCTACACTAGGAAAGGTTTCCACTCTAAGTATTCTTATATTAGTCATTTGTTGCTAGAAAAAGCTGAATTAATCAAAAACTCATTTATGAAACAAAATAAGACTTTTTTAGAGAATTTTTCTTTTTGAACAAAAAAATAACAACTGTTTTGCTGGCAACTAGCCCTCTGCAACTTACAGGGTAGCCCACTAAAGCTAAGCAGGGCAGTCTGTTCTGTCCAAACAGTTTGCAAAATCTGGTCAGTACCTGGATGAGAGACCACATGGGAGAGCTAAGTTGCTGCTAGAAGTGGTGTTATTGAGACCAGCAGGGGGCACCCAATGTGTGGTCTGTTTGGGTCCAAATGCCCCAGTATAGTGACAGGGACTCTATAGTGCTCAGTGAGGACTCTTTGTGGTCATTAAAAATCCCAGGATGTCCTTCGAAAAATAGTAGAGATATAACCCTGGCATCCTGACCAAATTTGCCCACTGGCCTCAGTCCATCATGGCCTCCTAACCATTCCCATGTCATAATTGGCTTAATTGGCAATTGGTCTTCTCTCCACCAATTAGCTGGTGTGTGGTGTGCGGTCTGGTGCAATATGGCTGTCATCACATCATCCAGGTGGATGCTGCCCCTTGGATAAGGAGATTCCCCCAATGTGTAAAGTGCTTTGAGTATCCAGAAAAGCGCTATATAAATGTATGTATAGTGAGTTCACAGTCATATTGGTGTGATATAACCACAATAAAATAGGATCCAAATCCCTACCATTTTGAGGTTAACCACAACATGACGTAGGAATGTGGTTTGTGGATGTTAAATCAGGTTTATTTTGTACATTAACATAACGGATATCCATACAGCAGTTGATGTTAACATGTATCACATGTCACATTTGCCATGCAAAAACAGTGTAAAGTTGAACACGCACACTGCGTGTGTCCACTTTGTGTGTCCCCGCTGTGTGTGACTCATCATTGCAGGAAAGTTTGAATCAATCCCACAACAAATACACCAAATAATCCTTGGGAAAGTGCTTACAGTGGTATTTCTCACAAACGATACATGAGATCTGCTTTCTTCATGTCTATCACTGTGCCGTTTATCTGAAGCATGCAATGGGAGATTGAGGCACACTCTAACAGGCACATGGAAACAATGGGAGGGGAGAACTAGCATTAAAAGCTCAGGCAACAAAAACAGCTATATTGTGTTTAGAGGAGCAAATTCAATATTCTGAAAGGTATAATAAATAATCTGATGGGTGTTTTGAGCTGAAACTTTACAGACACATGCTGGAGAAATAAGTCTTCTAAAGAAGAGGTAAAATATGTGCCCTTTAAAACAAGATTTAAAAAATACTGACTTTGTAAAAAGCCTTTTTTTTTTTTTTTTTGGTCGATACTTTTAGCATGCCACTTTGAAATGAATTATATAAGCAGTTTTTCATATTAAATGTTCAACCCTTACATTATTCTAATGGCTAAATTGCATTTTGGCCCATAACAGAGTAGGTCATTACTTTTCAAGCGGCTTACATTAGCAATGCCCTTTCTCGCCAATTCAAATTAAACTGACTTTTGCAGCAATTTCATGCTAGCAATCCAAAGAATGAACCATAGCATTAATATGTTCAGCCTGCTTAACCAGCAGAAATAACATTATTGTAATTTCATGTTTTACACTTTGTTTTAAGATACAGAAAACAAGAAAATGGGACCTGAACAAGTCACAAATATTTGTTAGTGTCCTTTGGAAAATAACATTCACTCATTTTCTGCTCTGCTCCTAAATACTTATTAGGATCACAATCTTGAGAGAATCTCAATGGAAGTGAAATGAAATTTAAAGCAGGTACGCATTTAGTTTTAATGCATTCAAGACTCCAGGGGCCATTCCAGGTTTATTCCCATCCAATCACACTGAGCTTTTGATCCATGACCAGCCACATCAGTGCCATTTTCAACCTCAACCATTCATCTTCAGCTCACCTGCTGTCTGCCTTTCAGCCTGTCAATGGTTTCATCCGTTGCAGTTCTGTCCAAAAAAATACTGTAAAATCCCGTCCAAAAAAACAGTAGCAATGACTGTAAAGCCAAGCCATCGGGAGTGTTCACTTTCAAAAGCTCTTCAGGTGAGTGCTCTAGTCCAATAGCTTTAAAATGAATTATTATTTGCCACTTTAAAGGTCAGCAACTTTAGCTTCCGTTAACATTTATATAACTCTTTATCCTGTCATTCACACTGTATAAAGTTTTAATAAAGGTGACTCAACTTTCAGGGCATTTAGATTATTTCCTTGCCCTTAAAGTCTAAGTGAGGTGGAAGAAGCGACTCTGTGTCAGAGTTAACACTGGTAAGATTGAAACAGGTGGCTAATACGTGGTTTTTCATACTGCCTTCTACTTTGCACTTATCACATATTCTTATTTATGAGGAGAAATGCTAATCTTAATCATATATTTAGTTACCTAAACATTAAAAAAATAATAATAATAATTTTATCACAGAAACATGATGATTATTTTTTAAATGCCAAATAGATTCAAGTACAACTGAACTAAAACAAAAATAAATATTAAAAATTATCTTTTAACAGTTATCAGTTATCATCCATCAACATGGTTAATCAACTATAGACCACGTACGGTTATGGTCGGAAGTTACCGAGAATTATTTATATTATATATTAAATTTCCCATTAATTGTATTTTATTAACGTCTACCCCTACCCCAACCCTAAACCCAACCATCGCAGTGATGTAAAAACAGATCTGGATCTAGAGTCTTCTCTAATAGTATAGCTAACCATCTGGCTATAACAGCCATCTACGCCTGGTAGGTGCATGGGATGACAGCTCCATTTATTGTAATAGGAGTGCTTTTTGCTATGCAATTTTAATACATTTGGTATTTATTCTGCAGAGAAGACCATCTGTCATTTACATAATACAAAAGTGCTAGAAGAAATTAACAACATTTAAATGATAAAAGCATAAAGCCAAATATTTGAGCTACATTTAAGCACAAATAATATAATTCCAGACCGCCTGCCAGTTGAGAGCCCATAAAGAATAAAAAAAGAAATTCGAAGTAATAACAAAAGTATAGTTAACAGTAATATTGTTCTTTAGTTTAATTATTATTGTTTGTACATTAGTAAAGTATGTAAAAAAAATGTTTTAAACACATCATTACACATCATTAACACAACACGTTTTTATAATTTTTTTAAATATTTGGTTTATATAAAACTTTATATGTTACATTTTGCATAATCCTTCAATCCTTTAGGTTTTAACCTATTTGATTATGCTGAATGAAGATGGAAAATTCTGAGGCATTTCAATTAAATTAAATAAAGCTATAAAAAATATGTTTCTGTGCATTATATTTTTTCACACTTGAAACAAACTAACTTGAATAGAAATTGTACAATAATCACACTGCTAATTGCTATTAAAAAGTAATGCGTAATTCAATGTTGCAGACTCGGTTTAATATTTGAAAAGGTCTGGGAGTCATTTTTTTCAACACAGGTAAAGTAACTTCTGCACCTCTTGTGGCACTGACAAGCAACTTATAATCCCCGAGTTTCCAATACACTCCCATTGTGCACTCCACCTGGTACATCCACCTCAATTACATAGCAATACTTTAGCAGAAATAAGTATTTTAACCCCAACATTCACCTTTAACTCTCAGACAGACCCACTCAAAACTACTTCACTTCGTTTGCAGTCATGAACAGGAGAAAATAAGAACATGTGGCATGTGAGTACATCAGATCCTGAAGGCGTTCTGGCCTCTGGGTCACCTGCGCTGCCAGTGTGTGAATGCCACAATTAATCTTAGCCAGCCCATTTCAGACATGCTTTCAGACAGCAGATCCATTCATCAGCCCCAAACAGTCCCAAAGCCTGTGATTATTCAGCACCGACAGACCGCATTTTATCAAGGAAGAAGGAAAGGAACACAAAGCGATTTATCAACTGTTTCACATATGATCCCCATCCAAAAGAAGAGTGAGATTAGTCAACTGGTAATGGTTCTGCATCTTAAAGAACGATGGGCTGACCCCTAAAAGCTAGACAGAATCATTAATGGAATGATAATGATACAATCAAAAATCAAAAGTGTTCTTACAGAAAAGACGCAATGGCTGACAGATGGCAATAAATGGAAAACAAAAGAGTGATTGATTTGAAAGAAGTTGTGTTTCAACTGATCATAAGAGGAAGTATTTTCTGGCATGATGTAAAGAAGATTGAGTCTCATCTGTCTTCCATATGCTGCCGAAGTTTGATGCCCCTTCAATGAACAGACCCCGATTCATCCCCAAGACTCATTAGCTTGTGACAGACGCTATGGACCATTTACTAGATTTGAAAAGCATGAGAGTTTTATCCCGATTAATTTCCAGAGTCAACTTTCTACTTTTGCTGCTTTGATTTGTTATACTTGACAGTGTTTGTACTCCAGGCAGTTGGAATATCAGTATTATATATTCTATAAAATATATCAAACATGTCACTCATATATTTTCTTGACTAAATTTAATAAATACACACAAATTATATACAAAATAGTGATTCTTTTTAACCAGGTCTTCTAAAAGAACCGGTCAAACCAATTCACCAAATCAAACCGAATCGTATGAAAACTGTTCGCATCTCCAGTAACCACTCAATGCAAGTTATTCAATTACTAGAACAGTACACAGAGATCAGATCTGAAAACTGATAAATTGATAATACTGTACATGTGTGTTTCAGCAGGTGGTGAACCAAACACAAACAATACATGACACCCTGCTTTGACTGACAGAGACCAAACTTGGACAACTTAAGCTGCAGCGCAGGTAAACCAAGGGCTTAAATCAATATTAACCCTATTAATATAAATAAACAGTTTTGATTAGCTGAAATGCATTACATTTTTTTAAAAGTAACATTTTGTGATAAAATTTGAATGTTATTGTTGCAATGGAGAGATTAGAATGCAGAATTTATTAAGAATAGTCAGACTGGCAAGGGTCAAAACAAGAGCAAACAGTCATAAAAAGATAATCCAAAGCATAACCCAAATACAGGCAATAGAGTCGAGATGGCAGCAAGCAATCCAAAACAATATAAACGGTCCAAGGGGTCAAAACCAACAAGGGCTCATTCTGAAAACTTCCCCCTATATACATTTCTGGAGATTGCAAAATATGTAGCTAGAAGTACATATGGCTACATTTCATCTATTAAATGAAGGCTACGGGGTAGTGTGATGCAGTTCCTTTTTGCGATTATCAGCTGTCCACTTACCTCTATATGGATGGATTTCCTGCAGTTACCAGTTTATCCACTGGCTTGCCATGTACGTCATTGAACTAGACATGCAGAGAGGAGTTGACCACAACGATGAGAATAAAGTCCAACAAAGAATGGTTCAACAAAGCAGGTAAGACAAAAAAAAGAAGCCAAAAAATAAAATAATAAAGAAAATACAGAGTGAGAATGTTGTAAAATGAGACGAGGGCTTTTCTTTTTTTCTTGATTGCTTTTTAAAACTGTCGTTTGGTTTAAGGAAGTCAGTTGGCAAGTCAACTGGTGCTTTTGAAAACACTATCAATGGGTTTAGGGAAGAAGGAGGGTGGGTCAGTCAATCGGTCAGTCATTCAGTCAGTCGACAGCAGCCTCTGGTCGATTTACACAAGAACAGCAGGTGAGATTAGCACTCGTGGGAGAAATTTGAGATCTGAAAAAACATACACAGCGGTGGTGGATTCACTAAATTGCATAGGTTGGTCAAAACGCTGCAAGAATAATTGCTTTGAAATGCAGCAACAGCTATAAAGGCACAATAATTGATGCATGTAAGAACAGAGTTTTTATAGTACATGAAATACGCAATAATGTCCAATAGCTGTGTCAGTGTAATCAGAGGTTAAATTGATACTGGTGTGCGGATGCAAGACATGATAGAATTTGTCACCCAGGAGGACACAGTAAGTGCTGTCCAGGGACCAGCAAAGGCAACACTGCTGGCCATCACAACAGTTATATTCATTAAAGAGAAGGGGGGAAAACACAGATAATATGAAATGAGCACTGCATTAAAATATTAAATTCATCCTAGCATATTTCTGAACGTATCTCTGATCTTAAAGCATGAAAATGACATTTTAATCACATTAAAATAGAAAATGTTATTTTTAATTGTTTTAAATCTTTTGCAATATATATTTGTTGCATCAAATTACTAAATCAAGTCTTGGCGAGCATAACCAAAAGCAATGTTATAAATGATATAATCTTATAAAGTCAAATTGAGGTGAGATTGTAACATTTCATTGACTGTTTGGTTTCATTAATTCTGTTGGTTCAGTAAAACAAATGCTGTTTTGAAAACATCTGTACAATTTACCTTTACAAACACAATTTAACATTCTGTTCATTTCCATCTGTGATATTTCTCACTTAATATCAAACCTCACACAGCTCACACACAATGTCTCTGGGGCTCCTAGAGTTTACTTCTCTGGTAATAATTACTGGGGCTTTTCGAAAATCAGTTTGCATTAGCTATGAATCTTAATGAGTCCCTCAGGGTAAAAGCACTCGACACATTTACAAAGATTTCTCTTTCTAATACATGGCTTGGCCTCTGATATTTTATAATCTCGAATATTACTTACAGAGCCACAGGGAGGTATTATTTCAATAGACAAAAACAAGTTCTGAACATTTTTTTACATGCGCTATAAATGAAAGCGTTGCCCGTGTGCTTCTGCTCCATAAAGCAGAAGCCCATTTGTCAAAATCACATACTGATACGATGTGTGTAATTTCTCAGAGACAGTCACTGGAAATCTCACACTGTGTACAGTGAATCCATCTTGTGCGTTTTGTGACAGATTTTAAAGCACATACATTTTTCATCAGCACATAAGAAGGTAGATAGCGAAACCTGCCATCGAGCATCTTCTAAAAAAGAAAGGGGGGAAAGATCTGGACTGTGAAGAAGGACTGAGGAAGAATATAAATTATTATGAATACATAATCTTGGGCCATAGAGGCGTGTAAATGAGCACAGAGACTGTCCTGTAACTCTAACATTCAGCATTCATACACTTTAGGAATGTGAAATTCTACTGTGCTAAAATATTTACACCAGAAAAGCAACATGCTAATGATTTCACACTTAGAATATCTACATGGCCATTAACAAAACCTGCTATATAAGCCACTCACTTCCCAGTCTTAGTAATATTTAATCTCATACAGTTGATTGGTGACAAAAATAAAGCAGGGTAACAACTCTCTGCATGAAGGAGCCTATACTGAAGTTACATGCCTCTAATAATCAAGAAAATGGGGCAAAAATCTGACTTTTTTCTATTTTGGGATGCATTGAAAGTTCAACTGCTGAAAATTATTGACTGAAAGAGAAAAAGGGCTGAAAATATGAACTGAAGTTCATATTGTTTAATTAATCTTTGTTTATACAATAGTTCTGTCTGGTTCTTAAATCTGATTGGCTGACAGCCGTGAGATATTTTGCCAGTAACAGCACACAAAGGCCTCTTCAACTTTGTGTATTACTCAGCCCACATACAAGCAGAGGACACTCTACAGTTTGACAAATAACCCTGCTGTTGGGCAACATAATTCACTTTTGAGGCTATTTTAGTCGAGAATGTGGTTGTTAAGATTGCAACTATGCAGTTTATGTATAAGGATAGTGCCTATTTTAATATATTTATCATTTCTGAGAGACGACACATCTCTGTCCATTAGTCAAAAACTGTTGACATTGTCTATCCACAAGATGGCACCAGGACCACATAATAAGCCCTTGCTTAGAAAATTAAAACTGAGTGTTGAGCGTGAATACTGAATAGCTGAAATACAGAAGCGTTTAAGGTGGACCGGATAGCAACAATAAGAAGCTGCGAATAAGAAGCTAGATTCAGCCTCGTCCCTCCGTATCGCAAACACAACAGCAGTCTGGTAGTGATTGCGCTGCTTTTTTCAGGATTAATTATTGTGTTATTTTAACAGTCGCTTAATGTTTGATATGCATTGTGTATAAATGTCATGTCCCCTTTAAGAGGACTTCTACTTTGGTTGTTTTTGCCTTTGAGATGTAAGCATGCATGTATGGGAGCTCAGTTCTGGCAAGCTTTGAGGAGAAGTGTGTGATGGTAATACTACTACTACTACTACTACTACTACTACTACTAATAATAATAATAATAATAATAATAATAATAATAATAAATCAGATTGTGTTGCACTGCCCCAATGCATTATTTGACATTTCTGAGGTTTTTGTTTCTGCTGCTTACGTTAGTGCTACTGTCAATACAATTTTGCTGTTAATAAAATGTGGTGTGACTGCATGGTGGCTCAGTAGTTAGCACTACTGCCTCACAGCAAGAAGGTTGCTGGTTTGAGTCCTGACTGGATCAGTTGGCATTTCTGTGTGGTGTTTGTATGTTCATGTGTTTGCATGGGTTTCCTCCGGACGCTCTGGTTTCCCCACAATCCAAAGACATGCCGTACAGGTGAATTGAATAAACTAAATTGTCTGTAGTGCATGAGTGTGTGTGTGCATGTGTGTGCGTGTGTGTGCGTGTGTGTGCGTGTGTGTGCGTGTGTGTGAATGAGTGAGTATGGGTGTTTCCCAATACTGGGTTGAGGCTAGAAGGACATTTGCTGCGTAAAACATATGCTGCAATAGTTGGCAGTTCATTCCGCTGTGGGGATCTCCGAAATAAGAGACTAAACCGAAGGAAAATGAATGAATTAATGAATGAATGAATGAATAAAATGTGGTTAAATTAGTATTTCAGTTATTGATTTAAATTCTAAAGTTTTACTGAATTACTTTATAAAATTTAATAAAATAATAATTTTTACTTAAAAATTATTCCTCAAAACAGGTATTTGCACCATTATTAAACACCTTAAAAATGCATGTCTTAAATGTTGTGTTTGAAATTGCTGTAGTTGTTGTTGGCAGGAGGAGCTACCGCAGAGAACAGAGAGTGAGTGGTATAAGATAGAAGAGTTTTTTTTTCAACATGTGTTTATTTGGAAAGCCAGAGGAACAAATCATCCAAACATAGTTTGCCAAACATGCTATTTTTCATTTGCTTTAGGAATTAAAGGACGACTTGGAACAAACAAGAGTCACATAATGCCAATAAGCTCTTAGTTCCCTCAGACAGCACAGAAGGAGTGTTCTCCTTGCATCTGAATTTTCATAAACTGTTGTCAAAATGTACATCTTTTGGACTAAATCATACAGTAAATACACTTGAATATGCTATAGTGCAGTGCTTCACAAAATGGGGGTTGAAGAACAATGAGGAGGGAGTCACTTGGTGATTACCAAAAACATCTCATACATTTTATTAAACTATTTGAATGACTATTTTTTACGCATAACCCATGAAAGATGAAAATAAATAGTTACATTAAAAATGCATTTTGCAAATAAAAAGCCATCAACCTTTTTTTTTTTATTATTGGAGTGTGACCCCTCAGTGTTTACATTAAATAATGACAATTTAATAGCATCAGATTGATTTTACGGCAACAGCCAATAGTACACTTTCAGACACCATTACAGCACTCACGCACATTAAAAATAAATACAGGCCACAACTGAATATGAATAATCTCAGAGTGGCCATCTCCAAAATCAAACCAAGAATAGACTTGTGCTGTAAACATTACACCCACTATTCTCAATGAATGAATGACAAAATATATATATATATATAATTGCTAGACTGTTGTACTCTGTGTTGTCAACATACCTGTGCGTATATAGGCTTATTGGTGTGTTTAAGCTTTTGCAGTCACTGTCATTGTTATTTTTAGGGCTGTGGGTTGAAAAGTTATGCTATGAGCGAGTGCTATGCAGTTTAAGTCTTTCACCTTCATCATTTTATCATTTCTAATCACTTATATTAAGCTTATTAAGTCTAATTTGCCTACTTTGGTCAAAAAATAAATAAGCTTAAGTGAAATAAAACTATGCTTTAGTTCAATTTGTGTACCCTACCTGCTTTTATTAAATAACTTTTCATTTTTTATTAAGTTAGCTAACTTTGATATTATGAATGTTAATTATTTTAATTTTAAGGAGTGAATATTAATTATTTTAATTGTAAATTACTTTTTTCCCAGTGCAGGGTTGTAGCTAAAAGGGCATCTGCTGCTTAAAACATTTGTCAAAATAATTGGTGGTTCATTTCGCTATGGCAACCCCCTGATAAAAAAAGGGACGAAGACGAAAGAAAATGAATGAATGAATGTAGATTACTGTAATCCATGTACTGCAAGACCAAAAAATTTAATTTTGAACACCAGTAACATTGACTACTGCAGCAAGCCTTCTACAAAACTGACATGTCTTTCCAGGATACACTCCATGATTGACAAACCCAGTCAACCAGTGATCAGCATTTGCAATTCTGAGAGCGGCATATATATGGAAGTACGGCTTTCAGCCAAAAAGTTCTGCGGCTCTTCCCTCAGAGGAAATCACACATTTTGAATCATTAGCCCAGGTTCCTTTGGGCAACAGGCAAAACGTTCCTATCGCCTCACCCGGAGAAAATAAAATCCCAGCACTTCCAAAAGATTAGATACTGATGCCTTCAGAACACAGCAACATCCTTTTAAAATTTATGGAGATGTAATACATCACAGAGCTAATGGAGAGGAAAACATGCAAAAACTAGATCAAAGGTGTCTGGTATGATTCAACTAGATTGCACAGGAAATGGACACACTCCAGCTCGCTCTCTTTCCCTCATATATGAACACACACACACATCACTATAACCACCAAGCAGAAAATTCTGAGAGATATGGATGAAATGGTGTGATAAATGTAGTTGTCCCGTCTTTTTTTCCCCACACAAGTTCCTCCTGACTAAAATGTCAGCACCCAAGGGAGTGGAAATTACTGACAGCCCATCCAGATATCTGGTGCAGATAAGCCACAAAAAGGGTTGGGGGGGATGAGGGGGAGGAAAGAATGTAAGTGTAAGACTGTCCCTTTATGGAAACTTCAAAGCAAATCCTCAAACTAAAAGGAATAGAATTATTGAAGGAATTTCATTTAAAAGAAGTAGCCAAATAATGGAGTTCACTTGAGTCTTAAATAAGCTTTATAAAGATGAAGTGAGCCAATTTCTTATATGACAATATTCTATCCAAACTCAAAAACCTAACTTTAATGCAATGCTTATTAGCTAATCTATGACAGTGGACTCCAGTTTTGCTATTACAACAATAAATTCAACTAGAAAAATAAATAAATAAAACAACAAAGTTGAAATTATATATGTTAGAATTTACTGTTTAATAAAATTAGTTAAAAAAATGTTAATTACTATTAAAAATATTAAATCAGAAATAAATTATTTGGCACCAAACTGTATTCCTTATAATAATATGATTAAGCGGAAATGAAAAATAAATAAATACTATTATATTATTATATTAAAACTTTATTAAAATCTAAAGGTAAAAAGTGAAGTTTCTCAATCTAATTTTGAAAAGAGCATGTGATATGATTGGTCACTCATTTGCAATCATTAATAAATCAGATTATTCCAAACTAACAATAAATAGCCTGTCTCGCCTTACTCCCTTATTTTTGTCTTTTGAAATAAATGACCAGGGGCTCTCGAGAACTACATGATCTCATACCCCCTTACATGCTCATTGACAGGCCGGGATCCCTGCAGGGCTCAATTATCTCCAAGCTTAAGGTCAAGCTCAAGCAATATCCAACTGTGAATTCTTGAAAATATCTAAAAACTAAAATTCTAAACAGAAAAATTACAAAAATTAAAACTCAATATTATTTTTATTACATTTATTACATTTATTATTCAATATAATTTTATTACGCATATTAAACATTAATATAATACATATTATAAAGTATAAATGACCAATACACAATATTAAACATTGACAATTTAATCAACATTGTGAAAATTAAATAATAAATTTAAAAGTCTAAATAAAACTTATATTAATCTTACATAATTGTGTATATTTAGAAGACTTTACATACATATTTTTGAATGTTCATCAAACAATTAATTTCATTTGTTTTTATTTTTGGATGTCTTTATTAATGTTTTGAAGTGTCAGAGTTTGGGCAAAGAGACAGAAATTTCTCACATTTCATAAAAATATTGCATGTTTTTGAGGAGCATCAAAATTATTATGGGTTTGGAAAAATATGAAGGTGACTAAATGAACAAGTTTTCAGGCGAACAAACACTGTAAGAGTTAGCAATTATACCCTTATGTGCATCTTTATTATACACACTGCAGAATAACGATTAATGAATCAGTAGTGGGAGTATGGGACAGCACTGTTTTTGTTTGTTTATTTGTTTGTTGTTTCAGCCAATGACAGATATACAAATTGAACAAACTAAACCCTTTGTTTCATGATGCTAAAACAACGCACTTGAGATTTAATGTTCAAGAGAACTTCAAAAATGTTAACATCACATTGTTCTGAGTGACAGTAATTCTAAAAAAAAAAAAAACAGGTATATTACAGTGTAGTACTTTGAATAGGGGTAGACATGGGCTCCCAATACAATTTTGCATGCTCTGTATATACTTAGAGAACAACTCAGAGACATAATGCAATAATTCTGTCAACCTTCCTTCTGTTGTCGGTAACCTTCTATTTTCTCCCAGGTGAAAGAGTTTGAGATCAACAAATTGTTTCTTCAAATGGGGTCACGAAGGTCCCCTGCTGGAAGTGTTATGGATGTGGTCAGACTTTCAGCAGGGTACACAAAGAAACTCTATTAGACTCTAGTGGTGGAATAATAGCGTTTGCTACTGGGGTCATTTTAACAGACTCAAGAAAGTCTAGAGACTCCTAACACTCCATTACTACAGAAAAAAAAAACTTCAGGAGAAAAAAGCAAGAGGAACAGAGAGGGAAGAGACTGTGTTAACATTAAAGCAATAAGGTGTTAAATGGGTGAAGGGTAGTCTACTTAATTAGTTTAAGTTTAAAATGTTTTTTTTTAAAACAGTGCATGTTAGTAATAAAGATAGTAAAATCGCTGTCAGTAAATGAATAACTAAAATGTGTGTCTGTTTAATGCAAACAGCATTTGTGTGTGGCTCATCGTTTCAAAATAGCTTGAAAAAAACTCCACCACAATTAAAATAAATGTACTTGGTTAAAACTAAAATAGAGCTTATTGGTCAAAAATACCATGTCTGTCTTTATCACTTACTGCTGTTTATCCAATGTAATACAGAAGAAGCAGACAGCACGTAGGAACAATGGGCAACGAAAAGCAGCTCACTTGCATTTAAAGCCACGGGCTATAAAAACAGCTACACTGTACCCAGACACTAAAATGGGCAGATTTTGGAGGCTATAATAAATTATCTGATGCATATTTTGAGCTGAAACTTTACAAAGACATTCTGCAGACACCAAATACTTATCTCACATCTTGTAAAAGTGGTAAAATAGGTGTCTTTTGACATTTACATATACCTTAATACATGTAACACTTTTATGCTACAAGTGAAAATGTGCTTCATAGTAATAATAGCATTGGATGTGTTAGCTTAATTATGCAAATCAATGCACATTCCACAATGTGGAACCCAGGATGTAAATGTGGAATACAATGACACAGAAATTGCAACAAAGAATTACACAATTGTTTTTCCATGCCTTTGCTTTCAAATGAATAATTTGCATATTGGGAAAAAGAAAAAAAGCAATAATGCTTTAATCGGGTTGCCTAAAACATGACAGTTATAGTCTAAAACAAACAAATATAAATGCAGAAAAAAAAAAGAAATTTTAAGTGTGTCAACATACAGTATACCACAAGGTGCTCGCGGCGACCAGAGTTAGTTTCCTGGCGCGAGGTCTTTTGAAACAAAAAAAATTAATCCAAATACTAGATTAAATTATTTGAAATAACAATTTAAAATTATTTAAAGGGCTTATTTTACCCCATTTGCAAGATGTAAGACACATCTTTGGTGTCTCCAGAATGTGTCTGTAAAGTTTCAAAATACCCATAAGATTATTTATTATTTAATGAAAAATATGGCCATACATACATTTTGCCAAGTGTAGTTGTTTTTGTAGCATGTGCCTTAAAATGCCAATAAGCTATTTCTCCCCGCCCACCTATCCCACATGCGTGTCTCCTGTGTTACGTCAAATAAACTTAAATCCACCTCATTAGTCAAAAATACCAAGTAAGTTTATTTGATGTAAATGCGATTGAGTTTATTCAAGCCTTTCTGAAACTAATCTCACAAAAATGCCATTATAAGGTTTGCAGTACACACAATTGCACGCTACTTACATTATGTGGCGATGGTGATCCCAGAATTCTGAATTACACAGCAATCTTTGTTTTCTTTATTACATTACACTTTATTAGGTGCAGCTGATCACAGAGAGCTGGAACAGATCTTTTAATCCCAGTTTCTTTGCAAATCCTGTTATGATAACATCCCTGTAAAAAATAAATCTGTAAAATTTACGGTAAAAAAAACGGCAGCTGTGGTTGCCAGTACTTTACTGTTAAAAACACGGTACAAACCATAAAAGTAATTTCTCATTTTTACGGTAAACTACCGTATTTTATTAATTTATAGAGGTAATATGTCTGTATTTTGAATTACCAACATCTACACATCTTTTGTTACACAGTTAGACATGTTAGCACACCCACATGCAGGTGGTGATGAGGAAGTTACATAATGAGCCAATGCTCATCACAATCAACTTTTCCCACAAGCAGAAAAAAGTATCAGCACATAGAAGGTGCTCAGTGTCATTCACACAGCTACTAAACACCAGTATAGTAACACGCATAAAATTAAAGTCATGAAATAAACATTGTTTATTAACATTAGATGTAACATAAATCTCTAATGTACATAACTGATGGAGAAACAACTAAAAAGATCCATATTAATGTCAACAAAATGGATAAAAAGTTATGTGCCATGCAGGGAATTCTGGGAAAGTCATTTTACGGTTATTCGCCGTATATATTAAGGAAACATACCGTTAACCAGGTTACGGTCTTGTACTGTAGCAGTTTTACAGTTTTTTTACCGTTGAAATCACGGCCATTTTTTACAGTGATGTTGATACATGTTACTACAGAGACATGTAATACAAGCCTGTCAATTATTTCACGTTGTAGTGAGCCTCACAAAATCCCTGGGATTTGGATCCTATTTTAACTCAAGAGACTTGTTGTGTTTCTATCACGTCAATATAACAGTGGACACACTATACCTACACAGTTCTGTTCAAACAGTTCCAAAAGGATCATAGGTGTATCATAGGTGCCCTTTTAAGTATAAATGAAAAAAATATACTTTTGTGGTTTGGAGAGCATGATCGAACACCCAATAGGGAGGAAATAATAAATAACACCTGCATTTTCTAGTGACTGGGCCAGACAGACACCTTCTTAAGGGGAGGAGAAGGAGCAGATGAGGAGAGAGAGAAAGTCTGCGATCATGGACAGTCTACAGTGTTGACGTGCTCTTTACTTTGAAAAATAAAAGAAACCGCTGACCCGTCTTCTTCCCATGACAAGAACAAAATTTAATCCCAACTTTATAGATTAAAACTATTTTATTTTATTAGTATTCTATTCTATTTTATATTGAAATTGTAAGCCCAAGTACTAAAACTAACACTAAAACTGAAATAAAAATGAAAATAAATGCATTTTTGCTAAAAAGAATGGGAGAACCACAAAACATTTAAAGTAGTCAAGTGAAATCTGTAAAAATTAAAAGTCATGTTCAAATGAACAAATAATACAATACAACACTAATAGACAAACTTTATTTCTAGTATGTTTCACCTTTTTATTACTTAAAATTCTATCTAAAAAGACAAATTAGCTACTGTAATTAAAATACACATTGCACATGCATAAAATCCACAGATATTCCCAATAATATCCCATGAGAATGCTTAATTTAAGCCGCTTGTCTCGCTTTGCTGATTCTACACAATGGAAATTGGATCAGGTGTATAGACTGGATGTCTTTGCTCGTATCACAATCCGTCGGGCTCCTAAACAAACACACACAAGTCCTATTTTGCTGGAAATGTTTTGAGCACTATATGCCCAATAAGGCTATTTGATTTGATGAAGAACTTGGCCTGATCTACTGGCGCCTTGATGTGGCAGATGTGTTTGTGAAGGCGTGCAGTCGAAGCACAAAACCGAGAGACAGAGAGGAAAGAGATAAAAGCAAGCAAGCGTTGTTGTCTCCTATCCTATGCACTTTAAGTCGTGCAAACACAGACAAGAGATTAATCCTTTGTGACTCATCAGGACTGCATCGGATGTTTCTTCTCTCTGCTCACTGTCACAAACACAAAAGTTGCTTGCACTGCTTTTAAGTTTTTAAAACATGAGTCTGTTTGTTTTGTAGCGCAGAATTGTAAAAGTCTTTAGTTGACCTTTAACCTATGATAATAGCATCTAAATATATTCAGAAATGAGAGTCAACACCTATATATGGTGGATTAGTGTGGTCCTGTAAACCTCTGCTGGTTACTGCTGGTAATACACCATTTAAAACTTGTATCTTTGATTTGATATTGCCATGTACGTTTAATCATTTTCAGTATATGCTTGAATCTGGCCTATATCTAGCATTTTGTCACCTGCTAATGACCAGTGAAATAAGAAAATTTACCAGCCATAATTATGCTTTTAACTGCCATAACACCTAAGTGTGTAGTTTCATAATTTTTTTTGAAAAGGAACATTGTGTAAATATTATAATGACATTACTGTTATTTATAACAATAAAATACTACTTACCTTATGATTCTATTGATTTGTATATGTAATTGTAATACATATACAGGGTTCAACATAAATAAGTACACCCCACTTTAAAAATGAATGTTTTTATCCATTTCTCTGTGAATATATGTAATGTTATTTGGTGCATTTAGACAAAACAGATTTAATAAACAGATATATTTATCAAAATAATGTTTAAGTCACCAAACCTCTTTAGAAAAAGAAATATAATACAATTAAATTCATGTGAGATATTGGAAGAAATATTAAGTAAATATTATAAGCTCTTTTTTCCCCTAACATATAAATTTGGGTGTGCTAATTTTGGATTGTTATCATAATCTATTTTGTTAGATTAGCTCCAGATTTGGCTTCAGTACTGACTAATCAAATATATATGCACAAATAAGATTGTAAAACATTCTATAGAAAATATGAATTTAAAAGATAGACTGGTGAGGGGTGTACTCATATGTTAAACTCTATACATACACAAGTTTTAGGAACAACAAATAATAACTTGACTTCTAGTTGATTATTTGGTATCAAAAGGCAAATGCCTCTAGATTACACTTACTTTACCAAAATAAAATATAATCATGGCTTCATTTTTTTTTTTTTTTTTAAGGACAGTAAGGTCTGACTTTGCTAGGTCTCAACAGTCTAGTCACTTAACAGAAATAATGTACAGTATAGAATATAAACTCATGCTGCAGTGGAAAAATAATTAATATTGTGTATGACTCCCATGAACTTGGAAGACTGCATACACACATCTTTGCAATGACTCAAACTCATTAACAAAGTCGTCTTGAATGGCAAAGAAAGCATTCTGGCAGGAGTTCATCAAGATTCTTTGGATTTATCTTCAATGCCTCCTCTTTCAGCTTACCCCAGACATGGGCTGGGCTGAACAATCCTGGAGCACCTTGACCTTCTTTGCTTTCAGGACTTTGATGTGGAGGCTGAAGTATGAGATGGAGCGCTATCCTGCTGAAGAATTTGCCCTCTCCTGTGGTTTGTAATGGCAGCACAAATGTCTTGATGCCAAAGGCTGTTGATGTTGCCATCCACTCTGCAGATGTTGCACGCCCCCATAATGACTGTAAACCCAAAACCATGATTTTTCTTTCACCAAACTGGACTGATTTCTTCAAGAATCTTGGGTTCATGTGGGTTTCAATAGGTCTTCTGCAGTAATTGTGATGATTGGGATGCAGTTTAACAGATGATTCATTGGAAAATCTATCATCTGCCACTTTTCCAAATGAAACTAGAAGTCAAGTTATTATTTGTTGCTCTAACAACTGGCATCGACGGTTAGACATTTGTCAGGTGTATATGAACATACTACAAACCATAGTTGTAAATAAATATGAAAGCTTATTTTTGTCTTTAATTGATTTGTTTTCCTTATCTGTCCTTCCTTTTTTGCACTTGAAAATCATTTGCATTATACAATTGCCCTGAATGTTTCAAATGTAAATGTACATATCTTCTCATATTCATCATACATTCATTTTAATGCCAAAAATCATCATTTCAGACTTTTAAACAGATAGCATAGCCCTACTTCAACATGTTGTTATATAACACAAGCAACAATCACATTAATTTATGATGAGAGATGAAGCGGGGGGATTTAAATTGGAATGAACCTTCTTCATCTCAGCACATTCACATTTAAATGGTGTCAGACTTGTAACTGCCGCGACTCATTTTGATTGATTGCATGATTAGATGGGAAAGCACTATTGTTTTGTATTATAATCCCATTTAGAGTCTCTACTTTTGAAAGAACTAATATTTGGACATCAAAATCTTTGTTTTCAAACAAACAGAGACTAACAAGATGTACAACTTCTCAGACGCAAATCACAGACTTTTACAAACGAGTCGATTAACTTTTAATAACCCCATCAATTTGAATGACATGCTATAATCTAAAATAAGGGACAAGACTGATGCCTTTTATTTGTTGATGTTTTTTTTTTTCTCAAGAAAAATTTATACTGTGAGCTCTATGCGATCAACGTCATTGGTCAAGGTTGCACATTCCACAAGCTAAGAATATTAAACTCAATCAAAATATTTGACATGTTAGGTGAAGACCACTGTACTGTCCTTGAAAATGTTAACTTTAAGTCAACATCTTCAAATATGTGCTGCATATATTGGGAATAACTTCTGTCTAAACATTGATTTGAATTCATTTATAAACCAAAATGTGTTTGTTGACGTACGTTATGTGCAAACTTCTCAGTTCTGAAACAATACATAACATTTTAAAATACCTGGCAAAACTTTGGAGATGTGCTGTATATGTCTTATATGAAGAGTAAAATTACAAAGTGTTTTTGGGTTATATTATGACATATAGTGACATATATACAGTTGATTCCCTCATAGAGCCATCAAATGCGCAATCTTCCACTACTGTGTCTAATTTTAATATGTACTTCATTGCTTCACATCAAAGTTACTTTGTATCTGGTTTGTTTGTTTGTTGTATGGCTTTAAGGAACACTTAGTGTTGATCACAAATTTTAGTTTTAAATTTAAACTAAATAAAAAATACAAATTTTTACTTGTTAGCTTAAATACAATATTTTTATTGCATATTTCGTTTTTCCAGTAACCATTACATTTTTTTCAGGTAATTATTTTTACGGGTTCAGTTTTAGTTAAAGGTGCCATAGAAAGCATATAGACATACAGTAGCTGAATAAGACATAAGTACATGAAAATGACATACTGTGAACCTCAAACACATCCTTTTTTCTTCTTTCAGTTCAATTCTTGGAGATGCTGCTCTGTGGATTGCCCTACAGCAATGAGATTTGAACGGATCTGAACTGAACTGCCAACAGTGACATTTATACTGAACTGAAATGAGGCAGTTTTATTTTAACCAGAACTACACTAGCATTCTACACTACTCTCATCCTTGCCTTTTCTTGCTCCTTATTTATTTTGAAATATTGTATTTTTCACCTATGATAAGGTGCTTTGAAACAATCTAAATTGTAAAAAATAAAATAAAAAGCGATTCAAAAACAAAGATAATCTGAATTGCTGAATTGAAAGCAAATACCTTAGGTCATCTTATCTTAAATCCCTATTAACACATCTCTCAAAACACAGACATTTTATGATCTGCACAATATCATTAATATGCATTACATGCCCCTGGTTGATTGGCCACAACATTTCTTAGTTATATTACATCCATGATCATTTTTTAAAAGTCAGTCTAAGCATGTATTATACTTATGTATGTACTTATTATGTACATAAGTCAGAACACAAAATGCAGGATATACCGATTTTACAGTAAATTTATTCACCACAAAACCAAAGAGGCATAAAGAAGATCTGTTTAAATGTATCATTTGTTAATTTAACGTTTATATTGTGACATTTGCAGCATATGTTTGTAATGAGGCAACAAACATGTATAAACTGATTCAGAACAGAGCTCTGTTTCTCACAATCTCAAGATCTAATTTACGTTGTTATAAATGAGAATATAAAACTATTTATGGAGAATTTTTGCACTTACTAAAAAGCCACATACCTGCAATGTTGATATCAGAAAAACTATCTTGATTTAGTGAACTCTATGGCACCTTTTATTTAACTAAAATAACCCTGTAAGATGAGCATTTTGTCTGATTCCAGTGATAAAATTCTTCAAGCGTTCAATGTGAAAGGTAAGGAAAACATATTTTAATTTCAATGCATGTTAAGATCATCTTATTCAGACAGAACATTCTTAAATTATGGCCAAAAAGATCTTGAATGGCTTTTCATCCAGAGAACTTCAAATGTGCACAAAACACTACAGGTAGTTAGCTCAGTTTTTTTTTCTTCAACACCTCCTCCTCTAACATCCTTTTAATCTGACACCTTTCACAGACATTGATATTTAGCCATTAAGACAGAAATTTGTGACGCAAGGAATGAATGCTGTCTGGAATGTATAATAGTTTAATTGCATAATGGCCTCTTGCCTATACTTTTAGTCAAGCCGGTATGAATTTTGCCTTTGGCATTAAATAACCTTGTTTATCTCAAAAATAAGCACAGCCACCTTTATGTTTCACCTTGCACCCATACTCATTCACAGCTGCTTTTCCCCCCTTCCAAGTCACATCAGTCCACTGCATGCTAATTGAATTTCTGATTAAATCTTTAGATTTCATGACTCCTGACCCCCAAGCCGACAGGGAAAATCAGATGTGCACCGAGCATCCTAATGTGCAGGTTATTCTGTGCCAATACGTGAATGCGTTAAGCTGCATTCATGCGTGTTTCTCTCTGCTCTCTAAAAAAAATAAAACGGCAGCATGTTGCCATGAGCTGCCATTACAGTAATTACTGGCATACAGTACACTGGTACTATGATGCCATGCACTAAATCTGTGCTCAAACTGTGATGTGCCACTTGTCCTGCTGTGGAATGTACCAGTTTGCTCAAACAACTGGTATCAAGCTGGAGGAAATGGGAGCAATTGCATCTACATAGAAGAGTCAAGCTGTTGTTGCAATCTGCTCCAGCTCTTTACGCAAATCTGTTGAAGCACAGTTCATCTAAAAAAATGTGTTTTATCTACCAGGAGATAGAGGGATAAGTGACCACGACATTTATGTTCAAGTTACAATACTCATTTCAAATATTATTTCAGACTTTACCCATAAGCTTTGGAAAGAAAGGAACAGGGAGGGGAGAAAGAGGTTAAGTGAGGTAAGGTGAAATAAGGAGAGATGGGTAAGCAGATGCAGGGAGACAGATCCTATCTGATACAAGTGATGGTGTTAAACAGAATGCAGATTACTTAAAGCTCAGGCTTTTATGCTTGCATTGTTTCATCAGTGGAGGAACTCAAGACATTCCCTTTCACTCTCTGAAGGATAAAGCACAACTCTTGAGGTAAAACCACAAAAATCTCTTGTAAATACCTGGTTTCCTCTACAGTAAGTGTTCAACAAACATAGCAAAAAAGCCTTCTTGGTGTATCCACAATGCATAAACAAGCACACAAAATGACATAATAATATATTGAAGAGCTCTCATTTTGAATTTCTTAACAATGCCTGTAATGGAGGTAAAGTGTAGATGTGTATGCATGTATACAGGTTTATGTGGTTTACGAAGACACAAATTTGTATAATGGCATGGTTATGACCTAGTTGTACTCTATTGAGCTGGTTTACGAACATATGCCTTATGTTCTTATAATTCAAACTGCTTAAAAATCATACTTATCATTTTGGACATTAAAATGTTGCCACAGGCTTCTTGTGGGAGTTGGGTTTAGGAGTAGGCCAAATAATGAGCAGCTTTTACAATATAAAGCAAGAAGAGTGCCATATGTAGAGTCATCGTAAACCATAAAGGTGTGTGTGTGTGTGTGTGTGTGTGTGTGTGTGTGTGTGTGTGTGTGAGAGAGAGATATTATTACTATAATAAATTACACATTTGTAATTACAATATCATTATCAGCTCTGCGATTTCGAAGATAATGCAGCACACTCAAATGTTTTGTGTTTAAGTGCTTTGTACAACATTTGAATGAACTGATGATTTAACTTTGATGAAATCAACTAGAACTAACTAGATAAGGTTAAATATGAAGTTGGTAAGATTGAGTCAAAATACCCCAAAGAAGTCTGACTTCATTCAACATCCTTTTGTAAAGTGGAGAGTGTCTGTCTGAGGCTGAAGTTAGTCCACTGAAAACTCTAACTAGCTGCACAAGTGAAAAAGCTTGTTTAAACATTTGTAATTTACTGTAAGTGCCTTGAGACCAACCAGAAATACAAGCCAGAAAAGCAAGTGAAGGAGATGTCACAGAAGTGCAAGTGCAGATGTTACAAAAAAATATACATACATTTTTTTAAGTATTTAAATTTAGTTTCATGCTTGATGTGTAAGCAACAATGGTGTTCATTCATATCTCTCAGATTTCATTCAGAATATCTTAATTTGTGTTCAAAATTAAAAAAATTAATTAATAAATAAATAAAGGAATGAAAGTCTAGCAGGTTTGGATGGATGGACAGTCAATCAGTTACTTGGATGGATGGATGGACAGATGAATGGATGGATGGATGTTAAACAGTCAGTTAGTCAATCAATTATTTGGATGGATGGATGGACAGTCAGTCAATCAGTTATTTGGATTTATGGATGGATGGATGGATGGATGGATGGATGGATGGATAGGCGAACAAACAGTCAGTCAGTCAGTTATTTAGATGGATGGATGGATGGATGGATGAACATTCAGTCAGTCAGATATTCAGTTGAATAAATGGATGGAAAATATTTATATTCTGACAAATATACTGATAATATAAAAATATACTGATACTGACATAATTTTCAACCTAGAGTTACACCAACGGAGAGACATTTTATGCTTTAGGTAAGGCGGAAAATTACTCCATAATGTAACCACATTTGTACTTCATTGTCTTCTGAAGATGAAAATTAATCATATTAGGCATAATTACAAACATGAGGAAAGCATTAATGCAATGAGCTGAAGTGAATCATCATGCAGCTGAGCTCTATAAACACAGGGATCCATCAAAAAGAATGTGTAACTACTTCCAGGGTGCTCTGAAACGTAGCCACCGGCAATTATAAACTTTGCAGTCTTTAAAGGCATAAGCTATTTTCGAGGTTTCGCTAGTCTCTGTCTCTTGCTGCCTCCCTGTCTCTGTTACATCAGAATCATGGAAATCTAGGAGTTACTCTCGTTTAGTCATTTAGGAATGGCTTGGTGATAAAACAAGTGTAAGAGCACACTGGTAAACATCTTTATACTGTCCTTGAATAGTCTCTATGTGTCTTGCAATAATTGCACTTTCTGACTGCATGTTGAAAGTCATCTAATGACTTGGGGATGGAAGTTAATGAGATAATATTCAATATATATTAATGATGACGTAATTCTACGTATGATATTGAACCATTTAGTATGACCTCCACGGTTCAATACACATGCATATTGCAGTTTTACAGTTTTGATTTACATTTTTAATAAATTACTTTAATTTTTTATTTCCTTTAATTACTCTCTAAACTGGCTCTATGCATGTTAGAATGCATCTCCATGCACTGAAACCAGGCTTCCCATGAGTAAATGTCCCATCAGTAAGCACTAAATTAAGAGACGCTTTCATGTGAAAGTGAATAAAAATTACAAAGCGCAAATTAAGTCTTGCTTCTCGAAAGTAACACTCGGTTATGACTAATAATTAAGCCAACCTATCTGATATTATAAGCATTCAATCGTTTATGCCTTGGAATGTAAACATTTTGGAAATTGTGTTGTCTGCATCTTAAAGTAAAAACATCTTATACCTGCTGTCTGTGTTATAAATATTAAATCAAACAACAAAAGATAATGAAACCACTCTGTTCTTGTATAGCTCAGTAATAATTAAACTTTATTTAATTTATACAGTTAGGAATATATAGAGTTTTTTTTTATTATTGTTGCACTACATACATTATACATATCTCATTCAAACACACAGGGATTCTTGCACAACAGAAAATACCAGCCTGGAAGAGATTCCAAGCTCTCTACCCTGTGGAGTGAATTACTGTAAAGAAGCTGTGTATTTTCAATCCTCACCTTGTGTATTTGAACCTTGTTAAGTGTCTAAAAAAAACAATAACTTAATATTAAGTTCCATGAAAATAAGAATTGAATGTGTCTGGAGATCATCCAACTGCAAGATTTATTTTTGAGCAATAAATCAAAGCAGCAACAACCAACACAGTCATTGCCTAAAAGTATGTTAGCTCAGCATAAAGCAAGATCAAATAATTCTACTAATAAAGAGCTTGTAGATGTGGATCTTTAAGCACTATTATTATACTCAGATCATTCATATCATACGCTTCACACTCAATTTCAATTTCAAGGACATAGTTTCACAATAGTAAAATCATATCACACACTACCATACAGATATCTCACAATATGATATGTCTGCAGCTTTATACTGAGATTGAGTACATTTTCATGGACACCAATAATCAGATTTTAATACGATTAAGACAATACTCTGATTAAGTGTCAACCATGTAAACAGCAATTTTTGATTAACTTAATTCGATTAAGGTCATAACTGTACTAAACAGAAATGGAATTAAAACATTAGTGTCAATATTAGTCGCATAATTGAAGTTTAGTACAGACATGTGAACCTCTTAATCAAACCATTATCGTCATGTAGGATCTTCACCGCATTGACACAGATTACTCCATACAAACACGGCTGTTTGACACTATTCTCTGCACCTACTAAGTCAGTGAAGGACCACAGACACCTGCATTGCAAAATGCAAAGGGTTTTTCCTCCATCTAGGGTGCGGTATTCAATTAAATTAAAGCTACACTCTTCCAGCACTTCATACTCACATCCATTATCTCGTTTGTCACAAGGTCATGCATGAAATGTTGCTCAATTAAAAAGTGATAGTGCCAAACTTCTGTTTAAGTCTGCAAATTATTAATAAAACACCCAAAAAAAAAAAAAAAAAAAAAAAAAAAAAAAAATCGCATAAAATTCCGGAAGAAACGTGGTGGTGAAGCAATGACATTAAAGAGCCCATATTATGGGTTTTTGAAAATTCCCCTTCATGTAGTGTGTAACACAGCTCTAAGTGAAGTGAAGTATCCAGCTAAGGCTTAAATCTGTAAGAGTACAGTGTTAAAAACGGTTGATTCATCTATAAAAGAGTCGACTCATAGTGCTTCAAACGAGTCGCCTTGATACCGAGTGATTAGGTGTTTCGCCATGACGTACGAACGAAACCAAGTTATTCACGTGCACGCGCAAACCTGGGAGATTTTTTAAACCTGAGGCCCCGCCCTCTGACACAGTAAAGCAGACACACACACACACACACACACACACACACAAACACACGCACACAAACATGCCGGTCGATTGAAGTCACACTGCAGATGGATATTATCGAGTCTCTACCCAAAGATGAAACCTCAGCATAATAACCAAGCAGTTGGAAACTACTGGAAACTTCTGCAAACTACATGCTACAAAGAATACATCATCAGCGTTTGTTAAAGGAAGGATCAGTAAAAAGTAACTTACTGATGGACGTCAGGATGGGTTTCTTCCTCCATTTCTCAAGTGTGAGTACAAGCGATTAAAGTTGTTGCCTCGTTGACTCTAGCTTGCAAATGTATTTAGTTGTGATTTATTACTTGTAACCGCGTGTACTGTATCAGGTTAACTGGCTATATTCTCTTATCGCGTGCTGCTTTGTTTACGGAGCTCCGTGGACGAGGGTAGTGTGTGTATGCGTGCGCTGTCGTCGGGAGGTATGTGTGTGTGTGCGCGCGTTGTCGCCCGGAGGTCTGTGTGTGTTTTTGAGTGTGTGTGTGTGTGTGTGTGTGTGTGTGTGTGTGTGTGTGTGTTTGTGTCTATGAAAAGAGCAGAGTGAGACAAGCTTGGATATCTCCTCGACAGTTTTTGCTCAATAAAATAGTTAATCGTCTGAATTTTCAAGTCCATCGACTGTATTTACATTGACCCACTGGCAGCTAAAATCCACGCCTACACTATCGAGTGTGTATGAACTGTGATTACTTTTATATTGCTGATTAGCTGTTGTGCATTTTACTCTCTGACTGAAGGCAGTTGACCAGTCGCAACAGGCTGTCATTGGTCCAATCAGCGCAGATTAGCTTCGCGCTAAGGAGGGGTTTGCAAACAAATGAATCACTGGACGATTCATACAGGAGTCGCTGGGATAATTAGGTAAAAATAAATGCAGATTATAAGACCATGAAAGTGTTTTTTGACCTTGCATGCATATTAGACTGTTGTTGGAGACCCTTACAACCAAGATATGACCCTATTTCATGTATAATATGGGCTCTTTAATGGAATTATGTGCTATAACATGTAAAACAGGATCATGAAAGGAACCTTCAAAAAGCAGCTCAAGTAAACAACCTAATTATATTATTGTCTTATCCAGATTAAGGCAAATAATTTGATTACTGATGTCCATGTAAACGTAGTCATGATTTTCTATCTCACAATACTTTCTAACACACTCTCTACCACTTTCTAACAATATATTAGCAACTTCAAACCTCACAATTTCTATTCCATGATTGCGAGTGCATACTTTTGACAAAACACATGAATAACACACATCTGCACGATACAAATTGTGAATTCATCTCATGCTCTTTTGAAACACCCATAAGAACATGAGGCGCAAATACACAGCTGAGATATTTCATCAAGCTGAACAAATTACAAACATATTTTTGATCCGTGAGTAATTACTCACAACCTGAGTGAACTAATAATCACATAATGATGATGAGGGTATTTAGATGACTGGTATTAATATGCATACTCGACTATTTGGATTGATCATAATTGCTGCAATCAGGGCAAAGTGCAGTGGGATTTACAAATGGGAATACGGGCACACACACACATGATTGTCTCTACGGGAGTTTCTTTGGTTGATGTACAAACACTGGACCTGAAAGAAAGCACCTGCATGCTTCGAAGCCCACTTTAGATCAATTCGTTTACCACCTCATGTGACATTCAATCTGTGATGCTGGCTTTCTGTAATCATATTAGCCAGACACACAAGGGGTGCAGTCATGTTGTATTATACAAATGACTCGTGAAGGCTTATGAATTTCACACTGACGTCTGATTAAGACTCATTTGCAACACGACCGCGGCGCCTTAATAACTGAACCTGGGGCAGAATTGTAGCAAGAGAAACGGTGACCTCTATTAATACAAATGGCAAACTAATTGGCATGTGCCAAGCTTGAAACAAGCAGAACATTAAAACAATGATCTATCCATCATTAAACCATACACCAGCGGCGTCTCAGTTGTTGTGTTTTTTTACCCCATCTGTATTTCCCTGAGCTACACTACTAAGAAAGATGATTCGTTGGCTCTGAAATTCAAACTCTTAACTCATTCCAGTAACAGGGTTGTGCAGCAAACAGAGCTTTATTGTATGTGAATGACTCTAGATAGTGGGAAACATACACACACACACACACACACACACACACACACAGCTTCATGCTGGTGTTTGTGGAAGGCCATAACCATTACAGGTAAATGCAAATGATTGGGATTTATATCTCACAGCTACAGTTTTATCACGCAATATCATTTTATGTCCCACTATATGAATTTATGCCCCACAACGGCAACTGTATATCTCACCGTACAAATCTAACAATATCTCAAACCTTATCACCGGTTTAACAGACAAGGCTTAAGGCTAGTCCAAGATTAAATGGCATGTTTGAGATGTCTTAACTGAAAAGGACGTGTGACATATAGTGTATGAGCTGTGGCATTTCTTAAATACATTTTACACTGTAGGAAATGCTGAAATCCACACAATCGCTTAGTGTTGAGACGGCATGAAGGAATAAAGTTAATTTATTTTATTTTTCTTATTTTACAAATTTAAGTGAATTAAACATAAAACAATTAGGTTGTCCCCAAAGAAAAACTCAAGAACTGTGTAATTTTAGTTGATTTTAAACAAAGAGTTTAAACATCATTTATGAGTGGAAGACATATACTAAAATACATGAGTATTTAATTTTTGTTTATGTACAGACTGTATTTAAATGTGAACGACACGATGGCTCATTGGTTAGCACTGCCGCCTCACAGCAAGAGTCAACAGTCACTAGTTCGAGTCCTGGCTGGGTCAATTGGCAATTCTGTGGAGTTTGCATGTTCCAAAGACATGCACTAAAGGTGAATTGAATAATCTAAATTGGCTGCAGTGCATGTGTGTGAATGAGTGTGTGTGTGTGTGTTTCCCAGTACTGGGTTGCAGCTGGAGGGGCATCCGCTGTGTAAAACATATGCTGGATAATTTGGGGGTTCATTCATGGTGACCCCTGATGAATATAAGGGACTAAGCCAAAGGAAAAAAAAATAATGGATATAAATGTGAATTAACTATCCTAAACGCATGTCATTGTATTTTGCACTGTACAATGTAAAAAAAAAATTATATCCAGTAGAAATCTGGGATTTTCTAGACATCTAAACCCACATAAGTAAAACTGACTAAAAAAATATTAAGTTAAACCTTATATTACTCAAATTTGGTTGAAACCAGATTAAGTACCCTAAAACATTTGTTGTCATGACTTTGTCATATCATTTCTACAGTGTATTTTACAAATTGTCTGAGTATATCATTGTTACAAGGATGCGATGTAAACGGATGCAATTGCAATTAAAAATTTAAAAGCTGAATTGCTTGGTACAATATAAAAGGAACATAGGCTGACGGCAACTCTGGTTGCATGGGACGCAAGATAACTCCCAAGTCCTGGTGGACAGCAGAACGAGACCTAAAACACAGGAACAAACATGAATGACTGAATGCCGAAAGGTCCGAAACAGAGTCCTTAAGTAGGTCTCAATAAGGCTGCAGGAGGCTTCACTGATTGTCACCGATGTCAAGGAAAAGGTAAACAAACACAGCCATGAGACAGACATAACAGCAAAAGGAGAACACGGATATATAAACCATGACAAGCATTGTATTTGCACTGTATTTTTGTATAATTGTATTTAGTATATATTGTCTTAAAAGGTATTTTGTCAAATTTCTGTCTGGAGTCTGTACCTAATCTTTTCATTCATCACTGACAATGAAAGTGATTAGATTTGATTTTAGAGTCATTTATCAGTAATATAATGTAATGTAATGTGTATTTATATAGCACATTTTATTGTGTATGGCCATACACTCAAAGCACTTCACAATCAAGAGGGGGTCTCTCCACCCCACCACCAGTGTGCAGCATCCACTTGGACGATGTAACAGGAGCCACAGGACAACGACGCCAGTGCGCTCGCCTTACACCAGCTATAGAAGGAGTAAAGAGACAGTGATAGAGCCAATTTGGTGGATGGGGATGATTAGGAGGCCATGAATGAGCCAATGGAGAGAATTTGACCAGGGCAACGAGGATATACCCCTACTCTTTACGAGAAGTGCCATGGGTTTTTTTATGATCAGAGAGAGACAGGACCTCGGTTTAACGTCTCTTCTGAAAGATGGAATCAGTCTGTTTCCTAAAGAAATTTTCATATATTTTCTAAACTTTATTAAAGCCAATGTCCTGGTTTATATCTGACAATATTTTTTATCACATGACAGTGTTACTCTATAACTCACAACAGCATTTGGGTTAAGTCCTGTTCATAAATCCAGGTATGATTTTATGAATATTATTTTCATAGATGTTTCTTTCATGACTTTGTATTTCACACCTGCGACTTCAAATCGGATATAACCTCATATATCACAATAACATTTCATATCTCCCAATATGACCTTACACAGTATATACTAAATAAAATTATAAAACCAAATACATCATCTGACAAATACTTTATATCTGACTATATCTCACAATAGCAACTTCATATCTGTCAATATGATCCTAATTCCTCTCAACCACAGGATATGTGACAACAGCTACATATTCATATCTGACCAGTACTGCAGCACTTATAATCTATTCCAGCTCCATATCCCACATAACATTTATATAACAAAATATGACCTTTACATTGCGTAATATCAAATGTTTCTCAAAAAAGCAGTATATTTCATGTAAAATAAAATAACATTGATAGCACTCTCAAAATATGACCTTATATCATGGCTCACAATTGCAGCTTTACAATAAATAACTTTAAATCTTACAATATTATTTTCCTTCATATAATTCGCCACATTGTAAATTGGCAGGCTCTCTCTTGTTTGGTTGAAAGCTGAAAATATTGCCAAACTGGAGACGAAACACTGGGGTTTTTGTAGACGAGAGCATCTGCCATTTCTTCAGTCTTAATTCACTGAAAACAAAGTTGGCAGAAAGAAAAAACACACACAAACACTCTTGTATCAATTATTAAATGCTTTAAAATTCAGTGCACAATGATGAAATGTCGTTCTCCAAGTTATCAGAAATAAAAAGTTTTTTTTCTGTGGTTGGCTTGTCAATAGTGTAGTTTGTCAAAATCTGATTGGTTTAAATATTAGCTAATCGACTTGACTGCATCTACATGCACCTAAATGCATTGAGTTGCAGACATTTGATTAGCCCAATTAAGTGATCAAGTTGTCACATTCATGTGGCTTTAATCCTCGTGTGTTTCTGAATCAGAGAGTTTAAGCATTTATTCCCATGTAAAGTCAGCTAGCCTACATCATCACTTTTGAAAGTTTTCCAAATGTATGAAGTCCAAACATGCTCAGATATAAGCTGCCAAATAAAGTTTGTGTTATCAAGTTAACACTAAAGAAATTCCTGTAGTAAAAAATAAATCTAAAAAATATAAGTAATTTGAATGGAAAAAAGTTATTTACTATAATATGATTTATAATGTAAGAAGCTCTCATAGTGATAATTATAAAAAAGTGATTAAGAATGATATTCAAAGAGAAAGTGTGATTAAAAATTAATTTAGGAAATATTATCTCAAAAACACTGTTAAATACTAAGTTAAAGAGGATTTAGTGTGTTTAAAGAGAATGTACACGTCACGATCACTAGCAATCTATCGGTTGCAGATCGCTGGAAAACTACACATCTGTCACTGAACTGAACTACAAATACTATCATGCACTTCACACAAACACCAGTTCCTGATTCCCCTTGATTGTCCACCGAGGAGGACACCGGCACCCAAAAACCAAGTGCCTAAACAGCCTGAACTGAATTTTTGTGCAGGATCGGGATGTACTTTATTACCACTAAGAGAAACATAGCAGCTTATAGGACCGTTTACATATCACACCTTTTGCACGCGCAAGTTTGTTATTTCCAATGGAGGCGGGTGACTTGCGCAGACATCTTCAAAGCGAATATTGCTTATTAAGTTACTGAAAGAGCAGCAGTTTATTTGCATTTTTTAATGGATAAATTTAACATTTTAAAAGTAACTTCAAAGTAAATTAATTAGTTATCGGATTACTTTTTACATGAAGGTATTAGTAATGTAATCAGATTACTGTACAATTTTCCAGTAGTAGTCAGTAATTTGTAATCTATATATAACTTTTAAAGTAACTTACCCAACACTGCCAACTGTTTTAAAACGTTATTAATATCAGAAAGTCAGGATAAATCTGTAGATTTAACAAAGCATTTGTTTTTACGATATTGATTCTTAATTTAAATTTAAATTTATTTGTTTTTATTTGGAAAAAAATTATAAAAATTGTGACCAATCCTCATGTGTGTTTCTGTAACAGACAGTTTAAGCATTTATTCCTATGTAAAGTTAGCGTTCATCACTTTTTAAACTTTTCCAAATGTATAAAGCTCAAACATGCTCACAGTAAATTGTATCAAACAGCTAAAAGCACCAGACACTCCAACAAGGCACATTAGACTCAGTTATTTCACGCCATCTTCAATTCTAAGAAAGTTGTGTCTAAAACTGTGTGGCTCATTAGCAATAAGAGATTTGGGACGCACTTCAAAGTTCTAGATGCTTCATAAGATGGACTTAATGGCGTTCGCTCAGCCACGGCACTAATGAGAAAGTTACCCAGTTTTTTGCAGAATTATCGTTTGAGATAATTAGTTTACGACATTCGGGGAACAACTGTAGCCTGAGCCTCGATTAATACATTTTATGAGGACTAATTGAGATAATAATCATATTACATAGATTCATCACACAAAAACTAATTTTCCCAAATGTAATTGCAAAACACTTCACATTCAGCTCGAGCAATTAAACGGGCCAAGCTTGCGGAATAAAGCACATATAACATTGTATGCTCGTAATAAAAGCCTTAAACTTAATTACACAACTTTATGATACAAAAGCAACCGTATTCGAGTCATGGCTGAATGTCCCTTCCTTTCAGGCCTGATCAAGCTGGCAGCCTTGTCGCGACAAAAGACGACCGCTTGCCTCTGTAAGTAAACACAAAGCCCATAGAGACCGGATGCATCTTCTTTTCTGTCTGTTAAGAGACAAGACAGACACTCTGATTCAGAAATGTCCTGTGAACGTGCTTCTCTGTTTTGCAGCGAGCCAACATTGAGCTTTCATCCAAACTCCTCCGCAGTTACGCAGTGGCTGCATGAATTAAAGAGATGAAATGCTTGTATTCTGCACTGCATATCCAATGCCTATTGAAGCTTTTCTTGCAAACAAGCACAGTTGGACTCCTGACTGCATTGCCTGTGTGTGAAGGCATTTCTGTGAGCTGTGGAATAGGCTGCTTTGTGCTCTCGTACATACCGTAGTAAGATTCTTCCCACTCCTGCTTATCCATTTTCTCGGTTTATCAGAATTGGCGTGCTGATAAGGGCTTGCCGTATCACATTTGCAAGATGTAATGCATGTAAAATGTTGTATTATACATGTCAGCAGGGGGCACTCAACTTGTGGTCCGTGTGTGTTGTGATGCCCCAGTAAACTGAAGGGAGCAGTCTTTTGGATGAGATGTTAAACCAAGCTCCTGACTCTCTGTGGTCAATAAAAATCCAATAGCACTTCTCCTATAGAGCACCTTGTGGTCCTGGCCCAATTCCCTCCATGGACCCTTAACCATTATGGGCTCCCAGTCATCCCCATTCACTGAATTGGCTGTATCACGGTCTCTCCACTTCACCAGTAGCTGGTGTGTGGCGAGTGCACTGGCGCCCTTGTCCTGTGGCTGCCACAGGACACACCAGCTACTGGTGGAGTAGAGGGATCCCCCTCATGATTGTTAAGCGCTTTGGGTGTATGGCCATACACAATAAATGTGCTATATAATTAAACATAATACAATTTTAATTACATAAGTTTTTTTTTTTTTTAAGTTGTTTTTTTATTATTATAAATACATTTTTTACAAAACTCCTGTAGGAAATTGAAAATTAATTGGTTTTATTTTAAATAAACTGATTTAGAATGTATTTTAAAAAGAATTCCCAAAGGGAAATAAAAAATATATCTATAAATATACAAAAATGATTTAGAACACTATTTAAAATAAATTAAAATAAAAACTAAATCTGGAATAATACTATCCTGAAAAACATGATTAAATAATAAATTAAACAGGATTTAGAATGTCATTTAAAGAGAATGTACAATTAAAGTAAAAGTCCTAGTCAAATAATATAAAATGTAAAAAATTCATTTTTTTATTATTTATAGTATATTCGTTTTAAATTAATACAATAACATCAGCCAGTAAGAAAAATGCATTACCTAAATGTTTGTTTTAAAATGTAATAAAAAAAATTGCATTTATTGTCATGGTTGTGGGTTTATGCTCTCTGTGGTTGTCCGTGTTTTTGTTGCATTTTTATGTTTTATTTACGGTGGAGTTGCTCTGGATTACCTGTCCCAGAACTGTTCTACGTCTCTGCTGCCTTTGGGACTTTATCGGCTCACCTTTCAGCTGCTACAGCATTCGGCAGCCTATGGACTACATGTATCTGGTGCCCTGTTTTGGTGTACTTTTTTCTTGCACCTATTCATCTACAACCTTTGGTCTTAATAAAGACTCACTAGCACTTGAATCCATCTTTGGGTTGTTTAAGTTCACATTTAGCGTGACATTTCTTTTCCCTGATTTTGAATCTTAAATAGAATTTGTCAGTGAATTGGATTTATTTCATTTTTAATTTATACAAATATAAACAGGATACAGAATGTAATTCAGAAGTATTAGAGCTTAAGATAAACTTCCCCAGTAAATACATACAAATTAATATAATGAAAATATGATTTAGAATTTTAACTTAATAATAAAAATAAAATGTTTCACTGTTTAGTTTTGCCTTTACCTCATTCAAAAAATGATTTGGTTTGTTGTTGTTGTTTAAACTACTTATTTAAAATGAGCTAAACAACACAATTCTCAGGGGGGTTTTTTGGGACAAATTAATTGTTTTATGTTCAATTTATTTAAATTAGTAAAAACTAATAAGTCTACTTAATTTCTTCCTGTTGTTTTAACACAAATAGATTGTGTGAAAACCAGCATTTCTTGCAATGCTTGTTCTTTCACCCTTAAATCATACAAAAATAATGACCATATGGAAAAAAAGGTTACTATAGGGGAAAAAAATACTTACAGGCCAAATCCTGGTCCTGTTCAGTAACTGAGATTTAGACAAATCAACAATGTTTCTCCAAATAACAAAGAACTTCTAGAACCAAATTTAATCAATCAGTCCAACAAGACACTGCTCTGTAACTCAATCTGAATAATATCCGGATATGAACAATGTTTCAGTGGTGATCATCACCGCTGCTCTGAATGCATAAAGCTTCCCTCTGAATAAACTCAATGCATATAGGCTCATTGCTCCGACTAGAAACATTCTTCTTCTCTAGTCGAGCTCAGGCAGTAAAAAGTCTTGATGGATAACTAACATTCCTTGCTAACAGACCCGGGGCTGTTTGGACACCATGGGGTTCCACTCAAATAACACCAGTGTGACATATAGTCGGCCTGAAGCAACGAACATCAAACTGAAAATCTCCATTGCGGGATTCAGCCATAAGGTCTGGCACACAATCTGCAAAGCTGAAGCCCTACAGCTGCTCATTCAGTCTCGCGTCCAACATGATCTTACAATCTCTTTAAAAAAAAAAAAAAAAAAGGTGTCTCTGTCCCTAACTGACCTGCGACAAAGAATTACAGAGAAATCAAAAGAACATTTCAGACGTCGAAAGCTTTTGTTTGTACTGTTTGCACACTTTCTCCTATTTCCCCGCTTTCTGTTATTCGGCCAATAGGCGCTATTTTATATTGCTGAATACTCAAGGAAACAATTGCTCATTCCTAAAAAGGCTAAGGCCCAATCCCAATTCTATTTTTTGTACCCCTACCCCTTCCCCTTGGCCCTTACAACCGAGGGTTAAGGGGAAGGGCTTCAAAATTTACCCCTAAGAATTGGGACAGCACTACACCACCTGCACACGTCATCATATGTCCTCGCGTTCATGTGAGTTCAGTCGATCGCGACTGCTGTAGTTATTCCAGTTGTGTTATTTATTGGTATTTATCTTCCAGAAATCACTGAAGACACTGTAAATCTTTTACCCAGCCACTAGACATTACTGACAGGGTTTTCGAGTGTCAGAATGTTGTGGGACTGCTGTACAGGAGTTATTAATAAGGATTATAGATCGCGAAATTTAGCTTTTTTTTTGTGTTTTTCTTTTTAAAAGCATGACGGTAAAACACAAACGCGGTTATGAATATATTAAAACATGTTTGTTTGTCGTAAAAATTTGTAATAAATGACAAAAATACTAATTTGTGTATCTTCTTACTTCTGGGTATAATTTTGTAAGGTACTATGCAGAGCTGTGCTTTCAGAAACATTAAAACTTTCAAGCCATTACATCCTTTTTTGGAGGAGTGTGTGTCATTTATCTTGTTCTTCAAAATTTAATTATACTATTTTTTATGTGAAAAGCACAACCTCGTCAACCATTTCTGAAAGATTATTATTAAAATGATTATGTAGCAGCGAGCAAAACAAACTGCACTTAAAATGACATTTGCGACAACACAAACTTACATAAAATTTAAAAATAATAACAACCTTTTCTTTCAATCCTAAAGGAAGCAGAACACAGTTGACAAAAAGAAGCAAACATCAATTAAATAATTAAAAAAGGGAAACATACTATTAAGTGACAGAGTTCATTTCATCTTGTTTGCATTAAAATTAGCCTTTGGACACTCTTGCTGTGCTCGGTGTGAAAGTGGATATCAATAATTTATAGGTTGTCTAAAAGAAGAGCTTGAGGAAAGCGCCTTTTTGTGATATTTGACGGTGTAAATAATTCATAAAGTGTGAGGGAAAAGCGACAGGTTAAACAGAGATGTAATGTTGACAAGGCCGCAGGCTATGTAGGCAACACTAAGAAACCCCATGAGGGAACTGGATGAAATGTTGCCAGAGCATCATTATATCCAGTACAAGAAGAAATGCTGAACATTCAGGACAAAGTATTGACTTTATATGCATGAACATACTATGATATTTATATAAAGTAAATTAAGGTTATTAGAATAACATGCTGTAATCATATTAGGAAAGTCAATAATAATTTGTGGATAATCTTTAAAGTTTATACAATATATCAAAGTTGATCAACCATGGATAAAAGTCATTTACCATCCAGGTGTGTTGCTCTAAACATTTTCAAGATCCATTTATCAAAGATTTAAAATTCTTCCAACATGGGGGAAAAAAAAAATAATAATTATTTTATTTTATATATATATATATATATATATATATATATATATATATATATATATATATATATATATATATATATATATATATATATATATATATTATGAGTTCAGATTCTTAATCCTCTGAAATTTACTGTCTGAAATTTCCATAAAAAAATGGGCATTATTCTCAGCCTCCTTTACATGCCGTTATCTCACTTTGAAGATCATAAAAATAACTTTATCTTTGCCATAAAATTTAAATTGCTGAATTTAAAATCCAGGCTCATTATTGATAAGTCCCTATATACTGTTCTGGAAATCGCAAAGTACGTCCCAGGAGCCATGTTTTTTTAAGTTTTGTTTTTGCGTATCCACCAGAGGCCACTGTGTACTCTTTTTCAGATCTTCATTTTCTCTTGCGAGTGTCATTCGCGCCTGCTGTTCTCGCATAAATCCACCAGAGGCTGCTCTCAACTCACTAACTGACTGATCTACCAACTGACCAATTGTCCAATTCCTATGAATTCATACGAACCCACTTAGTTATACAAAAATGCAAATTTTTTTTTTTTTAAAGGAGGCATGGCACCAAACCTCATCCCGAAAGCCAACCGTAATTAGAAGATGAGAAAACCGAACAAATGAGATATTTATATGAATTGTATTAAGCCACCAAATCAAAAAGTTACAAATTGTAACACACACACACACACACACACACACACAAAATGGTAATTATCTGAAAATGAACATCTTAATATTTGTTTCCATGTGTTAAAATTGCATTAACACAAGGTATGTAAAGACAGATGTGTGACTATAACTAAACTACAGTATAAAAGCATCTAAAATGTCATTGACAGTCATGAATAATCATTGGCCTTTTCACATTCTCCATATTTTTCTATTATATATTAAATATATAAATATATTTTGGCTGCTTGTTTAAACTACTTATTTAAAATGAATTGAAACAACATACTGTAATCTTGACATTTTTTAGGGACAACTTAATTGTTTTATGTTCTTAAATTTCCCCAACTTAATCGATTTGTACTGGGAAAACGCCAAGGAATTGTCTGGAACCCAGCATTTATGGCCCAATCCCAATTCTAGCCCTTAGCCCTTCCCCTTACCCCTACCCCTCATTTTGCACGTTCTTGTAAAGGGGTAGGGGTGTCCCAATTCTCTTTAGCTTGAAGGCAGGGCTAGGGGCTATAGGGGTAGATACCCCTTTGAACCAAGATTTTTCAGGAACACACTCTAAACCAATCGTAAGAAAATTTCCCAGAATACGCCAGCAACGGCAGAATAGTTGTAATAGTTCCACAAATTAGTATTTTGTCATTATTACGAATTTTTACTACAAACAAGCATATGTTTCATATATTGATAACCGCATTCATGTTTTTCCATCAGGCTTTAAAAAAAAAAAAAACACAACACTAAAATAAAAACAGCAGTCTCAAAACATTCTGACACTCGATGACACTGGAATACCCTGTCAGAAATGTCTAGTGGCTGGGAATGACCTTTTAATAGTGACTGCTATAATGTTAATGTTGTTTTTGGTGTGTTTACATAGATGAATATGGCCACTGTGTAATTGCACAGTACAGTTACGATCTTATTGCCACATTAGATGGTTATGATAACATTATATATGCCTTCTGTGATTTCCTGAAGATAAAGATGCCAAAAAAATAACACAACTGGAATAACGACAGCAGTCGCGATCGTCTGTTTTCATATGAAGCAGGAGATCGTGATGACACATGATAACGTGTGCAGGAGCTGTAGTGCTGTCCCAATTCTTAGGGGTAAATTTTGAAGCCCTTGCTCTTCACACTCATTTTTAAGGGCCAAGGGAACAGGGAAGGGAAAGGGTTACAAAAATAGAATTGGGATTGGGCCTATATTGTTCTTCATGTTTTTCAATATACTCTTTAATATTCTAAATACTCATTTGAAATGGAGAGGTAATACAATAAAAAAGATCTTTGAATATTAATTTATTTTTATTAATCCAGCATCTATAAACTGCTTTAACATTTGTAAAATCACAAATAGGGCACGTATATCTATAGTCATTCAATCAAATCATGTCCACATATAGTAACATATTATAGGCCATTATGAATCAAATGCTCCTTGGCCTGAAAAGTTTGTAGATCTTGAGTTACAATGACACAGTAGTAAAGTTGAGCAGAACCTGTTTTAGGCTTTGCCCTCACATCTTAAGAAAGGAAGAGCTGTTTTATACCCTGGAGAACAAAAACGTGTCTTGTGTGATAAGCTTACAATCAGAAAGACTGAGGCAAACCGTATAATTTAGTTTATTTCACAGTGGATTGCAATTGAAGTTCAGTGTGCCCGCTCTGACATCACAGTCTTGTGCTTCTTTTGGGAAAGCTTTCACAGCTTGACCTCAAACGGCAGACATGATTAGTTTCTTTACAGTCTTTTCAGCTCAATGGACGTAGGTTTCGTGAAGTATTCAAATATAGGATTGTATTACTTTACATGTCAATAGATTAGGATGAATGCATTTTTTTAACATTCTTAAAGTTCTTACACTCATTTCCTTCATCTGTTAACACAAAATAATATTATTATAAAAAGATAAAAGATTCTGCAGATTGGACAATTCCTATTGGAATTTATTGTCAGAACAAAATATTGATAATAAAGAGCCCCTATTTTACATTATAAAAGGTCATATTTTGGTTTTGGGGATCTCCAACAACAGTCTGACAATCATGCAAGGTCAAAAATCACTTTTATTGGATCACTTTTATAATCACTTGAGACGCAGAGAGCAATTAAACCACGAAGAGGGGGTTCGAGTCCAGTGAAGAACAGTTCATAAGGTTTGTAACACAAAAAACAGAATCCACAAATTAAAATAAAGAAGTAAATGACAGGGTGGGAATGTGGTAAAATCTGAAAACTAAGAATCAGGCGAGGGCTTTTTTGTTGGTTGGGTTCACAGAAGTGGGCGGGCGGATCAATCAATACAGTTGGTTGGGTTTAGGGAAAGACGAGGGTGTCAGTCGATCTGTCAGTCAGTTGACAGGGGCCTCTGGTGGATTTACGGGAAAACAGCAGGCGCAAATGGCACTCATAAGAGAAATTTGTGATCTTAAAAAGCAAAGATAGCAGTCTCTGGTGGATTAGAGAAAACAAAAACTGAAAAAAATAAATAAATAAAAAAAACTTAGCTCCTGGAATGTATTTGTAGATCTCCAGAAATGTATATATAGGTACGCTTTCAAAATGAGCCTGGGTTGAAACAAAAAAAAAAAGCAGGTAAATTGCCCCATTGACAATATCAATAAGACAACAAAGTATGAGAGCCAGCTAGGTAGCAATCATTCTCAGGCAAATTCTCAAAAGAACAAGTCAATATTCCTCTGTAAACTAGAAGAAAAAGTGGCAAAAATTTTGCAAAATAAAAATACACAACAAAATTCTGGGTAATAATAAATATTTACTCTGTAAATGACCGTAACATTTTCTCAGTTTACCAACCAATTGCCAGATTTAACTCTAATTCTTACCTGGCCTTTTGAACTTCTCAAGCTGTGCTTATGAAATATTATTTGGATTCATCCTTTTCTAAATTGCCACATGGGATTTTCAGTTTAGATATAAAAGACTAATTAAACAGAAAGTCAAAATCACAACAACCAGTTAATTTCTCTAATTGCATCAGTGGGAAATGAGATGCCGTTCATTTGCACGGTTCCCGACCTACCCTAATGTGAGCAGACAGGACTCTCCCTATTGAGCCAGCAGGGGTTCCCACACAAAATCAGTTCATATTCAGCACATTATGGAGCATAATTACTACTCGGATAAATCCGACCCAACATGTACAATTCTGAAGTTCTTTCAGGGGCTCTGATATTCAGTTTTTCATTTGTTCTGTCACAGTCAAATGATAGAGGCATTGTCTGTCCTCTCTGAATGTAGTCACTCTCATATTGTCGGCCACAGTGGCGTGATGGACAAATTACTCACACTCTCTTTCTCTCAAAAACACAACACAGCAAACACAGACCGTCACTCACAGGAATTAGTCCTGACAGCCGTGTCATAGGCCGTCGCATCTCTCCAGGACACATAATGACTCCAGATGAAGTTAAGATTTGGAAATAATTTGGCAAAAAGGGTTTGAAAATTGGATGACACGGGTATAATGGCTGGGAAAGGACATACCACCTAAGAAAAGATCAACAGGATCAGAAAATATATCATAATGTCCTGTACAAATGACAATCTGTTGATAATAGATAATACTGTCTACCCTGTAATAACAACTTTTAGAAAGGGCTCTAAAAATAAACCAAACAACATGCTACAAAGGTTTCATTATTGGTATGGCTGTTCCAAATAGTGTATTTTGGTCCTCATCAATAGCTTTACATGTTTATTTTAATTTTCATATATTTCGTCAAAGAAGTTCAACATGGATTCTGTTAGTTCTATAATGAGATTAATATATATATATATATATGTACTGGATAATCCTCCGTCAATGCAAGATATGTGGCATTGAAAAAAGGACCAAGTATTGTGAATGACGCAAACTAGCAGTGATCCGTTTAATGGTGGTATAAGGATGAATGCGGAGAAGTCATGCTGAAGTTTCATTTTGCTGACCTTTTATCATTGTGCTGTTGTCCATATGCCACTTTTGCTTCCTTTTCAGCTTAAGCATTTCCAGATCAGCATGTCAAACTTCAGAGGTTTCTCCAAGTGTATAGTGTAAAGCTGCGTGTCCTCCAAAACATATCGCTCTTCTAAAAAGCATAGCCGTGGGCGTCTAAGGATGACTAAAGATGCTGGCACAATGTAGAAAATATTCATTTTTCACATTTCTTTCAGTTGCTGTGCTCAACATAGTGTCAACTGGTCAGTGTGACATGTTTAATCACACCTCATCCAATGCCACTGGCTCAAAACAGATATGGATGAGCAGAGCACTGCATTTTACTCAAAGTTTAACATTTCTCAGTTCTTAGCAGCTGTAAAAATAAAAGAAATAAATGCTCAGTGCCTGAACACCCTGCTGCAGTTTTAAAAAGGTGGTGCTTCCATAGAAAACAGTGGGGGGAAAAAACACCTTGGTGGACTTAAACGCAGATAGCAGATAAATACAGGTCTCTTTTAAAAAGACATAACTTTAAATAATAATAATAATAATAATAATAATAATAATAATAATAATAATAATAATAATAATAATAATAATAATAATAAGTCTGTCAGCTGGTACTATAGGCATCAAAACCTATTGTATAAATCTGGCCTTAGCTAATGTGGAATTATTCTGAAAAGCCAGCCCCAAAGTCATTACAATGACTTGGTTAAATCCTTTAACTGTATCACAACATTGCATTTCCATTCGTAAGGTATCCACCTCTGACAACACAACAGTGTTTGTTATTCACAACTCATCTCTGGATGGATTGTTTTTGGATTTATTGTCGTATTACACTTAACCACCAGGATATAAAGACAAATTTAGGTATACCCTTGCAAGTCCTACTCAAACGGGAGATCTCAGACAGTTGTGTCACATCATTTTTTTGCATTTATAATCAAACATCAGTGAAATGTCATTTATGATTATACTATAAAGCAGAGCCCTTGATATAATTTGTCAACTAATAAACCCATTCATCATTTGAAAGCACGATTTAAAATGTGCATCAATCTTTGCTGACATGAATTAGGTATTCTGTTGAGCAAGAAAAGGTTTCTGACTGTGTTCTTTTTTTATACTTAATCCCACTTTTACTAAAAAAGTGCTCTTTCCTTTTGTTCTTGCTCGTTTTTAGCGACTGAACTAATGTGATCATAATGTGTACAATTGCAGCTTGGAAAATCAAGCCTAATTCGATGTAATTCAGAAAGCAATGAGATTTGGATGCAGGTTTGTGCAGTCAACTGCAAACTGTTAAAAAAAAGAAAGAAAAAAAACAGCAGCATTCAAAGTTTAAAGTAAATAAAGACAGAATAAAAAGAAAAATACATAAAATGATCAGTCAGGCATGCCACAGTGCCATTAGTTTATTCAAACAGCAGAAGCTCCCAGCTGAATAGCCTAAGATGAGCTGCCCTGGCCCATAATTCCTCAGGGTCTTGAACAGAAAGGTCAGACCGTGCACAGAATACTAAGACATACATTATGAATAGCATGAATGCTGCTTTGGTGTGTCGTGTGGCCATTTAATGTGCAGAGTGCAACTTTCATTCAATTAGCCTGTTAATGTCTAAAGACCTTCCCAAAAAATTGACTGTACTGTTAGATTTATGCTGGATTGGAGTATGATATGGCCTTTATTCCTTGAATCCCCATGTGAAAAATAGTTTTTTTATATACACAAAATTCTGGTTAAAATGAGATTCTCACAATTCTGTAGATGTTCCGTAGGTCTACTGTTGGTTAAAATGCTAAATTGTGTAGACTTGGAATAGTGAACTCCCAATATGTCTTGGTTGTTAATTCACAGTAAAGTGAATACATCAGAATAGAACTATTCATAATTCTGTCATAGACAATATTATTAGACCATTATTTCACTGGTAAAATGAGACCTTTGTCATTATTAGATTCCCTCTTGCATTATATTCAACATTATAGAGTAGTTATACTGTCCTCATAAAAAAAAAAAAAAAAATGTATGCACATAAAAACATATCAAATGCTTGTCATGATCATAACTTTAAAATCCGATATGATCATTTAAATGATGTGCGCACTTTCGGTTTCACTTTTAAAGCAGAGTGTGCATTATACAGTATGCAACACCATGTCACAGGTGTCCATGTTGCTGAGCGGTGTATATAAAACAATATAAAGACTTGTGACTATGCTTCTCCCAAACTAAACTATAATTGTCTGAATCTTAGAAACACTGGATTAAGATTGTGTGTGTGTGTGTGTGTGTGTGTGTGTGTGTGTGTGTGTGTTTGTGTGTGTGTGTGTGTGTGTGTTTTGGGGTGGGGGGGGGGTGGGGGGGGGGGGTTATCGAGAAAGCATCAGTGCATGGGTGCACTACACTGGAAATAGTATCATTTTTTCAGTAATATCTGGAATAGATTAAATAACTGAAATGGCCAAATAACCTTTCAAGTGTTATTTCTAACAAATCCTTACACACGCACAATATAAGGCCACATGAAAGACTTTGTGAGCTCTGACACTGATGCAATTGTGGCACCAGTATCACATTAATTTAACTTAATAAAAAAATAAAAAAAAGATATTTTGAGGAGAATTTATATGATTGCACTGAATTATTAAGATTTTTGCTGTATATTAGTAATTATAAATTATGTATTCTGCATCATCTTATTCCATCTTCCTTAACCCAGCTCAACTAAAAATAGGCAACAAATTAGGAGTTTAATCAAGCAAATATTTGTTAATGGATTATTAATACTAATACTTGAGTGTTAAAATAAAGTATGACTATATTAAATAAGAAATTTTTTTTTACTTTTGATAAAATAAAAATAGTGTTATGATCAACATTGGTCAATAGCTAAAAGCAAGTAGTAGAAGTTCATGTGTTTTTTTTTTTTGTTTTGTTTCTGTGGGGGGGGGGGGTGCAAGCTGATAAATGCTCTGTATGGCTTAGTACTACTGCAGCAAAAATAGTAATGCTTATCAGTTATGCGAATTGGTAGTGGCATCAGTGTGACATTTAATAAAATTAAGTTGCACCAAAAAGAAAAGAAAAAATGTGACCATTTAGTCACAGTCTGGAGCCCTGACATATACAAAAGCTGACAAAGCCTAATAAAAATAGAGTCTGTAATATCACATTTCACTGAGGCCTCTGTTTTGAAAAAGAGGTCAAACAGACAAATAGATTTGCTCAGAATACAACTAAGCAACATAACCCATCTATAATCTGTGCAAAACAATAACAAAACAATATTTTACCTTAGTATTATGTTTAGTAAGGCATTTTTTTTTTTTTGTCTGGGGTTTCAAAAGCTCATTAGCACACATGCATATCAATTAAAACCTCTAACAATAACACCATCACTAACTCTATATAAGCTATTAAATGCAGTATTATAAACTGAACGTGTATGGCTAAAAATGACAAAACTGACATTTTTAATTAAATATGATGATTATATTTAGACTTTCAATATTGTAGAAGGGTTCTTGGGTAATACTTTAATTAAATTATACTTGCATTATCTTCCAATTATTTTTCAAAGTGGAAATAACAGACAAGTTACAAGATTTGTAAAAAGAATGAATAAACTAAATTAAACAAAACAATACCCAATGTGTCTCTCAAATACATTTACCGCATAATAAACAGTACTACACTCACCGGCCACTTTATTACGTACACCTTACTAGTACGTACTTGGACCCGCTTTTGCCTTTAGATCCACCTTTATGGGATAGATTGAACAAGATACTGGAAATATTTCTCAGATTTTGGTCCATATTGACATGATAACATCACGCAGTAGATGCAGATTTGTCGGCTGCATGACCATGATGCAAAATCTCCCGTTCCCCCACATCCCAAAGGTGCTCTATTGGATTGATTCTGGTGACTGTGGAGGCCATTTGTGTACAGTGAACTCATTGTCATGTTCAAGAAACAAGTCTGAGATGATTTGCGCTTTATGACATGGTGTGTAATGCTGCTGGAAGTAGCCATCAGAAGATGGGTACACTGTGGCCATAAAGGGATAAACATGGCCAGTAACATTATTCAGGAAGGCTGTGGCATTGACATGATGCTCAATTGATACTAATGGGTCCAAAGCGTGCCAAGACAATATCTCCCACACCATTACACCACCAGCAGCAGCATGAACCGCTAATACAAGGCAGGATGGATCCATGCTTTCATGTTGTTGATGCCAAATTCGGACCCTACCATCCGAATGTCAAAGCAGAAATCGAGACTCAGACCAGGCAACATTTTTCCAATCTTCTATTTTCAAATTTTGGTGAGCCTGTGTTGTAGCCTCAGTCTCCTGTTCTTAGCTGACAGGAGTGGCACCCGGTGTGGTCTTCTGCTGCTGTAGCCCATCTGCCTCATGATTTGATGCATTACCTCTGGCATCAACAAGGCATTTGCACCCACAGAACTGCCACTTACTTGATATTTTCTGACACTTCTGTTAACCCTAAAGATGGTTGTGCATGAAAATCCCAGTAGATGAGCAGTTTCTGAAATACAGCCCGTCTAGCACCAACAACCATTTCACGTTCAAAGTGACTTAAATCACCTTTCTTTCCCATTCTGATGCTCAGTTTGAACAGCAGCAGATAGTCTTGACCATGTCTACATGCCTAAATGCATTAGTTGCTGCCATGTGATTGGCTAATTAGAAATTTGCATTAACAAGCAGTTAAACAGCTACCTAATAAAATGGCCGGTGAGTGTATATCAACTGAGTATTGCAACAAAGCAGTTCTAGTAAAGTACTATATAATATAAAGGTTTTTCTTTCACTCAAGCGCAGTCCATGTGAATAGATTCATGAGTCCTCTCCAGTGTTCAGAAGAAACCTACAGTACATCATGACAGACAATCAAGATAAATAAAATTTGATCACAGCGTTGCACAAGCCCATACTTCAGCACAAAACATACCTAGCATTGACCTAGAGACAGCATTCTAGCAGGCAGAAAATAAACATAGGCTTGTTTTCAGTTGGTTCTGCTTCAAAAGCAGACAATGTTGTAAAAAAGAGACTTCAAACGGATTCCACAAAACCAAAGTAAATTCTCCCGGGAGTTGCTTTCACTTGAATGGCGACTTGCCTTTAAAGCGACAGCTACTGTGAATGCTGACTGCTTTGTGGTTTGGAGTGGTTTGGCTCTGAAGTGCAGGTGGGGAGGAGGAGAGGTCTGGAATGACACTAGTGGCAAATGTCCTTACAAGAAGGTTGAGTACATCAGGGACTGGCTTTGTAACAAGGACTGTGCTCTGTGCTGATCAAAAGAGAGAAACTTTCCCAAAAAGAATATTCTCAGAGACTTATTCGGGCCAAATAAGAAAAAGAGGCTGAATATTGAAGTAAATTTATGACATTGCATTTCATTTGAATCTGAAATTTTTTTTTGAGAAAGTGTATAATACAGACAGAACAATAGAACAAACAATACACCAATTCAACCGGTGACAGACAGATGGAATGAAAAACCAAATGAATAATAAATTAATGGAACAAGATCCTGATGAACAGAATAAGACAGAGAGAACAGAAGAACGATAGACAGAATTTAAAAAGATGATATATAGATAAATTGAACTAATGATAGACAAAACAAAATAAAAAAAACAAGAAACAGAGATAGAATAAAAGAAAAACCGAATGAGAATGCATAAGCATGAAACAGATAGAACAGCAGACAAAAATGGTGGATTTAACAATAGACAGACAAGAGGCAGAAACAACAGGTGGATAGACAGAATGAGAAACAAAGAACAAGAGAACAACATAATGAAAGAATAGATAAACAGTAGACAGATGAATAACCAATAGACAGGATGACAGATAGCAAGTTTTCAAAATCGTGATAATGGAACTCGGGTATTAAATAAATTTGGAATAGTATTACTAACCATCAGAAGATCTACCATGGTTTACTGGGAATCTGCTACAGTAATTGATACAACACTACAGACATTATGTAATTATTAATGAATAACAAATGACAGGGTAAAAGACGTAATGAATGAAATAATTGATGAATGAGATGGAATGAATGAATGAATGAATGAATGAATAAAGGCAGAATGAATGAATCAATGAAAATACAAAGGCAGAATGAATCAACGAACAAATGAAAAGGCAGAATGAATAAATAAAAAAGACAAAGGCAGATTGAATGAATGAAGAGACAATATGAATGACAGAATGAATGAATAACAGAATGAATAACAGAGACAGGATGGATGTAAATAAATGAATAAATAAATGACAGAACGAATGAATGACATTTATTCTTTGTCCTTCATTCATTCATTCATTAGAGACAATGAATGAATAAATTACATAATGAATGAATGAATTAATGACAAAATGAATAAATGACAGAATAAATGAATGAATCTAATAATTAATTCATGACATTCATTCATTCGTTGTCTGCCATTCATTCATTCATTCATGAAAGAGAGACAATGAATGAATAAATGACAAGGAATGAATTACAGAGACAGAATGAATGACAGAGAAAATGAATGAATGAAACACAGAGACAGGATGGATTGATGTAAATTAATGAATAAATAAATTACAGAATGAATGAATGACATTTATTCCTTGTCTTTCATTCATTCATAAGAGACAATGAATGAATTACATAATGAATGAATAAATTACATAATGAATGAATGAATGAATTTATTAAGTAATTCATGACATTCATTAGTTCAATTGTTGTCTGTCATTCATTCATTCATTCATTCATTCACGAAAGAGAGAAAATTAATGAATTAAATGACAGAAGGAATGAATGACTGGCAGAATGAATTAATGAATCAATCAAAAAAAGAATGATAATACATGATGAATTGTATATAAAGCATAATCCACACTCATACTCATGAATTTATTTGCACTCTCATGATTTTATTCATGGGATAAATGCTATCAGTCTCTGCACCTGTCAAAAGAGCCCTCCTTTCCAAGACACAAACTCTTCCTTCATCACAAGAAAGGTTTACTTTATTTATATAATTTATTTTCCAGTAAGAAGCAAGTGCTGCACTGTTACAGCTCATTAAAACAGACAAAAAAAGTTATTGAAGCTTTTAATATTGGAGGAGAAACTGAATACAAGTTGTTTTCAAAGCACCTTTAAACTCCTTTGAAATGTCTCCGATATGAGTTTTCATCAGACCTGTGCTAGCCTCAGTTATTTTATCTTAGCATTTCATCTGCTATTCTTCCAGTTCAATTATGAATGTCTCGGTAATTATACATGTCTTCTTGTTTACAAATCCTTTCTGGGATGACTGCCTTCTGTCACCGACTCTGTCCCAGTCATTCCCCTCTCTGGCCAGCAGAGGTCATCAATCACCGGACTTCTAGACATTACGTCATCCACTTAAACTGATAAGCACACACACACACACCTGTTCCTCATCCCGCTAACGACCCACACTCACCTATATAAGCCACACTCTCACTCCAGTTCAGTGCAAAGTCTTGTTTTGCCCCTGCTAACTCTACTGAGTGTTTCCTGATCCTTGCCTGCTTTCCCGTTGACAACTTCAGACTGTATCTCAACTCTGTCTTGCCTGCCGCCTGCCCTGAACTCTAGCCTGCATCCCGACTTTGATCCTCGCCGCCTGCCTTTGACCCATGCCTAAATACTCACCTTGTGTTTGCCAGCCGCCAGCCCTTCGATTAACTACAACTGTGTTTTATGTGAGTGAGTTCGCACACGCTTAACATCTGTATGCTGTTTGTTATTAAAACCATTTAATAAATATACTGCAAATGGATTCCTCTGTGTCAGACCCTCCGTTACACCTTGATTCCCTTTTTCCAATCACCAATATCTTGTTTTTTGTAAAGAAAAAAATCTAAATTGGCCTAAATGTTCTCCTACTACCCTACAATAGTTGCATGCAGTTAAAACATATGTAAACACTAGAGGCAGACAACAGAAAGTGAAAACCAGACAGAAAAAACAAATAGAGACAGAAAATAAACCTTCTGAAATTCTTAGTATTAAACTCAGACTCAGCTTCCTTCTTTAAATATTGCCCTAAAACAAAAACTGCTGAATTGTGAAGCTTTAAACCAAGGAAATGTGAGTTGAGAAAACCATAGCTATATTATTTCATCCAAGCTTCCATTGTGTTGCTTAATTATGCAGTGAATAACTGTTCTGCTAATTACAGTTTTATTGCTGCATTATTTGCACTGCAATTGTTGTTGTTGTTGTTCTTGTGGTTGTTCTACTGAGGGCATTTATGTTCTGCATCTAAGAAATGTTTCCAATTGTTCAAAACTTGTTTAAAGAGCAATTTTAGGACAAAGCAGGAGCATTTGTAGTAGACAAAAGTATATCTCGGGCTGTATTGATGATTTGGTTTGAACTTTGCTTTTGTGTTGTGTTCATGTTTGTCACCAAAAAAGTAAAAAAAAAAAAAAAAAGTGATCATAAAAATACAGAATCCTGAAGTATTTTTCCTGATACTTTTTCTCATCACAGTTGCAATGTTTGATGTCTGTATTGAACTGTAAAGGCCAATGTTTTCTTTGAAGCATTTTTTCGCAGGAATATCTTGCACTTTGTTCTAAAACACTGAACATGATCCAAAGTTTTTTTATGACAATGTCAGGGTGCAAATCATTTGCAATAAAAACCATCACTGATTAAATGATTACATTTTTCTCAGAATTAAACAGAAGAGGTCTTGAGTAAAAATATTAATTGGCATGATTGAAACAAGATTTGCTACCTTATCTCTAGGTGAAATTGCACAGTGTTTCTTTATGCAAGTCATAAATCCAAAATATCTGCATTTGACATGAAAGCTATTGACACATTATGGCTATTCAAGAGTTCACACTTAAATAATGCTTGACGATGTTAGCAGGTTTGACATGCGGTCTCGGGAGAGAACCCTGAGGGCAGAGATAAAGGAGCCCAAGGCTCCTGCCTGGTCAATGAGCATTAAGAGGGAAATGGGAACAGGTAGCTCTTGGTAGCTACCCGATTCATTTGGCCTATACCTTGATTAATAAGATAGCTCTAAAAACGTTAAAACCCAAAAAATTAAAGGTAACTCAAACTTTTGAGAAAACATTTGAGAAAAACAATTGCAACAAACAACTTGCGTTCAAAAACGAATACTAAAGAGTCTTCTGAAATGAATTGAAGATAGGGAAAAGGTTTAGCTGGATATTTAATGTTAAATACAGTAAAGTCAATCATATCACATGCAGTCAATATCACATGCTCCTCTCAAAATTACATTGTGAAACTTCACTTATGAGCATTGCCATTACCTTCACAAAATATGTTTCTATATGCTTTTAGATCAGAACAATATATTGTTTCAGCATCTACATCGCAATTTACACATCCATATAGTCACATTGCAGAATACAAAATGTTGAGTCAGAATTATTTGTCAGCACAATTCAGGACTCATGTAGAGTGATTGCAAAGTTTAACTATAACAGATTTGGTGGTGTGTTTTAAAAGTTTGTAAATGTGAAAGCTTTTCAAGTGAGTTTAAAGCATTAGGGCAGCAGAAAAAATGACCTTTGTAGCTTTGCCAAGATTTAGTTTCTACGCATGAATACTGTACAGCTGAGAGAGCCATAATATTTTACTCTATTTTCTATGCTTCATTTATTTTTATTTTTTTTATTGTGAACACACCATCTTGAATTTTGCAATATTGTGCAGGCCTACTCACTTTCAATCTTGATGGCTTTAAGAGTGTTTTCTACAAATGAGCTGATTTCAGTAGAATGCAAGCGTCTGTGAACATTTCTATTTTTTAGCATGATTGCACAGTTGCATTTTTGAAAATCTTTACAAAAATAATAGCCAAAATGTCTTCTAGAGCAGTTCTGGAACTTGATTAGTCTGCAGCTCAACTCCATCTTTAAATGTTCATTTCAATTGAGAGCAAGGACTTTCTTACTGGGTCTCAGTGATGATATACCCTATAATTTTCAGAACAGAGACCATCTACATATTTTGGTTTACTTTGCTTGGAAATGTATTCTTGTAAAGTGGATTAACGAAGAAATGAGAGAATGAGAATTTCTGAAAATGTTTTTTTTACTAAAAACGTTCAATAAAAATATATTTGAAAAAAATATATTAAAATACCTGCCTTTCATCAACGTCATTTTTCCCAATGATTTCATCTAATTAATAATCATAAGCTCAATGCCAAGTTTCCATCCTCTATTAACCATACATCCCTGCTGTAATCCTGAACATTTTGGCTGATGTACATTATGAAAATGTTTAGATCTTAGAGAAATAAGATGAAAGGAAAACACATCAGACAAGAAGATCTTTGACAGCAAGACTGTGCGGTGCTTTGCCGTCCAACCTCCTAGACTGACTTTTAATTAGTCGGGCCATTACAGGCACACAGAGCCAACACATAGCTTCCTTCATCAAACACAAACCGATCAAAGCCTACGATATAGAAGAGGGAAGAGGTTATTCATTACCTTGATTAGTCAATATAACAAATCAGAACACTGCCCTCTGATTTATATGCATGAGATAATGAGAGAAGGAGGAAAAAAAAAAATGTAAATTTCATAGTGCTCCTAAATATGAAGCTACGGATAAGAGGATGTAAAAAGCGGGTTTATTTTGTTTAAATACATTTTCTTTGTCATTTTCTCGACATTAATATATACTTGAGCTATTGCAGTTGAAAACCAAAAAGAGCCATATTATTAGATTAGGTGCAATTAAATATATTTGTTAAAATGGGATAGACGGCTACATTCCTGTCATGACAAATATGGATAAGGATTTAAGACGTGAATTTAAAAGGAACAAACATCTGCACTCTGGCTTTTGAGAGGACAGCTGTACTCAACTCATTTGTACTCACAACTCGTGCTCTTTAAAAGGCGACCTATTATGCCCCCATTTACAAAAAATTGCTCCCTAGAGTGTGTATGTGAAGTTTTAGTTCAAAATACCCCATATATAAATGTTTTAAAACTCTTTGAAACTGCACCTTTTAGGCTTTGATCTTAATGGTGGTACTTTGGTGACTGCTGCTTTAAATACAAATGAGATTGTGCTCCCAACTCTTTTCGAAAGAGAGAGCAGAGTTACAACTGCCCATGTGTCAGCATAGTGGCAGTTTTAAAAACAAGACTAAGCCTCATTCACACTACAAGTGATTTACAGTTGCAAAGCGACCATTTATTTCATTAAGAGCAAACAACTTCCAGCGACCTCCATCTATGCAAGCGACAGCGACAATTGGCAACCAGGTAGGCATGTCCAGTGACACGACAAAGTTAAAATTCTTCAACTTTATGCAAATGAAGAGTGACTTTGAGAGACAGTCAATGGGAGCTATATACTGGTAAGCTATGAAGGCTGTTATCCATGGTTATCCACATGGTTAATTAGCTATAGATCACAAATGGCAGCGTTAGGAAGTTAATGAAAATTTATATTATTTATTACATTTCCCATTAACTGTATTTTATTAATGTCTACCCCCACTCCAACCCTAAACCCAACAGTCACATTAATTTAAAAACAGATCTGGGGTCTTTTCTATTAGTACAGCTGATTAACCATGTGGATGGATGGATGGATGATAACAGCCTTCTGAGCCTACCAGTAGGTGCAGAAGGCCCCTACTGGCCCATATCTATCAGCTGATAACCCCTGATAACGCTCATTAGTGAGATAACATTTAAAGCAGGTAACTTCAAACGCAGAGAGCAACTGACCACAGCAACGGGGCGAAGAAGGGTTCCAGGAAGCAGGTAAGGTACCAACAGAAGCCAAAAAAACAAGATAAACAAGTAAATAACAGAGCGAGAATGTGGTAAAATCTGAAAACGTAGTAAAAAAAAAACAGGCGAGGGCTTTCCTTTTCTGGATTGCTTTTTTAAAACTGTCATTAGCGTTTAGGGAATTCATTGGGTGGATCAATCTGTGTGTTTGAAAACACTATTGGTATTTGATTTCAGTCGATTGGTCAATCAGTCGATTGTGGCCTCCGATGGATATACGCAAGAACAGCAGACGAGAGGGAAATTGGAGATCTCAAAACGCATACACAGCGGCCTCTTGTGGATTCACAAAATCAAAAATACTGCGATTAAAAAAATAAAAAAAAACACAGCTCCAGGGACGCATTTGGCTCTTTCCAGAAATGTATATAGGGGTATGTTTTTTAGAATGTGCCTGGAAGTGTTTCTTCAGACTGTTTTGATGAAGTGTGATAATAATATTAACAGACTTGTCACACAACTGTGTTTAACCCCCTTGTAAAAGTGATTTTTGCGTAATAGGTGCCCTTTAAAATGTTATTTTGTGAAAGCAAAGCACACTAAGAAGAACACTAAAACAAATTAAGTAAAATCAAATAATCTACAGGTCTAAAATAATTACTTTAGGTGGCTCATGAAAACCACTATGTAAATTACAGGAAGAACGGTTCTTATTACTATAACTATATTATAAAAAAGCATTCAGAAAAGCAGCAGCAAGGACAAATACGGTTACGGTTTGAATATCTGCCTCTCAGCTTTTTGTGTTATCTCTCGATTCCATGGCAACAACTGGAATAAATCAGAAGAGATGAGCGAGGGCATTGAAGGTACAAAAACAAAAAGGCGTTTTAACAATCTCAGGTTTTTAAAAACAAAAAGGACACTACAGAGGAGAAGACACTGACTGCGAGAGATAAACAACCGATAATCATAACAAATATGGGGGAAATGAAAACAGACATTGGAAAGTGACGTTTTTCATTACCCACTCAGTGGGAAGATGCCACTGCAGAAAACTGAAGTAAACGAATGATTCAGCCCCCTGAGATGGCAAAAACAGGGAGCTGGCAGGAGGAGATACAGCCAAAGTATTCAACTGTACGCTCATTTCCCATTCGCAAACGACAGTGATGTAGTGCCCTTGTGAAGACGCATATAGAATAAGATTCTTGCTAATTGCCCAGAGTGCAAATGAAGATCTGTGACAAAATGTACAAAATCTCATACAAGTTTGTGTTTTGCTCACTGTATGTTGTTTTCATCTCCATGCACATCCGCTGAGATAATTTACTGCTCTTTTCTGCCAGGCACAGAAAGATAAATGGATTTTGATCCCATACAAGCAGAAAACGAAAGTAGAAGAAGGAAAAAAAAAAAGAAAAATACCTGGAGCATCGCACCGCTTATTATTCCTCGACTCTGAGCCAAAGTATGACTGCCAGATTAAAAACTTCTACAGTTAATTTCAAACATACAAATAGCCTATGCTAGAATTGGGTAATTAAAAATTTAATTTATTAATTATCTCTGCAGGTCTGCCAGAATGAAGCGGCAGGCTTATTATGAAGTAATTGCTTGCAGTTTAAGGTCTATTTCACAGCTGAGCAGCCTGCTAAAGCCCACAAATGCAGCATCTCAAACTTTTCTCTGTTTATTGGGGAACTGCATATTGGGAAGGATTAGCTAGAGGTCAGCAGTGCTCCTCATTATGGCAGACCAGACTGCCTGAGATGGATGATTAAAACACACACGCACACAAAACAGCTGACAAAACATTGAAAACGAGCAATTATGCTTCGAGTTAACACAGTTGTGCAGTCGGATGTTTCATTTCTGTCAGGAAGTAAGTATTTGATGATGATGATTTGGACCTATAGTGGATATCATTATCATGGTGCTGTCCCCTCTTCCTGACAGGTTTATTCTAGTTGCGTAGGTTGTTTAAAAAGGCATATGATATCTCAGAAAGAGAGAGTGAGGTTATCTGTGCTGCAATTTATATGATAATAACACTGCAGCACATCATTAACACATTCATTAGTTAATCATTAATATATCCTAACAAAACAGTTTGAAAATTGACTAAATTATATATTAATTGCAAGAAGCAATTAGCAGGATGTACTAAAAACCACAAGGTTTGTGAGAAGTAATATTTTTAAAAGGTTTTATGTAAATGTCATATACTTAAAAAAAAAAAAAGAATAATATTAATAACAGCAGAACTTATGGGTCCTTGAGGGAAATTGGTTCCTCATGAAGAGGACATCTCCAGCACAAATCTGATGGTCTGACGTCTTGAATATTGCAAATTTAACATCTAGTTGCCTGGCAACCATACATCCCATCCCACCCAAAATTACATAAAACGCCATTAGATGTAGACACTTCATGGATCCACAGTTTGGTGAGTTTCCAGCATGAAAATAAAAAGTTTTAGCTGTTCAAAAGGAAAAAAGTAATACATGAAATTGCTAGAGAAATAAGTGGAATCCAGCAGGCATCTGAAACCAGTATATGGTCCCTTAAAAATCCCTCCTTCATAATTGAATCAAGCAAACTTTACAACAGATGAAGTTCAAGGAGTTCATGAAGCTGAAGCCAGTTTGTTGTCCACTGATACTTAACAGCACAACAAATGATTTCAAATGTTGAAAACTTACAAAAAGCAAAAGGCCAACGTATAGAACTGAAAAGTCTCTGTTTAAAGCATTTTTAAGACTGGATGAAGTTAGATCTGCAGACAATGTTTTTATCAATCATCCACAGCAGGAAAATTAATAATAAATAAAATAATCGCTGATACATATTCAGATTATTTACATGTTAATAATAACCAATGTGACTGGGGGGCAAGATAGCTCAGTGGTAAGCATTGTCACTTCACAGCAGGAAGGTCGCTTGTTTGAGTCCTGGCTGGGCCATGTGGCAGTTTTGTGTGGAGTTTGCATGTTCTCCTGGTGCTCCGTATTCCCCCACAGTTCAAAAACATATGAGGTTTAGGTGAACTGAATAAGCTAAAATTGTCCATAGTGTGGCAGCACGGTGGCGCAGGGGCGCAGTAGCACAATCACCTCACAGTAAGAAGGTCACTGGTTCGAGCCTTAGCTGGGTCAGTTGGCATTTCTGTGTGGAGTATGCATGTTCTCTCCGTGTTCATGTGGGTTTCTTCCGGGTGCTCCAATTTCTCCACAGTCTAAAGACATGCACTATGGGTGAATAGGGTATGCTAAATTGTTCGTAGTGAATGTGTGTGTATGAAAGGGAGTGCATGGTGTTTCCTAGTGATGGGTTGCAGCTGAAAGAGCATCCTCTGTGTAAAACATATGCTGGGTAAGTTCCGTTGTGGCGACCTGATGACCCCTGACTAAGATGAAAAGTAAATGAATGAATGAAGGAATGTCCGTAGTGTACAAGTGTGTATGTGTATTTCCCAATAATATGTTGGGACTGGAAGGGCATCCACCATGTAAAACATGCTGGAATAGTAGGGGGGTTCATTCGGCTGTGGCGATCTCTGAAATACAGACTAAGCCAAAGGAAAATAAATGAATGACCAATGTGCAATTGGCATTTATTTATTTATTTATAAATATGTTCTATATGTAATGTTAGAAAAAGTGCTAAACTAAATTATTTTAAATAAGATTTGACAAATTTCTAACTTCAGTAATATCTGTCAAAAAATTGTTTTTAAAAAAAACATCAAAAAGCACATAAAACTTAATTTAAAAAAAAGTTATGAGTGTTGTGTAAATTATATTTTACTCTTAATTTGCTACAAAAAAAATTACAATTTAATTTACTGCTACACAAACTTCAACACACCTAATAGAAATGGGAGAGTAATGGTGCGTCCCAAATCACATATTTATGCACTATTTTACGCAATTTTGTAGTATGAATAGTGTAAACAGTGCATTCACACTTAAAACTTTAAAAATAATAAGTGCACTTTAAATACCTGGATGATGCACTAACTCAATCAGTAAAATAAATTGTTGAATGTTGGACACTTCACTCTCTCAATGGCAAATGCTTTACTCACTAAACAAAAGGGGCGGAGCTTTCAGGCACTGATGTTGAATTACTTCATTCATTTTGGATTGTGAAAGCAAAATTCTTCAAGTGTTTATACCGCTTGTCGATGGTGAATGCGGATGCACTCATGGCAGGTATTATTTGGTGCTTTAGTCATTTATTTTACTAATTAGGCAACCAACAAACGTCATCAGGGAAACGGTTTGAATTTCTGTTAGGAAAAAAACTTTAGTGTTCCATTTGGTATGACACTCCATACATATACTATGCTGTTGAGTGTGTAAGTGCATAAGTACACAGTACACAAGTGTATAGTGTACAGTCTGCCACTGGGGACGCAGTATAATTCACCTTACTACAGGACAGTCCATGTTTTCAGTACGATTCAATGCTAGCGAGCTCTGTGACAAGTCCAGATGTCAAGTCCCTTGTGAATGCTTTACATTATGCCAGCAGACAGTCTTCAGAATCCATCCCACTGATGTTACACTAGACTGTCTACATCACAATGACACACCAGATGGAAGAGAAAGCCCTGTTTGGTTGAGAGCCAACAATGCTCACCTCCCACACTGGGTGAATAGGGTGCTTGACTTCAGAATAACACTGGCATAAGAGAAGAGCAAAGCGCCAACCATCCAAATGCATGCGAGCCCACAAAAAGAGATGAATGCCCCTGTTTCTAACAACAGTTAATGCTTGTTCACTAAGCATGTGGGCTGTGAACATAATGCTTTAAAAATCACAATGTTAGGGTGACACAAACACATGCTGGCAGTTACGCAGTGCAATTTAGATACAAAAAGCATGCGTTTTTGTGATGCAAAAATGAAAATGTGGAAAAAGTAAATTGTTCTAGACCAGGGGTGTTAAACTCCTGGAGGGCTGCAGCTCTGCACAGTTTATTTCCAACCCTGCTTCAACACACTTTTCCTGCAGGTTTCAAACAAGCATAAAGGACTCAATTAGTTTGACCAGATTTGTTTAATTAGGGTCAAAGCTAAACTCTGGATGTTTCTCAATTCAAAGATTGCAGAGAATGGACTTGCGTTCTCATGGAGATCAGTCTAGCCAGGTTACCTCTGAAGAATGAACTCAGGAGGCCGCAAGAACAGAGAACGCATTCTGTGAGAAATGAGATGCTGCGTTCTTCTTTTTTTTAGTTTTAACGAAAATTATTTCAAGAGTTCACACTTGGCTGATAATTGATTACAAAGCTTGTTTGGTATGCTGTTCAGGTAGAGAGCCCTGAGCTTATAAGATCCTTAACCCTGGGGCTCCCTCTTGTTTGCAAGGTGAGAGGGGAGTTTGAGCACAGGTAGACATCGAGAACTTCCCTGCTGTAGTAGCTAATCAACAGATAGTGATTGCTCTTATATGATGTCTATGGTGCTGATTTGGATTACTCAATTAACTTAAGTTGCATGTTGGGAGGAAACTGAGGAATGCGGGGGAAACCCATGTGAGCACTCGGTGAACATGTAAACTTCCCACAAAAAACGTTGACTGGCTTGGTAAGGACCAGAACCAGCGACATACTTGTTGTGAGGCAATGCCACCCAGCTAGGAATGGATGAGAAGTACGGGTGAAAGAGGGGATTCTTCAAAACGAAGATGGCTGTTATATGGAACTTATTTACAATGGCTTAGGAATCGTCTGATTGGTGAATCATAAATTGGAATTTTCAATATTTATAAAATGCACATAAACCTCACAAATATACTTTTCACAATATAAATTCCTTGCGTAATCCAGAGGGACTACAGATGTAAATTAGCGTCATAGCTTCCTCTGGCCCAACATGTCATGTTGTACATTGTCCCTGTATAAATAAATAAAATAAAAAATAAAACAGATTTTAATTTGAATTTCAGCAAATCAACACCCTTAATGTGTTTGTCTTTATAAAGATTTTTTACGTTAAGGTTTACTTTCAACATTTCATTTAGTGAAACTCCTTAATAATAAATCTATATTAAATGCTGTGCTTCCCACCTCCAGGCAGGAATTTATCAAAGCCGCCATTTTAGTACGCCTTTGACATGAATGTGGAAACAGTGGAGGACTGGCCATCCAGAGCAATAGATATATACATGAGTAAATATTTTTTTTAAAGAGATTGTTTTATCTTACTATGTATTATCATCAATACTAGTCTAGCACAAACGTTCGTAACATACAAAAATGTAAAAAACAAAATCTTACCTATGAAATGTTCTGCCTTTGTGCTTAGTTTTCTTTGCATGTTATTACACCCGTAAACAGCACAAAAGTCTAGCATCATTACATTGGCTTTAGTCTTGACTAGTGTAGTCGAATGAGATTTGTGCTGGGAGCACTGTACAAATATGGTGGCACTATTGACACATGTGATATCTAGTGTATATATTTATGCCCACCTCTAATATTCAGCCATAATGACTTTTGGAACTTCGAGCAAGCTTTGCGCTCAAGTCTGCATTGATGCATCCTTGATATTAAGAACACATCAGGGAACTTTCGTACATCCCCCATTCTTGCATTCTTGAGTATTGAAACTGAACTTTAGTGGTTCATGAAGTTACATGAGAACACAAGTACTCAAGATTGCTGAAAAATGCTTATTGAAAAACAGCCAATGTAGAGCTTTTGACACCAAGACTGTTGTGAAAACACATAAAGCCGTGGTCACACTGCGTGTTCTGCCACATAGACTTCCTATTCATACGCAAGCAAATGTGACAGACCGGAAATGCCAGCTCGTGCGACAACTTTCACAGTTCACTGCATTGCAAAGGTCAAGCTTGGTGAACTCTGACCTGTGAAATCGCATGACGTGACTGCGTCAAAGATCAAAACATGACCTCAGTGTACAGAAATTTCAAATATGGACCAATCGCTTGCATTTGTTTATGTCTAATCATTGTATAATCCTGCCCCTTTTTGCAGCGCTGTACAATAGAATTTCACATGCTCAGTCTAGCGTGACCACAGCATAAGACCTTGGAAGAGACAACAACAGATTTGTTGTTCATAATGTTAAGTTCAATCAATTATTAGCTGTAGTTCATATAAAATAAATGTTCATAAAGTATAGACCACTTTAAAAAAATGGATGATTGCAGGGAAAACATAAAATGTTGCTAAATTAACTGTAAAATGTGAACATTGTGCTTACCTTCTTGCGACTTTTCCACTATGCTGTTATTCACATTTCTACCTGCATCCCCAATGCTACTGTAAACATTACTGTGTAAACATTGTATGTTGAAACATCTTGAAATGAATGATGGATCATAATATAAAAGGAAAGACTTTTCATTTCATCCATATAATACATTTCATCACATTGCACAGGCATTTTTGAAAGCACTACTACTATTGACTTGTATTTCATGAATCATTAAAATTCATGGTTTCAGATTAAACATTTTTTATGATATACTAAAGGTGGTGGGGGGTGGGTTGGGGGGGACCTACATCATAAACAGCATCCTTCATTACCTGAGGGTGAGTAAATTAACAGCAAATTTGCATCAGAATTTGTTGGAAATTATTTATCTAAAGCATTTTATTCATTCATATGCTCTTATAATCTTTAATTAAAATATTTGTTCAACCTGTTTAACCAGTTTCAAACTGTCACTCACATAAGATCATAGCAATAATAAATGACAATGCTCTAAATATTTTCTTGATAGACCTGAACAAGCCTGCCTAATTTTTGCCTCAAGGAGAGCTATAAATCTGAGCTATAAGCAATTCAGTCTCCAGGTAACTGATGCAACCTTGTTGCCAAATACACAGACGGAATAAAAAATTACTTGTTTTAATGAAAAGCTAAATTCTCATTTGGTGCAAGCAGAGTTGTACTCTTTGAAACACAATATAAAAAAAAACTAAAGGATGATTCAAAAACTTCCCCAAGTATTTTACATAAAATCAGTCTACAAGCTTTCACAGACAGTGTAGGTCATGGCTTTCAAACTCCACTCCTGGATGGCTGCAGCTCTGCAAAGTTTTGCACCAACTACTATTAACTATTAAGCAGGTGTGAGATGGAGCTGGTTGGAGTTAAACTATTTAGAGCTGTGGCCCTTCAGGAATTGATTTTGAGACCATTGGTGTAGATAATAAAAATCATGGAAGGCCTCCACTTTTAAATTTTCTTACAACGAGTTCATATTTCAGCAATGAGGAGCAATAACACCTAACATTTTTAACAAAAGTCCCTTTAGGTAAAATTCAAAATTTGTAACAGTACCAGCAACACAAACATATTATTGTAATCATTTCAATGCAGAGGAGCAGCAATTTCCATACTAACCGGTACTTAAGCATCAAAATAGATCAATACAGAGCAGATAGTAAATATTCAGTTGCACGGCGGCCTATAAGATTCCAGATAACTTACCTTTGATGAATTTAATGGTTGAAATGCCTTCAAAAGCTGCACCAAACAAGCCAAGCTCTGGCATATGACATCCTCTCCTGATTAAATACAATTTTTATTTATTATAGGTTAATCTTAAAAATAGGATTTATACAGCTACACACCATGTACACATCTTACTTCAATTTATAGCCAGTGTTTCTCAATCATGTTCCTGGAGGACCACCAACACTGCATGTTTTGGATGTCTCCTTTGTTTGTCAAACTGATTTCAGGTCTTTCAGTCTCTGCTAATTAGCTGATGATCTGAATCAGGTGTGTTTGGTCAAAGAGACATGAGGTGATTCCCAAATCACATACTTTTGCACTATTCTTCCTGCATTTTCTAGTATAAATAATGTAAGTAATGCATTCACACTGAAATTGTTTTTTATTTAAAAAAATAATAAGTGGCCTTTAAATACCCGGATGAGGCATTTATTCAGCCGGTAAAAATAATTTATGTTGAACACTTCACACATTCAATGGCGGCAGATTTGCTCGGAGGTTGGATTACTTTATTTATTTTGTAAATGTTAGTGTTCCATTTGGGATAATGCTAAATTCAGATACTATGCTGTTGAGTGTGTAAATGCTTAAGTACATAGTGTATAATGTGCCATTTGAGACGCAATAATGGAAAATGTGCAGATCTGGTGGTTCCCTCCAGGAATGTGGTTGAGAAACATTTTATTAAACATTAGTGGATAAATTAAAATATTAATATTATATTAAGTATTGCAGTTGCAGTTGATTGTTTTATTGAAAATTAATCTCAAGAGTCCCAGGAGAAAGGCCTGAGCTCATATACGATCTGAGGGAAGTTTGAGCTCAGGTAGGTCTCGAGAACTCCCCTGCTTATTTATGGCTAATGAAAAATTAAAAATTGATATATACTGCTGATTAAGAGATCATCTATGGTGCCAGTTTGGTTTGGTGAATTTACCTATGTCACATGTTTTTGGAAGCCTGAGAATCCAGGGCAACCCACGCGAGCAGGGGGAGAACATGTAAACTCCACACAGAAATGTGAACTGGCCTGTTAGAGACTTGAACCAATGACATTCTTGCTGTATGGCAACAGTGCTAATCACTGTACTTCCATGCCGCCCTAACAAAGAAAAGGGAGGAGGAGGAGTAGGGGTGGAAGGGAGGATTCTTCAGGACGAAGGTAACTGAGATAAGAAACTCTGGTTATTTATTGTGAGTTAAGGCTGATTTATACTTCTGCTTCATGCGCATGTGTATGCGTATGCTGCAGCACAGCTTTAGGAATCATCCATCGGTGAATCATGCGTTAGCTAATGCACGACCAGCCATGGTCAATCATAAGCATGTGATCCTCTCAAAATTAAGTTCATTATTAAACTTCACTTAAGTTTACCAGACTAATTTCAAGGGAAGCACATAATATGATTGATCACAGCTAGTCTCTCATTCATAATCAGCAATAATCCAATCAGATTGATCCAAGCCTACAATAAATAGAATGATTTTAGTTTACTGCCTTATCTTCGCTTTGGAAGAATCCATCTTCCACCCCATCTCCTCTTTTTTCTCCTTTTACAAGTCTCGAGACCTACCTGACTCTAACCAGGGGAGCCCTGGGCTCAATTATCTCCAAGCTCAGGGTTCTCTCCTGGGACAGCATGCCAAACCTGTGTCAAGCAATATCTAAGTGTGAACTCTTGAAATCAGCAATTTTTCATATACACTAGAACTAGTTTGATTGTTTTTGATGATGTTTAATGTTAGTTAACTTTAAATTGTATTAATATGTATGTTAATATGTTCATGTTATTTTATTATTCTTTTTTTATGAAGTAACTTTATTTCAAAGTTGTTTTAAAATAAAAGCAGCTTCAAAGTAGCTTCCCCAATAAAATGAATAATTGATTCTGAACCACTGCATTTTTTGAAAATTAATTCTAAGCTCAAGTGTACAGCAGCCCTTCAACTGTGCATTCACTTTAAGCCATTCTATGGTCTGTCATTAGATATTAAATCCATTCATCCAACCATTTTCCAAACCATTTGTCCAATAGGGTCACAGTGTGCTGGGACCTATTCCAACACCTATTATTCTTAACTCAAAACAGACAAAGAAGTCCTCAGATGAAAACAACACATATAGATATCAAAAAGGATTTGTTAGATTTGTGCAAATTGTATCTCTGGACGATTCTCTCCAGGAGCTCACAGATTATGTGCTCAAACAGAATGTGTAAAACATGCAATCATGTTTTTGTTGAGCCTTACAGGACGTCCAGCATCAGGTGTAGCATAAACCCCGGGAAATGAGACTATAGCGAACGGCTATCTCAATTTCATCTTGAATTGAATGACAGAGCTGGTTTGGATGACGGTATTGGCTGAGGATCCGTCTGATGCATCTAGTAATCTTGCCACCTACAGAGATTTAACCACAACCAACACGCTTTCCATTAGCCAGCCCACAGGAGATGAAGAGGGAGAGATGGAAGGGGGGCATTGTGAAGGACAGATTCATGTGTGACTGACAAGCAGACAAGGAGATGATAAGGTGGCTGATGGAGTGACAAGATGGAAATATTACGATGTATACATGCATTCACAACACACATGGCTCTTTCTAGAGGTTACAGAATTACAACAATAACAATGATGGATTCACTGAGTGCCTTTTAACAGTTGCAAATGAATCTCTGAATATATGGGTCATTGTTTTAATATTTACGCTATAAAAATAATTCACTCAAAACATTCTCCCATCATTTTCTTAATCTAATCAGACCCCCTAGTTTTTCAGGATTTTTTTGTGATTTTTTTTAAATTTTTAATTAAATGACAGATTATGTGGCAGTAATTCTCAAACATTTGCAGACAATTTTGCGATTAAAAATATATATACCAATGTAAAAAATTATATGTATTTACCATATTAGGTAGCCTACTATGTTGGGTGTGCAATCTGAAACAATGACAAAGACACAAATCATAAAAATAAAGCCTCTTTTTATTTTGGTCTCTTGTCAACACAAGATTTGATACGGTAGGGATGAAGCCAAAGGATGGTTGTATAACTCTTATTTTTATCCACTATCTTACTTTTTCTCAGATTTTACTCCTCGGCAGGGAGTGAAATCTAAGAACTCGTCAATGGTAGGGAAGCGTTTTCTCTTGTTAACTGCAGGGAAAAAGTCAAACGAAAATAATTTAGTGATTTGACGCAGATCATAATAGCAGCCATACATGTAAAGTACAAATAATGTCCTTCAATTAAGTCACGTCCAGCGACCGTCATCCTTGAACCTGTCTCATCTCCACCTGTCTTGCTCCAACTTTCTTTTACAGTCTGAAGTGCACCAAATGCACAAAAACGCCCAATTCGTGCCACAAGATGTCTACATCTCATCTTTGCATTGACTTCACATGTAAATCACTCGCGCTTCATCTGCGTCTGCTTACAACACTATTTTTTTATGCGATTATATAGAGTTTATTTAATAATTTTGCAGGATCGCAAAAATTTATGACTTTTTTTTTAATTTGCGTTGGATTCAGCAATCGCAGAATCGCAAAAAACTAGGGAGTCTGTATAATGCTGTCCGAAATGTACAGATGAGATCAAAATGATTGGCCTATTTGTGAAATTTGTGAGCTGATTAACAGAGAGAAGCATTTTCAACATGAAAGTTCTAACAACCAATTTCTTTAGTGAAATGTAAAGTCATATGTAGGTAATGTCGCCTAAAAATAAAATTTGCTTTTATTCCAACCAAACTATAATAAATTGTATTTTCTTCATAAGAAAAAAATATTACAGGTAATACTTTAATTTAAAAAAAAATTTAATTAAACATCACAAGGGATATATTTGATTAAAAAAAAAAAACTTTCACATGAGGTAATCATTTTGCCTTCAACAGTATATAACTTTTAGGCTTTTAGCAAAATATTAACTTCCCTTTTAGCTCTTATAATGCAAGTTCAAAGTTGGTTCCCTAAAATCCATTCAACATGAACATGATGATAATTTGCACAAACTCAATTAATGAACCTAATGTCTTCTAAAGAGAAACGATAAGCATTTTAGAAAAATAGTAATAATTTAAACATTAGCTTCTGAGCTTTTTTTAATTCTGTAACCTGGCTACTGGAACTAGTTCCTACTCATACATCCACATACGCTGCAGCACATGCCAGAGTGTGTGTGTGTGTATGGTCACATGATGCACTGTAAAAAATGCAGGGTTCCACACAATTCATTCATGTTGTCCCAACACAAACAGATTAAGTTAACTTATTGGATTGAACATTAAAAAAATTAAGTTGTCTCAATGAAATCGCAAGAATTAGGTTGTTTCAGCTTATTGTAATTAAGTATTTTAAACAAGTAAAAAAATATATATTTTGTTTTTTGAGTGTGTGCGTTTTCAACTATATATTGTGGATGGAGATCTTTTTCAGAAACGCTAGGTAAAACAACAGTGTGTACGAGAATCGTTTTCATTCTAAAACTGCATTGTAAAACTAAAACATGTTAGTGTAAACGGGGCCTAAAACTATAGATTGTCCTGATGCATCAGCCAACAGATGACTCCATATACATTCTTCTCATAATCTTAGGAATTGATTGAGCCATCAAGTGTAGCAAGGTTTCCCTGAAGGGTTGAAGTTTTGATGTTTAAAACTTTGACAATATAATATATTAGTTTAATGATTTATGAACATATTCTTTTAGTCATCAGCATATATAGACTGTGACAGCTCAAATTTGTAAGCATTTAGGTACTGTTAACATAAGTAAATATTACAGAGTTTCATTTGTACTTGCTGCATTTGACTGGAAAGCTTTTAGCAAGGTGAATTCACCTTATTTTCTTTCCTCAAGAGTCAGAGACAGGTGGCAATTAACGCATGAGTGTGTGCGCAAGTAAACTGTAGGTGTTTTATGAGCTATTAAATGCATCTCGCAGGTACATCACCTTCACGACTGGCCCTTTTTATCCTTTCATCAGCCTCCCAGAAAGCGCCAAGTGCCACTCCCAGCCGGTTCCATAATGCCAAACCAATGCCACTTTTTGCTGACAATAACAAGTAGAACGTGGCATTCATTATCAGTGCTGACAAGTCCATGCTCTCTCTGGAGAAAAGTAAACTTGCACCGACTACTGTGCATCATTCTTCAAACTTTTGTCTACTCTGCTGAATGCAATTTGCATCTGTACGGAAATTCATATTGCAGTTTCAATCACAGCTCACAATGGCTTGAGCTCCCGCACTGACCTTGTGGAAGGTTCATGCATTTTCATCCCAGGAATAGTGGACTCCCAAAGGACTGAATGGAGTTCAATTTGACTCAGCATCCCCCGAAAGCAGCACAGTCGTCAGCCGTCTGGATTAATTTGAAAATTATAGAGTGTATCTTCATCTCTAACTAGCATGGAGAATGTGACTCAGCCCCCTTTGCAATGATAATAGTATTTATCTGAGCTACTTAGACAGGGAGCCTCTCATACTGATATGGATTCCCATAGGAGCCTCAACATAACAAGAAACTTGGGTTTTAATTATGAGTTTAAGTTTTAGAGCTAAGTTTGCAGAGTCAGCTTTGTCATTCACACTGGAGGGCGATTTTGAATCTATAAAGTGTCTTCTAATAGTTGAAAGTGTCAGTATTTAAAATATGCACTGTTTAGGTGCTATAAAAACAGTGGTCTGTTTGAGCATTCAGAGATCAGCATTATTCCCTTGCACTGGAGATCAAGAGACCATTATGCAAATATGAATGCAGGTGAATTCATATAGTTTATAATTTAAATAGGTCCACAGCAAGGTTAAAAATGTGCATACATAAACGTAGCAGTTTTAAAAGCTCTAAATAGATTGTAAGCACTAAATAAGAATTTTAGGAATCTGTTATGCAATTTTTCAGTATTCAAAGACATACATCTTTTCACTTATCACTTATAGTCAATAAAATCTGTCTTTCTTAATAACCATATAATTTTTTTTCTTTTAAAGGATCTAATTGAGCTCAAATGTTAAAAAGTTGTCTCTCAAAATTTGTGATTCATGGCAGTTTCTGTTTTTTACACTTCAGAATTGAATTATGGAGCTTTAACAAAGCTCAATATTTGAACATTTAATTTCGGTCAACAGTTAAAGGTAAAAAGGTATAGCCTAAATGTCCCAAATATGGATAAATCAAACAGCTGAGTTAAAAATTGTAGTTTCTAAATTTGATAAATTAAAATTAAACCAATGTTGCTTGTTCATTTTTGAACATTGTGATTGTGTTAATACAACCTAGCAGTTTTTTATAACCGAGATGCCCAAAGTAGGGCCTGCGGGCCAAAGCTGGAACATTGTAACCTTTGATTTGGCCCACCATCCCATCTGAGAGGAGAGTGAGTATGATGGAGAGGGTTGGGGTGAATGTCTTCAAAACAGAGATCGTCATTTTTAACTTGACGTAGCCTTTTTTTGTTTGTTTTATTGTTGAGCTACAAAAAAGCAAACAGAAATGAAATCTTTCTTTCAGTTATTAATTTATTTTCTCTTCGGCTTTATTAATCCAGGGATGCCACAGCAGAATGAACCGCCAACCTATCCAGCACATGTTTTATGCAGCGAATGCGCTTCCAGCTGCAACCCATCTCTGGGAAACATCTATACACACTTATTCACACTTGTACACTACAGACTATTTAGCCTACCCAGTTTAAACCACATGTTTTTTGGACAGAGGGGGAAACCAGAGCAAACCCAGGGAGAACATGCATACTCCACACAAAAACGCCAACTAACCCAGCCGAGGCTCAAACCAGCGACCTTCTTGCTGTGATGCGACAGCACTACCTACTGTACCACCATGTCGTCTAAAATGTTTCAAATAAATGTAAAAGAATCTGCTTTTTTAAAATGTAAGTTTTAAAATGTAAGTCCGACGGATAGAGGACTATGCAGAAGACATCAGCAAGCAAATCAAGACAAAAACTTGTGTAATTTTGTAGTGTAGTTTTACTGTAATAAGTTCAATATAAAATGTAAAACATTCTGTATTAGTTAATATAAAGAATTGTTTTCTAGTGATTTTTAAACATTATTAAATAAATTAGGGATTTATTTTACCCTAATTTATATTTATTTATTTATTTTAGGGATTTAAATTACCCATGGCAAATTACCCCACCTATATTTACTTTCAGGCCACTAGCCTTGATCAAGTTTGGTTTTTGACCCTTTATAAGAAAAATTTGGAAACCCTGTTTTAAAGTGTAACTGCAGTGTTGTATATGTTTATATATGAATGAATAAATAAATAAATAAAATAATTAATTTATTTATTTATTTATCAATGCATTTATGTATGGGGTTTTGCTCATGATAGCAACAATTGCTATGTTTCCATCCAAAATTTGTACGAATTCATACGATTTCAGTCATTCAAACATGTACGATTTTAAAAAGGAGGCGTGGCACCTAACCCCACCCCTAACCCCAACCGTCATTGGGTGATGAGCAAATCGTTCTAAATTGTATGAATTAGATGGTACGAATTTATACAAATTAGCCACAAAATCAAAAAGTTACGATTTGCCATTAGATTGCATTGATATTTAGGAAGACAGCAGAGAAGAATGGTAGAATGCTGGTGTATTTCTAGATTAGATTAGGACTCGGCAGTCACAGGACAATTACACTAGTGTGCTCATCACACACCAGATTTAGGTAGAGAAGAGAGACAGGGATAGAGGCAAGTCAATAGATGGGGATTATCAAGAGGACCAATGGGTGAATTGGGACATTAAATTGGGACATTAGGACGATGTAAGCACTCCTTACTGACCTCCCTAACACCCCTTCCAACTGCAACCTCATTTTTATAATTGGTCTCCTATCCAGGTAGTGACCAGGCTCAACCCTGCTTAGCTTCAGTGGGCAACCAAATTTGTGGCAGTTAATTATTTCTGCACTGTTAGGCCTAGTTTCATGCCACATTTAAAATGGAAACAATGTCTAGAAGTTAGAATGTTGGATGGTTTTTATGGCCAGATTGACACACTTTGTGTGTTTGTTTATGCCTCAGAGCATCCACATACTTAATAAGCTTCTAGGATATTTACAAGCACATACCCTATTTTGTCTAGCTAAATGAACAGTCTTGAACAAACAAAGCTGTTTTGTCCTTCAGGATATGAGTGAGTTTCTGCATGTAATCTGTTGTCTGATAAGTGTCTCAGAGACGGAGACTCATCCTGTTACTTGACTGGCCAATTTAAGCACTATAGTGTTGTTTTCCATCAAATGAATCATCTCAGTAACCAGCTCTGGCACAAGTAAAACACACACACACACACACACACACACACACCCACACATACCTCTCTTAGCGTAACATGCTTTATTGTCTTGTCAGTTACAATCAGCTTCCATGACATGTCAAGCATTTAAAGGGCCTTCTAGTCTTCATCAAAGTGACATATGGAACATGGCAGTCCTGCTTTTAGATTTTCGAAAACCTTTGTACAACACATTATCCCTTCATCTTTCCTGCCTTGAACAATGTGCCTCTCACTGGTCAAGCTACTTGTGATTTTCACATTTCACAGCAAATTAGAGTGCATTGCACTTTTAAATGTGTGAACAACAAGTCCAACACTGAACAGGTCTGGAAGGCATAGATTGTTTATATCATTCTCTGAGTGCCTCATGCATACAAAACCAATGCGAAACCAATTCTATCACACATCTTCTCACATTTCATTCTAGTTCATTTTGTTTACTGATATGGGCCCCGATTTTAAACTATACAACATAAATCTCACGCCTCTGAAGTGATTTTCATCATAGAAGTTAGTGGTCCACATTATCTCATATTACTGTCAACAACAGCCTGAAGCGTGACGCTTGCATATGATGTGCACAGCATGTGATTTACAATGCAATATGACCAAGGCCAAACGTAGAAAATAAAAAAAAGATGAGCATCAAGAAAATTATTCTGGAGTAGGGGCTGTGTAATATGACAAAATGTATATACATACAGCACATGGATGTAAAAAGCCTATTGTTTCATGTTATCCTCTATTGTTTATATCGTGGTGTTACGCAATATATTGTTTACAGAACTACTTTTTTACATGATTGCAGTATTACAAACCATTACAGAAATGCAGACCGAAACACAAATCACAGTATTGTGAGAAAGTTGCATTCTTAAAAGTACAGCTACACTTTGCATTTTTTTTTTCAATACTTCATATGTTGGGTTTGTAATCAATAGTTTTGAAATGTGTTTTATATATTTAAATTACATTTCATTTTAAACTTCTGCATTCTTAAACATTTTCACTGAAGTTTGAAATAAAGTGCAAAATTTTTTTATAGTAAAGTATGTACTTTAAAATTTAAAGTGGCCAGTTGATATAAATATAAATTGATTGAATTTACTTTAATGAGACATACACTCAACGGCCACTTAATAAGGTACACCTTACTAGTACTGGGTAGGATCTGTTTTTGCCTTCAGAACTGCCTTAATCCTTTGTGGCATAGACTCAATAAGATCCTGGAAATATTCCTCAGAGATTTTGGACTATTTTGAAATGATAGCATCATGCAGTTGCTGCAGGTTTGTCAGCTGCACAGCCATGATGCGAATCTCCCTTCCATCACATCCCATAGGGGCTCTATTGGATTGAGTCTTCTGCATACACCGGTTATAATGAGTGGTTATTTGAGTTACTGTTGTCTTTCTATCTACTCAAACCAGTCTGGCCATTCTCCTCTGAACCCTTGCATCAACAAGGCATTTGCTCTCACAATACTGCTGCTCACTGTATAAGTTATCTTTTACTATTTTCTGTAAACCCTAGAGATGGTTGTGCATGAATATCCCAGTAGATTAGCAGTTTCTGAACCATGCCACTTTTTTTTTAAATTCACTTAAATAACCTTTTCTTGCTCAATTTGAACTGCAGCAGATGGTCTGGACCAAGTCTACATGCCTAAATGCATGGCGTTGCTGCCATGTGATTGGCTGATTACAAATTTGCAATAAGGAGCAGTTGGACAGGTGTACCTAATAAAGTAGCCAGTGAGTGTTTATTGTTTTCAAAATATGAGACTATTTTTTTTTTATATCGCTCAGCCATATTCTTGAATATATTGCCCACGTAAAAAAAAACATGAACAAATGTGGGCTTATGGTAATAACCTGTGTGAAATGGAAATAAGACAAGTTGACCGCAGCTGTGTCTGTTTTTTAATCCCCTCCTAATGAGCCAAATGTTATCCAGCAGAAGTGGAGCTGTCCAGAATTAGCCCTTTGCAGCCTTCTTTTGCCTCTCAGAAGCCTCATTAGCTAATCAGGACCCTGTTATTTAATAAAAGTGCTATAGTTTCACCAGGCCATACTAATCAGCATTATTGTCAAAAGCCCCTCGACCTTACCCAGAAGGGGTGCGCACGGAATACACAAGCCCAGGCTATATGTGGTGAAGCATGAGACAAAGAGTCTCATTTAAAGGACAATGAGCGACCGATTGAATCTTCAGAGGGTCGTCGGGATTGCCAGAGCCCAGGTGTAAAGGGAAAATGGGCTCTTTCTGCGAAAGGCACTGTGCTCTCATCATTTTTCAAAGTAGGGCAGCCGTCACAGCTGCACTGTGAATCAGAAGTGAAATTTCCATTGGAAATTGGGGGCTTAGCACTCTGGCGTGACGACGGAGCGTTGCAGGTGGACGAGCGAGACAGCATGAAGTAGCCTGTAACCATCCTGAAGAGAGACATTGAATTCTGGCAGGGGACGCAGGGCAAACAGCATCAATCTGCCTGAGCTGGGTGCCTTCATAGCATGTTAATATGTGTTTTTGAGGATACCTTTGAAAGTCAAGCTGATTCAATGCACATTTTGCAGCGCTTTCAAAGTGAAATGTCTAGTGGGTAGAGCTAACTGTGCATTCAATATTATCTGAAAAAGACAATATGAGACTTGTAATTTTTCTTTAGTTAATGCAAAAGTTACCTGTCTTGTTAAATTGGCTTACAAGCAGCACAAAAGTCCATTAAGTTCAATGGATTCTTCGTCTTTTACATAAAATGTTCTACACATCTGTTAATTTTGTCAATCAAATGGAAAAACAGATTATTTTTTGTTACAACTTGATGAATTATAAGTTCAGTTTCTATTAGTTTTATACCGTCAAAAGCTTGTGTTCTCCAAAACGTTTGGCAATAACTTCTCACGTGTTAATTGTGAACTACAGGTGATGTAATAGAAATGCTCAGTAGAAAAACCTATTATGTAGAAAATCTAATATAACAAAAATGTATGCAAATATAACACACAAACACACAAAATCAATAATTTAAATAATAATTGATGAAATATGGCTTTTACAGGTGGCACAGTGGATCAGTGGTTAGCATGGTTGCCTCACAGTAAGAAGGTCCCTGGTTTGAGTCCCAGCTAGGCCAGTTGGAATTTCTGTTCCCACAGTCTGCACTATAGGTGAATTAAATAAACTACTGGCTGTAGCGTATGAGTGTGTGTGAATGTGAGAGTGTTTCCTAGTACTGGGTTGCAGCTAAAAGGGCATCTGCTGCGTAAAACATATGCTGAAATAGTTGGCTGTTCATTCCGTTGTGGCAAACCTTGATAAAAAAGGGACTAAGCCAAAGGAAAATGAATAAATGATATGGCTCTTACAAAAAAAAAAATTAACCTCTTTCAATACTGACTTTTTTTCTCACAATTGTGACTTTATTTTTGGCACTTTTTTAGTTATAAACTGCCAGTTCTGTAATACATCGAAATCGAAAACAAAGAAGTCAGAATTGCAAGAAATAAAATGAACTCGGAGCTATTAATTCTGAATTAGCAAAAAATAAAGCTAAAATTATGAGATATTGACAGGTTTCTTTCTGTAATATAAACTCTTTCGGCCCTATTTTGACGGTATATGCGCAAAGCGCAGGGCGCAAACACTTTCAGGGCGTGTCAGAATGCATTTTTGCTAATATAACGATAGAAAAATCCGCTTTGCGCCATGGCGCATGGTCTAAAAGGGTTAAGTTTATTTTCTTAATGAGTTATAGGTGTGTTTTGAGAATAAACCAATCAGAGTCTCATCTCCTATTCCCTTTAAGAGCCAGTTGTGTCGCGCCATAAGCGCATTCGCTATTTACATGATGTAAAGTAAGTCTAAATGGAAAAACTGAGCATTTCACAAGCAAGAAAACAGTTAAACAGCATCTACCATGCGAGAATGAGAGATAAATGATGTACTTTCACTTTCGCTCTCGTGGATAGGGAAACCTTTATGCACAGACATCAATTAGCCTATAAATAAATAATTTCATTTGTTAAGCGCAAATATTTGTTTCAAAACTATTTCTAAATTCAGTTCTAATTTCCAGCAAATGAATAAATGAACAATAATAACAAAGTGTGCTCAAAAAACTGAGTTATATCCAAATACACATGCTGTGCCCCATATGGTCTAAAACCTGCAGGTGGGCAAATCTAAGCTTGTTTTTAATAAAACAAATATAAATATGGATATAATAAATAATACTGCTAATAATAATAACACTATACAAAAGCAAATTGTTATAAATGAACTAAAAAAGCCTCCCGAGATGAAGAAGGCATAAAAGCAGTGATTTTTCATATTTATCTTGGCTAGAAAATAATATGTTTTGCAATATTTGAATCCTTTATATTTATATACTATATATATTCTTATTATATCCTATATATATCCTTTTTTTCGTATGTAAAGATATTTGCGTATTGCTCTACATCTTGTGTATTAAGCAGTGTGTAAGCGAGGCGCAACTCTGCGCTGAACTTTAGACCGGGTTTGTTTTGGTCTATTGAAAAATCTTGTATAGTTTCTCAAAATAGCAACACACCAGCAATGCGCCTCAGAACGCCTTCCTTTTTAGACCAGAACGCCTATGGGCGCACATATGAGCGCAAATGCATTTGCTATTTAAACTGCGTGGCGCAACGCCTCAAAACGACTCTTGCGCTAAGCTGAAACTAGCATACAACTATTGCGTCACGCCTTGCGCCACATTGTGCCACATTGCGCCGGGTGTATGATAGGGCCCTTAATTGTTAAAGGAGACAAATAAATTTGAATTGTGAGATAACTACAATTACTATTTTGTTCTTATTTTTTTCTGTGGCAGAAACAAGCTTCCGTATTTGTTGTGTGTCATCAATGCATTGCAGAAATGAAAATTTTACCTTCTCTGAACCTGACACTAATAATAATGTAAAATCAAGTTTGACATAAAAATGCATTTGCTAAATGAACAATGCCTTGCATTTCATGGTATTGTACCTGAGTGTTTTGCATTCCAAATGTAATAGATGAGTACAAAAGTAGCATAGAAGTAAACCCAAAGGTCAACTAATCAAGTTGGAAAATGTGTTCCAGGAGGATCTTCCATGGCTCAAATCATATTCTGCCACATTAAAGTGCATTAAAGCATGTACTTGTGGTCCCCTTGGCTTCGACAGCAGACTAAAAGCAGTGCCCAATTCCATTTTCATGGGAAAACTGCAGACTTGGCAACACTGGCCACAGAGCAGGGTTCACTATATATGCCTGAAAACCGTACAAAATGAAATTATGTGATCCAAATGTCAAAATATACTAGTGTGGGCCACGAACAGCACAAGATTAAGTCTTTATTTATCATTATTCTGCCCCATAATTATAATGTTCAATTCATGTTTATTTATAGAGCACTTTTACAATGTAGATTGTGTCAAAGCAGCTTTATATATAGAAGTTCTAGTGTATTGAAACTGTCAGTTCAGTTTTCAGAGTTCAGTTCAGTTCAGTGTGGTTTAAATTTCACTGCTGAAAGTCCAAACACTGAAGAGCAAATCCCTTAATGCGCAGCTCCACGAGTCTTAAACCAAGCAAGCTAGTGACGAAAGTGGCGAGGAACAACACTTCACCAATTGACAAAAGTGAAGGAAAAAAAAAACTTGACAGAAACCATGCTCTGTTGGGCACAACCATTTCTCCTCTGGCCAAACTTCTTGTGCAGAGCTGCAGTCTAGGCGTCCATCGTAAAGAAGCTGCAGGTGTGATTAGGTCACCGGCAGGTGTTCAGGCAATGTGTGTGTGAAGGATTACAACCGAATAGTTGTACTGTCATTGCAACTGTAGAGTTGTTCAGAAAAAAAGTGAACTGCCATTCATAAAAAGGTCAAAGTTGGTTATATAATGCAGACATCAAAATGTATTATTTTAGAAATCAATCATATGGTAAAGGTGTTTCAAGGTGATAACTTTTATTGTGCCAGTAACTGTAGGAATGCATCTTTATTAATTAATAATACACTTCTGTGATCACAATTTGAGTTAAAAATATTCAAATTTCTTTTTTTTTTTACTGCCAACAGTCTACATTTCAGCTGGAAACTGCTGTGAATTGTTTGTATTTAAATTCTTGAAGCAAATATTTAGTTAGAAAGAAATTGAATTGAATTGAATAGAAACATAATTTTCCAATTAGTCCAAGTATAGCTTATAAGGAAAACTATTCAGAATGACAAAACAACTGGATTTTAGATGCACAGTGCTTATAAACAGACACATACATACTGTATATGCTATACACATAAGTCCTCTAGTATTCTCTGTTCATTGCAGTGCGCAGCGTAGAATTTGAGTTTTATGCCATTTGGCAGTGTGTCTTTGGGGAAATGAAGGATTTTTTCCAATGTAATCACGCTAATGGCTTCCAAGTCCACAGCGGAGTCGGTGCGAACTCTGGCATGGCTTCATGCTTTTAGACACGGCAGACCGACGAGCGCTGCCTAGATTAACATTTCATTTTCATGGTGCCAATCAACCCAGGTAAACAAACCCACTCGCTGTTCAGACCTCAGGCAGATTAATCGTGCCAGGGTGTGTTTCATGAAAAGGATACTATGGTAGCAGTTAAACAGTCAAGTTGGAGTCAACCTCTGACTGCCTCACACTGTTATATGCATCGTTCCAACCCTCAGAGTCCCAGTGTGTGCTTGACAGCTGAACTGGATGCTTCCAAGAAATCAGAACGAAAATTGGACTGATTCCAGAAAAAAATGATAGCTGATTTGCATAAGGCAAAAGGGGAAAGCCTGAAAATAAGGATCTCTTGTAGAGATCTCACTAAATGTTGAGTTTTTTCTTCAATGATGGCCATTTACGCAGTAAATACAATGGACTTCAAATTTAGAGAACAATGTTTCCTAAATGTTAACATAAAACAGTCCTATTTATGTTAACAAATGCAGGAGGGTAAAAGATTAATGCAGAAAAAGTGATTAGACAAATAAGGGCTTAAAGATTTTCTATTAAGTTTTGACTGTACTGTAACTTTAATAATTTCATGTCAAAAGAAATTAAGTGATTATAATCTTTTTTTCTCATGTAACAGTGTACTTTTATTCTGTAAAACATTGTTCTTCCTTTAAAATTTCTTCAATTTGTACATTATTTTACAAGATTACATTATTTCAGGAAAAAAAGTTGTTCATAAAATGTTCTCTAATTTTAATCTCCAAGTATACAAGATATTTTCTTTTGCGCTATATCTACCAAGACCTTCAAACTGAATCAGGCCTGTTTAGAACAATAGTCATGCAGTGAACTGAGAGTCACTGCCATCCTAAACACCCATTTCAATGAATGCAAGAACAGTAGATGCTTTTATCAAAGCTCAGTGTAAACTCTCATTGATCATTCAAACATCAACCCTGGAACGAAACCAACATGATGCATCAGGCATTTTCTTGTGTGATTTCCATTTGAAAAAAAAAGATGATTGTTTGCTTGATTTCTGTCTCCGTTTCTCACTCTCAGGGACATCTATCTGAAACTAAATCGAAGTGTTTAAAGTTGTGATTTGAATGTATATAGAAAGATCAAATGTTGAGCACACTCTTGTCTCTTCGAGTAAGTCTGAAACATTTGATGAAAATCCCATCCTCATCCTGCGGATTGTGCTCAGCAAAGCAGTGGAAAGACAGGATTGTCAGAAACATGACAGGAGTGCGAGTGGATTTGGCAAATGAATCCATCTCAAAGACTGTGTGTGCTGAGATGTTACTCATAGCAGGAAGATTTAGTATGTTTGATACATAAACACAAAAATAAAGCTCAAACTTGTGCATTTGACAGAGCATGCATCATCTGCAGGGAAAAGAACATGAAAAATGCAAATGCAATCAACTGGATGGAGCAAATGAAACAATATCTGCAGGGCATCAACAGTGCTTTTTATATGAAACCTTAGGCAATGGTCCAGCCTGTGAATTTTATCCTAATCTTATCATGATTGCATAAATAAGTTAATAATAAAGGAAAACAAGCATTGAAAAGTTATTATGTAGCATGCTACTAAATAAACAATGGAAGTTTTCCAACCATGCTTGAAGTAATTTACATAAATGAAAACAAACGCCAGTGCTCCAAATAAGTTCTTATGGGTGTTTACAGCAAATTTCCATTGCCACAGGCAGTAACTGGTGTTGGTTTATTGCTTTTGTTGTGTTTTTATATTCGCAAACGGTTCCAGAGCCAGCATGAGGCACATTTGTTTTAATGCAAACATAATTAAAAATCAGTTAGGATTTATCCTCATGTCGTTTATTCTCAAAGCTTCATCCAAAGACCATAATAAAATAATATAAATAAATGTGTATATACTTATTTTGTACAACAGTTGATTCTGAAATCTGATTGGCTGAGATCATTGTGATTAATTGTATTATTGGGCCCTATCATACACCCGGAAAAATAAGGCGCAAGATGTGTTTTGCAAGATTTGTTGCTACAGTATATTCAGATCAGTGTAGCCCTAATTTTTAGACTTTAGACTTCTAGATCGTTAAAATAGAGCCATTATCTTTTTTTGACTTGCATATTAGTAATTTGTAATGTGTGTTTTTGATGGTCATACTTTAATGTATTTGCTAAAATAAACTAATAACTAGGGCTACACAATATATCGTTTCAGCATTGATGTAGCAATGTGATCATTCCCAATAGTCACATAGCGAGTATATGCAATGTTGAGTCTGGATTATAATTGACCATTTCACAAGTGTTTTTTGAGGCCTGTGAGGGTTTTTAAAGCAGAGGCATAATAAATTGCACCGTTTGTAACTTGGACAAGTTAATGTAAAGAATGGTATTTTAAACTACAGTGGTTCAGTCGTTTAAAATACGTGTAGTTCTGCCGAATTACTAAAAAGTTATCAGTATGATGGTGAAAAACTGTACTTTTCTAGTCAAACCATCCTTCTGAAATCTTATACCAAAAACGGAAATAAGGGCAGCATTAATAGCAAAAAATGTGGGAACGAATAATTTTATCTAACTGTTTATAAAACAAAGACTATGCTGTTTTATTTCACATTTGATTATTCAATTACTATATACCTGAATACTCCTCAGAAAACAATAAAATGCTGTTTATTATATTTTTCTTTTTTCTTTATTAAATTTATCTATGCTTGAAGATTGTTTGTTATATTTATGCAGATGCACTCCCCAAACAGAATCCTCCAAAATCAATTAAAAATATTCAAATAGTTATTCAACTTCATCTATTCATCTAGTGTAATTGCATTCAAATCGCAATATATAATCACAAAATAAAAAAAAATATCACAATGTTAGATTTTGCCAATATCATGCAGCCTACGAATAACTAACAATAGTTGTACAGCATTTATACATTTACTAATGCATTAATAAAATCCAAGTAAATGCTTGTTATCATTAGTTAATAGCATTATTGAGATTTTTTTTCTTTACTTTCCTCAATTGGTAAACTTTATTCCTTGCCACTGTCGCCACTGGCTTGCTTGGTTTGGAACTTGTGGAGCTGCACATTAATGGATTTGCTCTTCCGTGTTTGGACTTTCAGCAGTGAAATTTTAACCACACTGAACTCAACAAAACTGAACTTCAATTCTGATAACCCGTCTGATACTGTTTTAATTTACTAGAACTTCTATGTTAAGCTGCTTTGATGCAATCTACATTGTAAAATCACTACAGAAATGAACATGAATTGAATTGAATAGGTCTGTATATCTCTAAACTCTGTATATCTCTGCCTTTTATTTATATCCATACACTTGTACAGTCAAACCTGTGGCTTCATGCCTTTTCACTGCAGGAAAAAACGTAAGCCAGGTTCAGCCCATTATGAACTAACATTATGTTCCATTATTATCAAAAATTTAAAGGAACAGTCCTCTTAAGGCACATCAGCTCATGCAATTTTGTCTTATTTTGATTACTAAGAGGTTCACCACATCTTCAGTGGAATTACATTGGGATTTGAGAGCCCATAGCGGCATCATCAGGATAAGAAAGGGAATCGTTTTTACTACTAAACAGTCACTTGAACGCAAGCCATCCCAAATGACTTATTAAAGTGCCTGCCTCTACCTCTCATCTATTCTCTCTTTCTCTCTCTCATGCTTTGTATGCTCAGCTGCACTCACGACAACAATGCATCAATCACTGGCAGTCGTAATTAAAAACATAATCATAATCTTCTGGATGGGTTCCTGAGTGGCTGTAATGTTTCGATGTACAAATCAAAACCCAAACATTGCAATATTAGCGGTAGAATGTTGTACAAAAACACTACATTTAAATCTCAACAGAAAATTCTACTAAAATGGCAGGTTTGAAATGCGCTTGGATATCCACTTACACTGGATAGAAGCTCGCAAACTATAGTGCAGAAAATCGATTACTGAGAATCAGCAGTGAAAAGGAGAGCAGCTCGCAGCTGTCTAAAATGCTAAAGAGTGAAGCTGAGAAGTGAACGGTGTAGTGGGCCAAAACATTGACAAAAATGGAAGTAGAAATGAAAGGGATAGAGGCAAGAGCAGAGAAGACTTCTGGAGGTTTTCCATGGTTTTCTTAAGACTGTCAGTAAGATCAGACTGAGGGAATATTCACAGATGATATCATGGGAAGGGGCCAGAGGTTTTAATGATTTTTTTCAGTTTATGAAATTTGAGGTTTGCACCTCTACTGAACTAAACCACACTGATCCCAACTGACAATTCAGCAAAAGTAGCATTGACAAGCATTGCAAGCATAATTTTAGCTTTAATAACTCCCAACCAAACATTAAACTGTCATTATTATAATTGAATTTTGAATATACGCAACTCTGGTCTGTGCTTTTTTAATGAATGACCGTCATGGGTAATGGTAATGTTAATTAAGTTAATGAACTTGAATATTAATTTGTGTGTTAGATTAAACAGTAGGCTTTAAAATATATATATGGTGCCAAAGGAGTTTTTATTGCTGAGGTTCTCAACTTTACTTTTCTACAGTTTAGCTCTAACCTTGCCCTGAACTATCTAGCATGCCTGTCTTAATTAGCTGGATCAGGTGTGCTTGATTAGGATTGAACTTAAACAGTGCAGATGATGGTGTGTTCACACTTGATAGGTTTGGTTTAATTAAAGCCGCACAATATAAGCTTTCAGCCTTAAAATAGTTCATTAGTAGAATCACTTTTAACTAGTTAAATTCTGTTTCTCTAGCTACCAGATCTGCCTCCTGTTACCTGAAAACACGCTGGCAACTTTGGCTGAGCGACCCAATACACAGCCATCCCGGCGGAACCACAGGCATATATAGAAATTACTATAGGCAGAACAGTGTGATATGCTTTTGTAATGAAGTCATATTAAAGGAAGATTACCTTGTATTAGATGTGTTTAGATAATACTAAATCTGTAGCCTACAGCTATTCCAAAATAGTCAAAAACATTTTGACACTGGCTGTAACCAATAATGTGTACATTATCTGTTTTAACACTCAAAATTCAAAAACTATTTTTTTGTCCACTTCACATTTGACCTGTTATTCGAAAACCGAGTCTCTGTTACTTTACAGCTATAAGCTTTATTATTGACATCACTGCATGATTGTGCTGACTAAATCACACCCTTCACTGTAAAAAAAATTGCATGATTACACACAATTCATTCATATTGTCCCAACACAAACTGATTGAATTCATGTAACAAATTTAAGTGGATTGAACATAAAACTCTTAAGTTGTCCCCCAAAAAAATTACGAATTGTGTTTCAACTCATTTTAAATAAGTAGCTTGAACAAGCAGCATAAATCTTTTTTGAGTGTTTGTAAACAATGCTACATATGAACTATGAATAGCATAAGATTCCTCTTGTTTTGTTTTCTTTTTTTTAAGTCATGGAGAAACAAATTAACTATGAGCTTATATTTGTGGAACCAATAGGTTACTTTACCTGGTTTAACAACAGCTGCTCTTCTGCTGCATGAACTCCACATATTTGATGATCCAAACTTTGATCATGTTCTCCATCATAATTTGAGATTATTTGAATGGAAGGAGGAACATCTGTTCAAATGAGATTACATTATCAATTAGTTCAATTACCTTAAAATAAATCTAAATATGATAACATTCGTTTGTTTTTGTTCTTTTTTTCTAATCTACATTTACAGTTTTTCCCCAAGTTTATTAGATTCTAAACTCCAGATAAGATCTTACAACATTTAGTCCCAACTATGAAAGAATCCTGACCCTGGTATTGATTTTAACCTCAAAGTGGCTGCCAGCAGTGGCTCCCAAATACATCTCTCTTTAATAAAGAATAAAAGCCTTCTGTATAGGGCAGAAACAATCATGCCAGTGTGCGAGCTTCGTCTATGTCCATATGTGCGCTAAATTATTATGTCAAGAATCCATCATAATAATTCCTTTCAGGAAGACAGGTTTTTATGGCTGTAGTATTGGATGGATTTTAAGTCCTGTATTTGCACTGTAAAGTTAATGGCCTGTGTGAGTGCTGAATTAAGGACCAGACATATTGAAAAAATAATAATAATAATTTTCCTTGAGATAAATGTTTTCTTACATTTTGAAGCAAGATGCTTTTAAAATGCCACAAAACACAACATTGCTATAAGGTCACCTGAGTGAAATGCGTAATTTGGCCGCCTTTCATTGCTTATTCCGCGGTTCTCTACTGGCCTTGAATGCTTTGGCGGGCGTTCGAGACATATCTGTTATGTTGAATTATTTCCACACATAAAAACATTCAAACTGAGATTGACACTTCCTCAGCAATCTCGTTTCAACAATAACTAAAAGAACTGACAGAGAAGTGAAACGTAATGTAATTAGTAATGTACAGCACAGTCTTACCTAAACAGGAATGCAGGCTGAATTTGAGCTGAAGTGAGAAACGTTAATACAAGATTGCCATCTAGTGTTCATAGCAGGTGCCGAGTTAATCATCTCAACCAGAATCCAAAAAGACATGCTAATTAGGCTTATCAATAAGTCTCATTACATTTGTTGGTGTTACCCCCCTAAAATTAGAAAAACAAAGCTGTATCATTTATAAGCTACAACTAAGCCACTTCGGATAAAGATACCTTCTATTCAAACAGGCAATGAAGTGTAAAAGAAAATGCTTTAGATCTGTGGGATTATCCCATCATTTCATTAGGATTACAGACCAGTATGAGTGCAAATTGCTTGCAATTCCAAAAACGCCTGAGTAAAGAAACATATAATGAGATTGAGGTTTCTTGCTCCTCTGAGGCTCGGCTCTGCCTTTTCTATTATCTTCCACTATGTTTGAGTCTCTAATGTGGAACAATCTAAGAGGAACTGCTCTTGTAAAAATATAACTTTCTTTATTAACACGCTTAACAGATTGACTATGAAATGGGGTCACATAACACTTGGGACATATTTTGCTTTCCAAAACACTCTTTTATAGCAGCATGCAGTCCTTTGTGTACCAAGATCATTGTCAAGTTATAAATTAAACTCAAACTCATATTCAGGTTAGATTTTATCTTACTGAATTTTGAAGTTTTGTGAGTATAGACTGAAACTTGAGTTAAAAATCTACAGTATATTATAGAATATATATAATATACTTTAATGTGTATATAAATATGCCTACCAGTGATGGGTTGCAGCCGGAAGCCCAGGTAGCAAAGAATTTCGGCCCAGATTTGACATGAATCTGGCACAGCAGGCATTCATCCAGCACTGGCATACAGCATGTGGGCCAAACATGGCCCAGGTTTCACAGAGGTGGCACCATCTTTAAGGCAGCGCATAAGACTTGGGCCAGATGTCAAATGTAGTATTTGACCCAGATGTTAAAAATGAACATGTTTGGCTTATCTTGACCCACTTTTAAAATAGATTTAAATCATTTTTAAGTAAAGAAAAAATTTTACCAATCGGGCCGCTTCGAAAAAAAGTGTGGCCTTAAAGCGAAGTCATTTTCATTGCAGTCGTGATACACCAACAAGTCTGGCCCAGTTCCGGCCCAGTTATGGGTTATTAACTTGGCTGAGACTTGGTCAAGATATGGTTCATGTTTGGCCCTTGTATGGAAGCCAGACTTGGTCCAATGATGTACCATAATTCACTGTGGCATGTGGGCCAAGCAAAAGCTGATTGTGTTAGCCAGATCTGGGCCAAATTTTGCCATATGGGAGGGCATCCGCTGCGTAAAACACATGCTGGATAAGTTGGTGGTTCATTTCACTGTGGCGACCTCTGAGTATTACAGAGACTAAACCAAAAAGAAAATGAATTAATGAATAAATAAATAAATAAATAGGCTTTTTTGTCATACGGTTGACATAATAGCCTATGTGGAATGTCAGATGCTGTCATGACTCTTTCTTGAATGAATCAGACTTCTGAATGAATCATTTGAATAGATGAATGCTGCCATTTACTGAAGGTTAATTTTCATGTCCTTTAAACCAACAAGCATTATTCATTATTAAGATCATTCAAGCAGTATATTTGGCAATAAAAAAGGTACATTTAGAATTAAAAAGATGTTTTTGCAACCCTGAAAACAGAAATTATTAATAAAATGGAATAATTTGATATGAAGGCATTTCATTATTAATATTTATAATAGTATAATAAATGTTTTTAAATAGACAAAAATTATTAATAATTTAAAAAATCTAACTTTTAATCCACGCAAGTTCTTTTTAATCTGATAAAACACAAACTGAAATGAGGAAATACCTTAAGAAAATCATGAGTAAAACAAGTGAAAAAGTTAGTAACTAACAAAAGTTTAGATCCAAATAAAAAACAACAGAAAATAAAGTTATGGTTCCACCATTACACTCCAAATAAAAATTCTTCAAATGTACTAACAAGATCAATTATTTATCCCATATAAAAGTATAAACAAGCTTCAAACTGTGAAGTAAGGGTGAGCCTTTCTGAAATATATATTTTTTTTATCTCTGAATATCTCTCCTGCAGTTGTCAGGGAATCTACAGATATCTGCACTATGGACAGGTGGAATACATGGACCAGCAAAACTGTTAATAAACAATGAGGATCAATTCATTTTTAGGGTGAATCTCCTTTTTAAAGTGTTTTTGCCAAAGAGTTTACCATTCCCTGCTTATCACATGTGCACTCATATCTTTAAGTTCAGCTGAACATTTGTTTTTTTTTTCCCTGAAGGACACCAAAGGACATGATTAAACTACTTCAGGAAGAATATTTCACTCTGAATCATATTCGTAATGACCGATTATTAATGTTCCAAGCCAAAGGATAATGTGATGTTTAATGCAGCATGTTTAATGAAAATATGTTTTTACGTTAATGAAGCGAGTTCAGACTGTGACCCGTGTTAATGGTTTAGTTTCTATGCAGGTACTTGTAAAGTGCTACAAGAATGGAGTTTTTTCCGTTCTAATGGAGATGTAACTTCTGATTACCATTAAAAAAGGTCTGTGTTAAACATGTATGTTGGTACATTTAATCACAAGTGAACCCCCCCTTTCCCCCAAATGTTCAATCTACTTAGAGTAGTCATATAATTGCAAATAAATTTAAGTAATCTGGCACTAGATGTGAAATATCAAGGCTGTTCTTATGTAGGCTTAATGGCTAATACAGTTTTAATTGTCTTAAATATTTTTAGCAACCTAATCCTTATTTGTCTTGCCTGTTGAGTGTTTTGGCCTGTTTATGCAATTCAATATTTCTTGTTGACTTAAGAAACTGCCATCTTTCTTGGATTTAGCTTTGAAGAAGAGAAGAATTCAATTAATAAAGAAAGCAAGAAGGAATTTATATATATATATATATATATATATATATATATATATATATATATATATATATATATATATATATATATATATATATATATATATATATATATATATATATATATATATATATATATATATATATATATACATAAAACCAACCAACATAAAACAATTATCATTATGATAATTAAAATAACTATTAAATTGTGCAAAAAAAAAAAAAAACATTTATCCACATTTGATCAAATATAGATATTCATTCATTCATTTTCTTTTCGGCTTGGTCCTTTTTTTAATCTGGGGTCACTACGGCGGAATAAACCATCAACTTATCCAGCAAATTTTTTATGCAGCGGATACCTGCAGCTGCAACCCATCTATGGGGAACACACATACACTCACATTCACACAAATACACTAATACACTAAGGACATTTTTAGCTTACCCAATTCACCTGTTCAATACCCCATGTCTTTGGACTTTGGGGGGTGGGGGGGGGAGACCAGGAGGAAACCCACTCAAACAGGGGGAGAACATGCAAACTCCACACAGAAATGCCAACTGACCCAGTAATATTTCACATTATAAGCTAGATGACTACATTTATAGCCTATAAGAAACTATATTTTCTTATCTTGTATATTTTCTTATAAGCCTATATATATTGCATTTTTAGGGTCCCTCGCAGAATTTTGGGGTCCAAATAACCCTACCCCAATCAAATCAAATCATTTTTAAAAGATTATAAGTAATATTTTAGAGTTTATTGTGAGCTAATTGTGCACTAATAATTGCTTGCTTTTAAATTTTACATTTGCTTTAATTGGTTGTTAGCTTTTCAAACAAAACTATGAACTCTTTTTGTAACATACTCGTGCTCCAACCGTAGGCATTGTTGCAGGACCGCAGCGGGGCGTCCCAGCGCGTGAGTTGGTCCCAGCGCGACGCTTCGTTTGTACGCATGCGCGTTGTCTCTCATTGTGTTGTGTTCGCAAAGATGGCGTTGAGTAAAACATTTGGACAAAAACCAATAAAATTTCAACTCGAAGAAGATGGAGATTTTTACATGATAGGTTCAGAGGTATGTCTTCAGTTGCTCTGAGTACTACGCAAATGTTTACATCTGATATGCATCAACGTAGTCGCTGTATTAACACTAAAACATCATCTTCGACTTCTCTTTGTTGGCTCTTGCTTGTTAAAGATGCTCATATCTGCATATCGAGCTAACGAATGAATGATTTAATAAGTTTGCAGTCACCCCTTTTGCTATATAAAGTAAAGTTAGTTTCAAGTGTAAAACGCAGATTGTAAGTGCGACTTTATATTGGGGCAAACAAGTTAATAGAGAACATTATTATTGTTGTATCTTATTATATAGTGTACAAGTAACGTTACCCCATCACCACAAACATATTACAGTGATGGTTTACACCGAAATGTTTTGCCATTATGTATTCGGACTACTGTAGTTCCAAACTTTTATGATTGCAACTACATTGGTTGAACACAAAATATGTTTACAACAATGTTATGGACTGACACCCTCTCAATATACTGAAAATCATACTTTATTTAATTTGGGTAACGTTAAAGTTGGTTTTATATTCACACAGTTGAACTTTCTTCTTAATAATATCATTTTAGAAAGTATTCTTTGCAAATTGTAAATAGTTTAATCATTTTAGCAGCCAATGACTTTCAACGTTGTTCCGAATTTTCAAAGTAACGTACTAAACAAATTGAGATAAAGATAGTTTTATGTTCGCACATTCATTCAGTGACAACTTTACCATAGTACTTTGAATATTCTGCCTGAAATCACATGAAAGTGACTTCAAATCAAGATTAGCACTACTTGACTGTAAACAATTTTTTTGTAAACAATTATTTTAATAGGCATTGGCTGCAAATATAATTCACTATTTAGAATTTGCAAAGAATACTTTCTAAATTTATATTATGAAGGATAAATTCTGACTGTGTATGTATATATAAAACCTACTTTTCCTCAATGGTACGCTATATAGACGGTATTTCACAAGTTGTCACTGAACGAATGTGCAAATATAAAACCATCTTTACCTCAGTTTTTATTAGATATGTTAATACAAAACGAAAGTGGGTGGGGAAAAATTTGATTAAATCTTTTGTGTTTCATAGGAAAAATAAAACCAATTATAGTTTAAACAACACATGTGAGTAAATGATTTTAAAATGCTTTTAACTTAGGCATTATATTGTGTGCTACATAACTAACGCATGCATTTTATATAACCCATTAGGCAAGTTTCTGACGGTATGATAACTATGGATAAAAAATATCATGATTTCTTGGTATTGTGATTACTGCTCTAAAAAAAATTTATTCAAATGTCTGGGTAAAAATCAAAAAAAAATTTCCCTATATATAGCACAATATATTTTATTTTAGAATCATTTATAGTATTTATGAGCAGTAAACATGTCAGGCTAAATAATATAAATTAAGCATTGACCTCCACTGTCTTAATTACTTTCAAAAACACAGATTTCTATAATTTTCAAAATGGCATATTTTGATATCTTACATATCTTACATTGTAACAGTACAGCTGAAAATTTTGGCAGTTTTTAAACCTGGACTTTTCCAAACCGCAGTATACCTTCAAAACTCTTATCGTCCAATGCCTATTTATTTTGGTATCAGCATACTTGGCCTATTTGTTAATCAGAATACTTTTTTGTTGTTGTTGAGATTTTATAAGGTAGTCTTCAATTTTTCATTGCCATGTTGGAGTTTTGTTTTCCATTGTGACTCTAGAACATACAACCAGAAGAGCAATCCAAAATGTTAATGTTGCTTTTGTTGGAATTAACGTAATTACAAATAAATCAGCATGTCAGAAGGAAAAACTGACTAAAATGCTAAGGAAGGTAGAAAGGTAACATATCATAAATCACTTAAATATAAAATAGTAATACATCACTTTTGCATATAAAATACTTAAATGCATAATATGAATTTATTATTATTAATTAAGTCATCTAGTGAAATTGTATTCATAATCGCAATATATATATCCCAGAATAAAAAAGTCCCAATGAGATTAGATTTTTCCAATAATCGTGCTGCCCTAAAAGATATTTCACCTGAGAATTTACATTTTACCTCAGGCTATCAAAAATCTAGGTGATTTTATATAATTGAAAGTGTTTTTTGCACACTCTCGCTCTATAGGTTGGCAACTACCTGCGTATGTTCAGAGGCTCCTTATATAAGCGATACCCTTCTTTATGGAGACGCCTTGCATCCGTTGAGGAGAGGAAGAAGATTGTAGCGTCATCACACGGTAAGTGATTCCTTTTCAACAATTAGGTCCAGAAAGCAGCTATAAAGCAATCCACACCTTATAATCTCCTAGTCCTGCTTCTGGACAGCAGTTTGTGCAGTGTTGTTTTTGTGTTAGATCATGGTTACACACCTTTAGCCACCAGTGTCACCCTGCTGAAGGCGTCTGAATGTGAGGAGATCTTCGAGGGTAATGATGAGAAATACAAAGCCGTGTCCATCAGCACAGAGCCTCCGGCATATCTCAGGTTAGATAACTGTTGTGTTATTTACATTTCACGTCTAAATACAAAACAGGACATTAAAAGAAACATAATTAAAACAGGATTCGATAACACTTTATGGATCAGTTCTTGCTGTTAACTAACTATAAGCAATGGCTATTACCTCAATGAACTTCTCTTTTGCTTTTAATTAAAAGTTAGTACGGTAGTTGTTAAGTTTTATTATGTGGTAGGAATAAGCAGAGCTGGCGCCTGCCTTCGGCTGACAAGGGGGAGTCACATATACTGAGAGGTGGCTATCGTGTGAATGCATATAGTTCTCCCAGTTTAAAATATGGTACCTTTCTCAACTTTTAACACACCATAAAACAAACACTTTGCTCCTTCAACAACATAAAGTGTATATGGTATGTAATATAAAGATGACAGAGCTCTAAACAGTCTTAATATACACAAGAAAACGCCCAAAACTACATATTAGAAAGCTCGTAATTACAGGCCTAAAATAGGTCTTGAATCATCAGATGTGTAGTTGAAGTTTTACTGCTAATGCTGGCACATTGCCACATCAACAACAACTCCAAAAGCAGTTTATGTCCGTAGAAGTAACACCCTGAACTGCAACGAACCATTGAAACATGTCTAAATGAGAAAAATATTTGATCACACCTTTTCCTTAATAGAGCTGCAATCTACTTTTCCATGAGTGAGGGAAACTCAATTTCAAAATTCAACCTTGCCTAATAAACTGCCCTTTACTAAAATATTGTTAATTAAGCTTATTGTTCACCCTAGGAATACAATGAATTTGAAAGTTGTATTTCTAAATAACATTTTGTTTTTCAAATCTATTTTAACATGATGATAATCTGAGGACGCAGGTTAGTGCCGATGGTTCCCCTATGGCACTGGTTCTGGGATTAAAGTTTCTAAAATATGGTGATGCAGAATAATGCATTATGTGTGTTTTAAAACAAACAGCCAGTTTGCTGGTAATAAACATGCTAATAAGCTACCATATTATTGCAAGAACTGGTCATCAAACTAATGTGTTACCTAAAATGTATGAGAAATATAATTAGCAATATATAAATAGGTATTATAATTTATAATATTTTATTATGTAGTGGGTTATGTTATTTGTATGCATATAAACACTTTCAGGCTATATATAGTAAAACTTATCAATTTGTATCTTAAAAGATGATGTTTTGTTGGGATTTAGGTTGAAGTAACTGTGTTTGTTAATTAGGGAGCAGAAGGCGAAGAGGAACAGTCAATGGGTGCCCACCCTGCCCAACAGCTCTCACCACCTAGATGCCGTGCCTTGTTCCACCACTATCAACAGAAACCGAATGGGACGTGACAAGAAGAGGACCTTTCCATTATGGTGAGATGATTAATGATACTCTTTGACCCTTTCCTGAAGATTTTGCATTCATTTCATTAGATTTTGTTTTTTTGAAAAAAAGTATGCATTTATTAAGGAGGGCCACACTGAATATAAAAAAGTTTGAAGACCAAAGTAATTTATTCTGGAATAAATGGCTCTTAAAAAGGATTAAATAAACTGCTTGTTTTCCAATATTTGATTCATTTTTTATTTTGGTTTAATGTAACAACCCAATTTTCTGATCGAACCAGTAATGGTTTCATTTAAACTGATAACAATATGCTGGGCGAAATATTATCCATCTCTAATATATATTATTTTAATAATTTTATTTTAAATTGCAACAGTATTGCACAATATTATAGTTTTATTAAATTTGTGTAAATGCAGTTTTGATCAGCAAAGAAACTTTCAAAAACATAAGAAAAAGCTTGCCAACTACAAACATCTGAATAAAATGAAAGGTATCCTTCTCTCAAAAATAAAAATATACTGACTATTTACTCACCCTCAAGCGATTCCAAACCTTGATGATATTCATTCATTCATTCATTCATTCATTCATTCATTCATTTTCCTTCGGCTTAGTCCTTTTATTCATCAGGGGTTGCCACAGCGAATTAACTGGCAACTTATCTAGCATTTCAGGGAAGCACCCATACACACTCATTCTCACACATACACTTCGGCCAATTTAGTTCGGCCAATTCACCAATAGCGCGTGTCTTTGGACTGTGGGGGAAACTGGAGCACCTAACATAAAAAAATGTTGAAAACCTGTAACCCTTGACCCTCACAATAGGAAAAAACAAATATCACACAAGTCAATGGTTAAATGTTTCCAGCATTTTTCAAAATACCTTCTTTTGTGGTTTAGTGGGGGGAAAAATCCTCTAAACAGGTTTGTTACAAGTGAAGGATTTTAAAACTATCCTTAATTTATTAGAAGTCTCCAAAAAATAGAGAGAGAGAGAGAGAGAGAGAGAGAGAGAGAGAGAGAGAGAGAGAGAGAGAGAGATCTTAAATGTCTGCATAAATAGTTCTACCTCCATATAAAATATTTAATGGCAAAACATCATAACAAGGAAAATAAATGAAGTCATCATGGTTCTTTAAAGATTCCATAGGTTAGATCTGTTAACAGTCATCAGCATGTTAATCAATCTAAATATAATTACTAAACTCTGGGCAATTATTTAAGCAACTGTTGATTGTAACAGATGTTGTTATCAGGGCAATATCAAACCAGAGGATGTTTATGAAGAAACCAAACCACATTTCCGCTGCATTTATCCCATGACTGAGTTGTTTTGGATCAGCAGATGAAGCAATACTCCAGAACACTGGCTTGTTATTGCTAATAGGTTCTTTCAGGTTGTGCTGTTTATTGCTGATCATGCTGTGAAAAGCAAACTCTTGATAAGTCTATTTTTCTTTGCTCATACTGACATTCTTTCTTCCTCATCTCCCGCACAAGAAGATGTCCAAATGCTCCCCATTTTAAGGACGAGCTAAAAAAATAGCCCTATGCTTTTGTGGTTATTGGTTTCAATTGGCCCCACATTATCTTGTGCCAAGAGGAAATCATCTTGGGGTATTTAGCTGAACGTAATCACCCTTGCAATATTGTCAACATAAAGACTGTGGTAAATGTCAACGATTGGGTTTAAATGAGACTGTTCTGACTGGAATGCCGCCAACCAGCTGTTGGTTTCAAGCAATGCTCCAGTGTGTCCAAAACCACTTCATTCCACTGTCGGTACTTACAAGACAAGCATTTTAAAACCCTCGCATAATCACACATGTAGGTTGTTAAAAAATTTGGGCACTTGTTGTGTCAAAAAAAGAGCAGGACATGAAGGAAAAATGTGGGATGTTGTTCAGAATCAAAGCGGTGGTGTGGAGTTGAACAGCACATGCCTTGCACATGGTGCTAATTAATGATAGGCTGTGTTTATGGTCTCTGCTTTCCTTCAACACATAGTTTCGATGACCACGACCCTGCAGTCATCCACGAAAATGCTTCCCAGGCTGAGGTCCTGGTGCCGATACGCCTGGACATGGAGATTGATGGACAGAAGCTCAGAGATGCCTTCACCTGGAACATGAACGGTAGACAAAATAGATACTTTATATCAAAATCAAATTTTACCAACAAACTGACAATGCAGTAAGGTGCAAAAAGTTTAAGTACTGAAATTATTCTATTTGTATTGTGCTTATGTTTTATTTAGTGCTAGCAAAAATTAATCACAATTAATAGAATACAAAATAAATATTTCTTTTGACAAGATATATGTGAGTGCACTGTGTATATTTATTATGTATATAAATACATGCATGCATGTATATGAGAATTTATTTAGATTTAAACTTACAATATATATCTATATAATACAAATGATATATAACCTTAAATATATATGTAACAAAATAGTTTTGTTTTGCTCTTGTTTCTTTTTCCTTAAATTAAGCACGTTTTATCATGCAAGCACTGTAAAAACTGTAATCCATGCCTTTGGAACCACCCGTCTGGTCTACTGTAATGCGCTTTATTTTGGGGCTAGTCAGTCTTTTATTTTTCCACAACTCATTCAAAATGCAGCTGCATGTCTTTTACCTGGCACACGCAAATACGAGCACATTATACCGGTTTTATCTTCTCTAAACTGGCTTTCCGTGCATTTCAAGATTTATTTTAAGTTGTTTTTATTTGTTTTTAAGTGTCTGAATGGTGCTGCACCTCTCTACCTCACTGAGCTTCTCGGTCCCTACACACCTTTTTGTTCGCTCAGCCGACCAGCTCCTTGTTCAATTTGGCTTTTAGCATAGCGTGAGATGTTGATTTTTTATGTTTATTTTATGTCTATTTATTTATATCTTTAAGTATGTGCTATGCTTTGTTTTACTTTTTTATGTCAGCGTTTTGGTGAACTGTGTCGTTTTAAAGTGCATTATAAATAAAATAAAATTTAATTTAATAAACATATGTAATACGCATATATAATACACATATATTTTGTCAAAGCAAAATTTTATTATGGATGTGATTAATCTTTGCTTAGCACTAGTGGCGCAGTGGGTAGCACGTTCGCCTCACAGCAAGAAGGTCGCTGGGTCGTTGGTTCGATCCTCGGCTCAGTTGGCATTTCTGTGTGGAGTTTGCATGTTCTCCCTGTGTTCGTGTAGGTTTCCTCCGGGTTCTCCGGTTTCCACCATAGTCCAAAGACGTGCGGTACAGGTTAATTGGGTATGCTAAATTGTCCGTAGTGTATGAGTGTGTGTGAATGTGTGTGTGGATGTTTCCCAGAGATGGGTTGCGGCTGGAAGGGCATCCGCTGCGTGAAAACTTGCTGGATAAGTTGGCAGTTCATTCCGCTGTGGCGACCCCGGATTAATAAAGGGACTAAGCCGACAAGAAAATGAATAAAGGAATTTAATGTTAAATTATTTTCTTTTTAAAATACATTTTAAATGCAGTTTTTTTGTGTTGTTTATGTGGTAAAGCTGATTTCATTTTAACAGACATTTCTCCAGTCTTTATTGCTACATGCCACATTTAATTAGCTGATGCCTATGAAATAATTCCTATTTATTTTGAAAACTTGTTTTAGATTTTTGTTGAAACACTGTATATAGTTCAAGAACAGCATCTATTCATCATATTTTTTAAATATCTCACCTCTATTGAATATTGGTGTATGTTTATGATTTATTTATATTTTTGCTGTTTAGTGGAAGATCTTTTGATTATGAACACATTTAGATTCGGAAGGTTTCTATTTGTCTGTTTTCATTGTCTCCAGAGAAGCTTATGACTCCAGAGATGTTTGCTGAGATCCTGTGTGATGACCTGGACCTCAATCCACTCACCTTCGTCCCTGCCATCGCCTCAGCCATTAGACAGCAGATTGAGTCCTACCCTACAGACAGCATCCTGGAAGAACAGACGGACCAGAGGGTCATCATTAAGGTTTCTTTTGGACATAATTTAATCTCTGGAGTTCACACTTGTAGTTTTGGTTTTTTGATTGCGAAAAAAAGAGAGTTGTTGCTAGTAATTTTTAAATCTGACTAATCTTTTTATGATGTATTTTGCAACCAAAAAAAAAAACATTCAAAACAATAATGTGTGCTTATGTGCGTGCATATAATTATACCTATATTGATAGATTTTGAATGATTAGTTTCAACTTCAACAACCTGCATAGGTTTTACTTTGTGTCATTTACAATAATGAGTTTTCTTTTTAAAACACGTATGTTTTGTTACTGTTAAACCTGGGACCTGTACCTGGCTAGCTAGTTAATTTTCGGTTTAGTTTACACCAACTTTGGGTTTTAGGTACTGTAACGGTAGCTCAACTGCTACGTTATACCATGGCAACAAAGAGTAATGTCAAGCTGCCCTCCTGTTACCTAAAACCCAAGATTGTTGCAAAATAAACTGAAACTTAACTTGCTAGCCATTTTTTTTAGCTTCATGGTAAGGCCCTTGGTGTCAAAATTGCTCTGGCATCTTTAACCACTGAAAACAGAGCATTTAAAAAGGTTGTTTTTTGCTTAAAAATGCCGGTATATTGTGTTTTAGTAAAGGTGGACTGAAACAGGCTTTTTTAGGTGTGGCAATACACATACACTCTCTAAATGGCCTTCCATTTTGTATCATTCTCTGATTCGTCGAGCCTTTGTCATTACACAAGCAGTAGACTGTAAGTATGAATACTGACAAGATATGTGCATGCCCAGTGAGATCGAATAGTCTCATCTCATGGCATTAGGGCGTACTCACATTAGGTACAGTTGCCTTGAAGCGTGCCGAAGCACGATTGTCCCCCCTCGCCTCTCTCCCGATGGCTTGCACTCACACTGCATCTTTAACTTCCAAACCTGAGCACGCTTGCGTCACTGATGATGCGATGGTTCAGTTTAACAGAAGAGAAGCACTCTTGCTCTGCACAGTGGAGATTGCTTTAGTTCTATTGTTTTAGTCGTTTGGGATACAGTGACACGGTCAAATATTTTGCTGAACAGATCCACAACTTTTGACGCTTATAAATTTTAATAAAAGTCTTTGTGCTACACATATTAGGAGGTTTGCTCTAGGTACTGCTGATGTGCAGCTAGTTGGAGTGTTATGATATTTTAAATAACTGAAAAAAATGCAGACGTGAGAAACATGGAGATGAAAAATATTTGAAGAGAATATTGTATGATTGAGCATTCTGTTGTTATATGGTCACATTTTGTCATGTATGTAGTTCATTTAGGTTTATTCAGTCTGTGACGTGATCATATTTCAGTTGAACTTCTTAAGAGTTCAAGTCCTTCTTTGGTGTTTTGGTCTTATTACTTGATGCACACCAGAGTTCAGATGATAGCAATATTCAATCGAACCTTACTAACAAAACAGTAGCACCAGAGATTCATTTTATTGAACTAAATTTATCTACAGTGGTGTGAATACACGTGCTTAATCAATGCATGTCTGTAAAATGATCTCATTATATTGAAAGCAGGTTAATTTTCCTTCATTGTACTTTCAGCTAAACATCCACGTAGGGAACATCTCTTTGGTGGACCAGTTTGAATGGGACATGTCAGAGAAGGAGAACTCGCCAGAATCATTCGCTTTGAAGCTCTGCTCTGAGCTGGGTCTCGGAGGAGAGTTCGTCACCACCATTGCCTACAGCATCCGCGGGCAGCTTAGCTGGCATCAGAGGACGTATGCCTTCAGGTGGGCAACACACAGTGGGTTAATGCTCAGACATGGTTTCTTTTGTACGTAAGCACACTTACTCAGAGTGTGCTGGAGGGCAAAACTATCGATCGTACCTACATTTTAATGCAGTCGTTCATAAATAAGGTAGCTTTTTATGCATTAGCCCCTCCAGAAACACCAGATTCCCCACAGAGCTGTTTTAGGACAGTTTCTTGTTTTCAAAATGACTGCCTGCCATAATTCATACGTGTATGATTTATAGATACAGCAACTGCACTGTCATAAGGCAGAGAATGAATTATTTCCCTACCCTGTAAAATTGCCTTGGAATTTACCCAAGAAACAGCAGGACACTGAACGCTAAAGTGAGGGCTGATGGAAAATTCAGCTTCTTACAAACAGGGATAAATTAAACTGTAAAAAAATGTAGTTAGCAAAAGTGTTTCACACTATTACTCTTCAACTGTATTTACAGTTTGCAGCATTGCAGATCTTAAAGGTGCAATAAGTGATTTTTCTAAGTTATGTTTCTTGTTACGCTGTTTGCGAGTCCTTTTCTCCTTTATCCTGATCATTAAATTAAGTGGTCCAAATTTATTTATACAGTTAAAGTTAGAATTAATAGCCCCCCTGTTTATTTTTTCCACAATTTCTGCTTAATGGAAAGAAGATTTTTGTTCAACTAATGTGTAAACTTAATAGTTTTAATAACTAATTTCTAATTACTAATTTATTTAATCTCTGCCATAATGACAGTACATAATATTTTTTCCAGATATTTTTCAAGATACTAATATTCAGGGTAAAGTGACATGTAAAGACCAAAGGCTGGTTTACACTTCTGCGTCTAGCGATCGCCATGACGCATGGCATATACCTTGCATAGCCATGCATTTATACTTCTGCATGCTGTTTGTGTTGCTCTGCAATAACACTTTCGAAATGGTAAACTCTCAGTAGGCTATGTTATGTTCCTCTGTTCCTCTAATACACCCTCATTCAGTGGTGGGAACTGACGAACAACCTTAATCATAAGGTAAACACAAAACATATGATGCTCCTTCATGGGACTCAACACTTTGCAATCGCTCTATCGGGCTCGTGCATCTCAGCACCGCCCACACTTGGCACAGCTACCAAGCTGACCAATCACAGAGCTTGCACTACCTGTCTTTGCAATGTGTTGTTACATTTTTTTTGAGAGGTACACGTCAGCCACGGTAAGGGCTATGCAACTACACGAAGGCTGTGCAATACGCATGTGCTTGACGCAGAAGTATAAATCAGCCTTTTACAGGGTTAATTAGAAAAGTTATGGTCATTAGGCAAGTCATTGCAGGATGATGGTTGGTTCTGTAGACAATTGACAAAAAATATTTCTTAAGAGGTCTAATAATATTGACATAAAACAGTTTTTAAAGAAATTAAAAACTGCTTTCATTCTAGCCGAAATAAAACAAATAAGACTTTCTCCAGAAGAAAAAATATTTTAGCAAATACTGTAAAAAAATTCTTTGCTCTGCTAAGCATCATTTGGAAAATATTTAGAAAGGGAAAAATGTATAGTTTTAATAGTTTGTCCAGTCAAAACATTGGGTCCAAACATTGTCTCAGCTGTCTGTCAAAATCTGTAATTGTTAACATTAACAAAGGATTGGTGCATTCAAGGAGACATTTCAGAGAGCAAATTGCAGGAAAAAACAAGCTACCTTATTTTTTATTTTAATATTTGGTATTATAATTACTTCTATGAAGTTTTCTTCCTGGTAAAAGTTAAGTGATGTACTGTTGGGATGTTTTCTAGTACATAGATGCATTCAGGAGGCTTTAAATGGCACCTATTTTACAAGATGTAAGATGAGCCTTTGGTGTCTCTAAAATGTGTCTGTAAAGTTTCAGCTCAGAATACCCTAGAGATAATTTATTATAGCCTCCAGAATCTGCCCAAATTGGTGTCTTGAGTACATTGTAGTTTTTTTGTAAATGCAAATTAGCTGCAGTTCCCACGTGAGTGTCTGCTTGTCATCATGTGTTACAGCAGATAAACAGCAGTTTAGTTTAGCAGTCAGTGATAGAGACAGACTCGGATAAAGCTTATATACAGCTCATTGGTCAAAAATAAGTTTATTTCATGCATTCATGGTGGAGTTTATTCAAGCCTTTCTGAAACGATGAGTCTCACACAAATACCGTTTGCAGCACACACGCATGCGGTAGTGGTGATTATATCGGTTAAGAATTGCATAGAAGTTTTGCTTTGTTTTAAAAATGTTTTAAACTTATAAAACACAAAAATCAGATATTTTAACCCCAGTTTTTTGCAAAAAGTTTTCTGTTAACATGAGTATACATGTTATTATGGAGACATGGCACCTGTCAATCAATTCAGTGGGCGGGGAAAACTGCACTCCTACGTCACGTTGTGGTGGGCCTCCAAATAACTGGGATTTGGGTTCTTTTACCTCAGGAAATTTTAAAAGAGTTATGTTTCTATCACTCTAATATGACTGTGAACACGCTATACATACACACAGTTCTATCCAAACAGCTTACAAAAGTTGATTTGCATCATAGAATGTATGCTTTCGATGCTAACAGGCTAACATTAGCATTTCCCGTGATCTCCTATTGCTTCTTTAAACTGTTTTGAACCATATTGTTTATCTCATTCTATTCTTGTATTGTTTGATTTACAGTGTTATAAGGTCATATGAAGTGGAATTTCCATCCAGTTTATAGTGCAGTTATTTACACACAAGCACACACAGCACATCTTGTTTTGGAAACTAAATTGAGACCATCTTTAGCTCGCTCTGGGACATCTAGTGGTTCTTTACAATCTCGTTTTTTGGTCAGACAGCAAGCTGACAACCGGTTGAACATTGTAACTTACATTTATTATGCCTTGAAGTCGTTTTATGTGTTTCTCTTTCCTCAGTTGTTTTTTTTTTTTCTTCTAGAACAGCCCATATTGATTTTTTCTATCTTAGTGTTTCATAATTCAGTTGCTTTGCTCTTGCATGGCTTGCAACCCTACATTTGCTTTTTAGGGACATAACCCCTTAGCATTACACTTTCTCTATGAGATCATCATGCTGTAATCATAAATGAAAAATATGCTCATTTATTTTTAGAGTGTGGTTACGTTAGAACTCTTAAAGGGGTAGTTCACCCAAAATTTTATGCTTTTATCATTTACTCACCCTTCACTTCTATAAAACCTGTCTAGGTTTCTTTTTATTTTTCTATTCAACACAAAAGAAGATGTGGGACGTTAAACTCTTTGGGTGAACTATCTATTAAAATGTTCATTCTTTGTGATTAACTTCATTGTTTTCTTGGTTTTGCTTTGCTATAACATTCTAATCATTTACTTTTCCCCACTGTTTGTTCCAATAGGTCTGATTTCAGGTCAATATACTTCAAAATTTCTTGATCTTCTCTCCCCTTACCCCCACGTTTCATACCCTGGGAAGCTGAGTACTTTCATCTTTTCTTATTTTTGTAATCTTTGATTGTCCCTGTTTGTGGACATCTTTTTTTTAATGTCTAATGCTGGTTTCCCTACAAAAATGACAGAAGTATTTACTGTATGTCAAAAAAAGAGACATCCCATTTTGGTATCTTTTGATGTCTGCATCTAATTAAATGAACTTTAACCTTTAACATTAACTTTTAATTACAATTTAAATTTTAATGTTTTATATAACATTTGTTAAAAAAATAAATCAATATATGAGTAAAATAAACACTTATTTTGACTTGCATAGTTTTAAATAACTAAAAAAATCATAATATTTATAAACAGTGACTAAGTAAAATTACAATTAATTAGAATACATAAAATAAGATTAAAATAATATAAAAAGCTTTACTGTTTAGTCATTCGGTGTAATTTTAGTTTTGTTTTTTATTTAAATATGTAATTTTATTGCTCAGAAAAAAACTACAATAAAAAAGGACACAGTCTAATGTACAAGGCAAAAACCTCAATTTTAAATTAACCTGCATTACATTTTTATAACTGTTCCTCTACCCACATACAGAAATAGCAAAAACCTAATGATACCAGACAGTGGTTTGTTTAACACAAGCATGTGCTACCACAGCATGGCTTTAATGTCTGTATTATGTTTAGAAGCTTATAATATTCTGATTTATTTCAATTCTAAAATATATTGTTGTCTTTCAACACCTTTGTGCCTCCATGGTCATCATTGAAGCACCACTGGTCTTTCTTTATGTTGAAAGAGATGCTGTACAAATCTAACTTCTTGTGGCTCCTATTTCCTGCAGTGAGAACCCGTTACCAACTGTAGAGATCGCCATTCGCAACACAGGAGATGCTGATCAGTGGTGCCCTCTGCTGGAGACTCTGACAGATGCAGAGATGGAGAAGAAAATCAGAGATCAGGACAGAAACACAAGGTGAGAGAAATGCTCACCACAATAATTCTATAACCAGCACTGCAGAAAAACTCAAGCTGGATTCTGATTGCTTGAGGATTGGTGTACTGTAAACACAGCTAGATAAGTTCTAGTCAGGTTAGGACCACATTACGATTCCATAACACTATGCCAAAAATTTTTCAATTATTTCAAGGCCTACAACAGGAAAAAGTAATCAAAACAAAATGGCTGTGGATAAACTTACATAGATGCTCAAAAAGCATCTAAACTGGATGCTTACATACATAAAGTTGAAAAATATCTTTCTAGAGGTGTCAGCTAAATGTAATGAATGCAAAGCTGCAGAAAGTACGCTGAAGAACGTATTATGGACATGTAGTAAGTTGCACAATTACTGACCGTGTATTTTTTGACTTACTTTCAAAAGCTCATGACAAGAAGATTGTTCCAGATCCAAAGGTGGCATTATTGGGGGTTACACATGAACCTTCTTTTAATAGTTTTGAACAACAGTTCATCTCATTGTCCACGGTTCTTGCAAATAAATAGATTTTACAGAGATTGAAACAAGATACGGTACAAACATATGATCAATTGCTTAAAGAGCTGTTAAATATAATCCAAGTAGAAATATTACGATTTAGAACAAGAAGAACATGTTTAAAAAAAACTTGATATTTTAAATTTATGCTAGACTAACTGGGATTATGATAATGCACAGAAACCATGTGTATCATTATATATTTCTCTTTTAAAGTTACTGTATTATTATTGCTTTATAATCCTCTCTGGTGTTTATCTTACTGTTATTAGTATTATTTATCAACTTTTGTGCCTTATATGTGGGGGATGTATATCCCTGACTGTACAAAGCTTCTGGTTTTATTTTAAAGTTATAATATACCGTACCTCTTTTCTTCCTTTTACTTGACCATGTTCCCTAAATTGCATGGAACATGCAAAAAAAGGCTTTGGATGAGATGTGTAAGAAATTAGTCCTACAGATAGGAGACGTTTGAAGACAAAACTTGACAAATGTCATGAAATACAACATCTTTAGATGTGCTATCCGTAGTATAATCAAAATAACTGTGTTCCATTGAATTAAATCATGCCCACATCACCACCTCAGGTGTGCATTATTTTCTAATAATTCAATACAATAATTTCTAATCTTCAAATGTTTACTTAATTTATTTGTATGTACAGTGGTGCCTTGTTATTCATAAGAGTTACATTCTAAAAATAGCCTGCAATAGGCAAAATTCGCAAAATAGTCAGCTTTATTTTTTACACTTGTTATAGATGTTTTAAAGCTGTACAACCGCTCACTTCACACTTTTTACACTTTTCTCAGACAAGCATGAACATTTTCACACTTTTTTCTTTCTTGTTCAAACCCTCTCAAAGTTCAAACCTTTATAGAAAAATAAGTCCAGTATTATAGAATGAAACAAAAAATCAAAACCTGTTGTCAGGCACAAACATTTATTGCTGTCAGCAAAAGGTTCATAAACCTTTTTAGTTTTTGTGCTGATAATGTTGGCATCTCGCGTAATGTTCTTTTTCCTGCAGGTTCTGATCCACAAAACTAAACCAGACACTCCATCCCTAAGGGGGTCACACACTAAATATGCCGTGCACATGACAGTTTAAAGTAACACACACTGGGCGTTATTTAAAATGAAATTATTCAGATGGCGCTCTGTGACGTGGCAGAAATATGAACAGTGTGCTGAGTTTTAGCTGGGCACCGGAGACAGCAGCTGACTTGACGCTAGTGTGTGTATCTTGATTAGAAAAAAAACATGTTAACAATTCTAAACTGCATGGTGCTGTGTGGCATGTCGTGGTACTGGTACGTGGCATCCGGTGTGTGCGCGACCCACTTAACGATGGTCTTGCTGCGGACAGTTACAATCGTTTTTGCATCTCTGTTGGAAGTCACTTTACTGTACAAGTGACACAGAGTTTAATTGACAATGGTCTACAGCAAATCAGGATGCAGAACACAATGCATTGTAAAAAAAAATAGCATGTCAAATTGCACAAAAAAAATTTGCAAAACTGCGAGGCAGTGAAAAGTGAACCGTGTTATAGAGAGAGACCACTGTATTAGTATTAATAATGTCTTCTATGGGTAGCATGTATATTGCAAACTGCAAAGGGCCTAAAACCGATCCTTGAAAGCACCCCATACTTCACTGGGCTAATGTAAAATCGGTCTGGTTAAATTTACAAACTGGTAACAATAAAATATGACTTAAATTAAAGCCTGAAATTAAATTAAAATTAAATTAAAGTAAAGCCTGTTCCTGGACACCAGTGAAATTTAAGCAATCTATGAGGATGATTGATGGGGTCAAATGCAGCACTGAGGTCAAGTAAAACTAGTAGCGAGATGAAGCCTCGGTCAGCAGCTATGAGAAAGTCAATGGTTATTTTCACTAAAAGCAATTTCTGTACTATGATGAGGCATGAAAACTGACTGAAGCACTTCAAAAACATCTCATGTTCATCTTTAGAAAGGGTCACAATTGAGCAGACACAACTTACCTGTATTACACTTACACATGACTTGTTTGTTTGTTTTTATAGGCGTATGCGACGACTTGCCAACACGGCCCCTGCATGGTAAAGACAAGACGTGATTGGTGCTGCCACTCAATAAGCTCACAGTCTCTTAAAGGGCCTCAGGGTTGCTGGAGGCCTTTGCACAGATCCACACAGCTCTAGATAACATTCCTTCAGCCTTCAGGCCTCCTCAACCCACACAACGTTACATATTTTCTTAATATCAGGCCTTTAAACTCTGATCTGGCATCAGCCAGGCTTTACCAGCACTCTTCAAGGCTGTTCGGGAAGTCTCATTAGAATGCTTGTCGTCTTTGTTTCTCTGGTATTATGGAACTTAGAGACGTCTGGTTGTAAGAACAGGAGAACGTTTGATTGAGTTTCGTGTTTTTTGTTAAAGGTGCTAATGCATACGATGAACTTGACTTGCTTTTTTTTAAATAAATGGAAAATTGTTTATGCTTCTCTGTTTTTTATCATTAATTACATTGTTTTATAGTCATGAAAACCTCTGATTCTCCAAATAATTACAAAATATTTGTTAAAAATAAAAAGTCAGTAAAATTATCAGGATTCCCACACTTCTTGAAAGTACTCGAATTTCAGAAATATGAATTCATGGCCTGGAAAGTACTTAAAAACAAGCTAAAGTCCTTGAAAGTGCTTGAATTTAAAGTGTATAGTCTTATTTTGACAATTATACTGAAAACTGAATGAAAAAACAAATACATTTTACATTTAAAATTCTTACATTTAAATATTGTATGAGAACTATGACAAATAATGCACATTTTAATCGATATTTCAGAAACCACATTTGAATATTACCAGTATTGAACAAAGTTCTTTGAACATGACTGTTTAAATTGGTCTAGATTTTTGAAAGGGACACATTCTAATCCAGGGTTGCTAAAACTTTTTTGTATGAATGGCTGAAAACTGTATGTGATTGATAGCTGTTGGCCGAAGATAAGAATACCAAACTATTTTACATTAACAGGGTGTCCGCGGAGTCCTAAAAAGTTTTAAAATGTCTTAAATTTCAAAAGCAAAAGATTAGACCTTAAAAAGTCTTAAATTCACTGAAATGTTGTGTTGTAGGTCTTAACTCATTTTAAACAGGTCTTAATTTACGTTCAGGTAAAGCTACACAATCGGGCAGACACAGGACACAACTTTTTTTATATTTAGGTTTTTTATTGCAAAGAAATGTAATTTTACAGCTGTTAAGACATGTTTAAAGGAAATTCTCCTAATTAAACTCCCTAATTGGGGAAAGAAAACTAAAGCAACACATCTCTTTACACAATCTTCTATTAATACAAAACTGTTTACCGATCTAACTGTGCCATTAGAAAAAAAAAATCCTTAGTGTTTAGCCCTGTATACGTCTAAAATTTAATTCCTTTAAGTCTTAAAAGAGTCTTCAATTTGACTACAAATTAACTAACATTACTTTGAAGCATATTAACTAATGCAGTATTGCTGTTTTATTTATAACTTATTGCATTAAAAACAGAAACAATCACATTTATAACAGTGCAGTTCAATGCTGTAAACACTAGTCACGCAGAATCTGCCTTTGCATTAATTTGCTCACCAAAGTCTATCCGTCGGGTGACTGTTTGAAAATTTTTAATTCAATCTGATTAAATTACACCATTTGAATTGAAACACGTAATTTCAGTTAGCTTTTTTTATAGCTGAACAATACAACAAACAAATAAAAAGTTGAATTAAATTTGAAATGACAATCTCTAAACCATCCCCATCATTCTCCCCCTTTCTTCTTAGTTGGGATATCGGGCCAAATCAATTGTAACCATTGGGCAACTTTGGCCCACGTGCCCTAATTTGAGCATCTCTGTCCTAAGCAGTCCTTGAAAGTCCTTGGATTTGGTGTCCATTACAAGAGTGAGAAACCTGTATAATAAATCAGCAAAAATGCAAATTCATAAAATAATGACGTTTTATTCTCAGCTTATTGCATGCCAAGTAATGCTTAGAATAGGCACAAACTCTCAGCTGATCTTGGGTTATATTTGTATATTTTAAAATAATCCCTATGTTTTTCCTCTTTAACATCTGTGTCGAGACTCTATGCTCAAATGTTCTGCTGTAGTATCTCGTGCATTATCTCATCAGCTGGCCTGAAAATAGGTTCTTCTAAGCACATGCGTCATACCGCTTACTTTAGTCTCCCCCTAAAATATTCTTTTGAAATGTGAGATGGTGCGTCTTGAATGTGTCTGAAAACTGGAAGTAGTTCAATCAAAATCCTCATTAGCTGATGCCTGTTATAGATTATACGTTCTCATAATGCTGCGCCAATCTATCACAGCACGTCCAATTTTTGGCTCTATAAATTATAATGGAAATACAGTAGAGTTCTGCTTCTAAGTATAACTGACTTCTTGTGTTTATTGTTTGGCGAAAGGACATCAGATGACTCCATTTGCAATACTTGATAAAAAGTCGCCAGACATGAACAGTATTGAGCATGTCTGGGGTAAGATGAAGGAGGAGGATTGAAGAGGAATCTAAAAATCTTTAAACTCTGGCAGTCCTGCAAGAACACTTTCTTTGCCATTCCAGATGACTTTATTAATAGGTTATTTCAGTCATTGCAGTTGTGTGGATGCAGTCCTCTTAGCTCATGGGAGTCATACACAATATTAATTCTTTTTCTACTGCAACATGAAATAATATTCTATATTGTACATTATTTCTGTGACAAGACTTTTGTCTAAGCAAAGTCAGACCTTACTGTCTTAATTAAGCAATTATAATTCAATGCATGATCATATTTTATTTTGGTAAAATAAGCATAATCTAGAGGCATTTTCCTTTCATATAAGCCACTTCTGATACCAGAAGTCAAGTTATTATTTGCTGTTCCTAAAATTTGGATATGCAACATGACTTTTGTAGTGTAGTGTAGTGCTATAGTACTTTAACCACCCCGAAGGATTGCTGGAGAAGCATTATAGGTTCTTGATAAGTTGTATTTAGCGTTTAAATTGGTTCTCTTATGATTATGAGCCAAAGAGCTGCTAAAGAACTTTTTTAGAGTGTTTGTTGAGGAAAAATATATGAGACTTTACAATTAAACATTCATGTATTTTGAAAGTGATCTGGTGTACATTCCGACTTGCATTTAATAGTTTCGCTTGTTACCTATAAAAAAGATATAAAAAGATCATGCTGATAATGAAATCAATCTCTAGAATTCTCACTGAAAAGAAATTCAGAGATGATTCCTTGGATTTACTCATTTTTTTACATTAAGTGGTTATAAACAATTTATTTGTGTTGAATTTAAACAAACAACTTGAGTTGAACGTTATTGAACTTAATTTGTTTGTTTAAATTCAACAAAAATAAATTGTTTGCAACAATTCTGCATGCAACACTTTTTCAACATTGATTTCATTTGGTTGACTTGCATTGTTCTCTTGTTTTGCACTTGACCACTAAATCCAAAGCATGTGAATTCCTGTGACAGATTTTTATGTGTGACTATATACAAAACAAAATGCTATTATAATTGGCTTGGCAGCCTGAGCCTATTTATGCTACCTTTGCATGTTACGGGAAAATGATCATAGAATATAAGTTTTCTAGTCCAGATCCTCAGCATGATTGAAGTTCTGCAAATGTTTATGGTTGTCAATCAGTGGGATGTTACACTTTATTCTTTCATTAGTCCCCTAATTGCAACTTCTTAAGTAAAATTTCTGAATGCACATTAATAAAGTCAAATGTAAAAGTACTTTTATATTTGAACACACTGTAAAAAATGTTACTTAGATCTAACTTATAAAAAGTGAGGCAAGTGGTTGCATCGGACGTTTTAGGTTGATTCAACTTCCAGCCTTTTTTAAGTATTTTAAACACTAAAACATTGCTTAAAACAAATGCAATAAAATTAAGTTGAGCCAAATAATATTTCTAAAATTACTCAAATCAGATAAACTTACTTTTTTTGTTAAACTTAACTTACTTATACATTGCTATATGTTGACTGTACTCATTTTAATTAAGTATTATGAACTTAATGATCTAAATAAAATTAACCATGCATATGTCATTTAAAACGAATTTAATTGACTTCTGGCTGTAACCTCAGAAAATAAATCGGCGTTTCTATATTGTAAGCACAATATACACTAGTAAACACAGATAAACAGACTTTCCTGTCAATAACAATTAAATAAGAATGGGAAGATGGATTAAAGACCATAACATGTATTCAATATCAATCAATGTTCCTTTTAATAGTGACTACAAAATAGGCCATTAATGTGGCTACACGTACACAATACATAAATAAAAACATTAATAATACCAGATCCTATTGAGAAATCATCCAAGGCAACTCAGTGAGGAGATTTGCATATTTTGATGAAGATTTTGGATGCATAATGTCCAGTCCCACAAAGAGTCTCTAATACATCTTAAATGTATACAGTTTTGATGGATACTTGAAGTCGAGGACATCGGTAAGTCCAAACAGGAGCCATCATGCATTTGACAGGTTTGGCAAACCTCTGACAGTCCTATGATAATCCAAACTGTGTTGGGCTGATGGCAAATTTTTCCCGTGGGCAGCCGCATGCACCTCTGATTCCTCACAACTCTATTGGTAGAGACAAAAAGAAACAGGAGTTCAGGTGGTTGCTACCAAACAACATTAAATAGCTAAATACTAAATAGAAAATAACTACAAGTGAAGTTACAAAAGTCCAGTGAGAATGATGCATGGATGAAACACCTTAGTTTATCAGTTAAAAATTACCTTAGTTAAAATTACCTAACTTTTATTTAAAAAATAAAAAAAGGTTATAGAGGTTGTGTAATTACATTATTCCAGGTGTTTTTAGTTATCAAATTTTAAAGAAAACTGTGATTTTACTCAGTGTAACAGTGCATGTCATTGTGGTTTCCTGTAAATCACAGAATTGTTAAAATTTAGGTATTACATTTTTTTGTTTATTTTGGCAACTTATAAAGCATAAGAATGTGTATTTAATTTAGATATTAAAACTGTTTGAAAACGGCTATAAGAAAATTATAGAATACAAATTCTATAATTTAATTGTCATCTTCATTTTGCACCAAACTTTGCACGTCATAATACAAATTTTATTAAATAAATAAATAAATACATTGCCATTTTACACATTACATTAAGGTTTACATTACATTTTTGCTAAAGCTACATTTAATTGACTTTTTCTTCAAATTTAATTTCACTGGCAAATGACAGTTCAGTGATTCAGTGTTATCAGTTAGCTTTATTGAAAGACTGACAGATAATAAGAAACTGCATTAGGATATTTTTATACTGTTTTTACTGTTGCACACATAAAAAAAATCTTCAGATATCAAATGTAAGTTAATTCTATGCAGCCCACTATTGTTTGCAATTTTACCAATGTTTTACTTGCCTGCAAATAATTATAGCTGTAATTGTATCTAATGTTTTTCTTACCTGGATGTGAAGTTTGAAGATCCACAGGTAACAAAATCACTTTGGTATCTAAAGACCAAGAACATGCATTTTAGAATGAGGTGCATACAATTTAAATGGTTCTGTAAACATCAGTAGTAAATGTAATTTAAGTTAAAATAAATTGTAAATCTGTAATTTATTCACTATGCAGCATTAAAAAACTTATGGACTAAATCTCTAAAACACAAACTTTAAGTTATACTTTCTCTTACGTTAAACACAAACTACTTAACTGTTGCATACGTTTCTGAATTTAATATCCATCCTTAATGTGCTGCTATAACTTAGGTGAGCTAACTTTAGCTAAGTTAGCGCTAACAAACTGAACCCCCACACCCCGACCGCCCACCAGTGACCTTGTTAATCGGTTCTGCAACGTTAGTTATACCTACTAAGTGTTTTAAAACTACTTTCACTATTTTTCTCAATAATATCACTTTTAATCGTTAGTATAAACTAGCGTTGGTTAGCGTTAGCCAACTTAGCTTTCCATGTGAGAGCAGTCTAACTGTTAACATACCTGAGGCTACAGTACAATTTACAAAGGTAAAACCTCACCTGCCTAGCGAAGACAGCAGTTTTGCATGACTTTACAATTATCATTCGGCTAAATTTGCAACTTACCGTGTTAATCAGATCCGCTGCTGGGAGCAGTTAATGTCGACCATTGCAGAAGCTGCGTCTGCCTGCTAAATCCCGGGCAATGAAAAAGGAGTCACGCCAAACTATTAAAATCACGTTTTATGAACACCTGCCCACATCGACAGCTGCTCTAATAAATTGTCTGTGTCAACTCACTTTTATAACATTTATTCTACACAATAACCACGTACAAAAATCTACTCAAATAAATTGCATTAGTTTTATTTAAAATATACAGTTATATAAAAACTGATATATTTTAAGTAAAGAGGAAGCAAATTTTATTTTTTTGGTATAAAACAAATAAAATTAACTAGATTGCAATTATTTAAAGTAGATAGAACCAACTTTGTGAGTGTAGCACTTTTTACAGTGCAGATTTAACATATAAAATCTGAATTATCAATAAAAAAGGCCATTGAAGTAACGCCATTAAATGTCTTAAGGCACTTTGACAGTTGTGTGATGTGGTATATTTTGTAGCAGTGTTTTGTTGGAATAACATTTTTTGCCAAGATTCTAATAATACAAAATGTTGACAAAACTTTCTAGTTATATTGCAGATATGACCTAATATTAACTCTCAACGTTTTTGAGACCCTAATGTTCTTTACCTTTCAGCGTAAACTTTAGATTAGTGCTCTTTAGATTAAGGCATAAGTTACTTATGTTCACTTCTGAATTTCAAGAAGCCTTATAACACACCTGTGACAATATGCTATTAAATTGTCTTGGCTTTATATAATGAGTGACTTAAAAGGGTTTTATTTAGTTTTTTATTATGAAACATTTTAGTGCACATAAAATGTTGATATTGTGACAGGACTACCTGTGATTTATTATTCAGTCTCCAGCATTGCTGATGTCTGCATGTTCTTTTACAGAAGGAAAAACAAACTACTTTGCCACAATTGATGGCTTTTTGTCATTTTGTAAGGCCTCAAATGATGTTTGACAGATATACAGTGGGGGAAATAAGGATTCAGCACGTCACCATTTTTCTTAGAAAACATTAGGTGGTGTTAACTTGAAATTTTCACCAGATGTTAGTAACAGCCAAAGAAATCCAAATATGCCAAGAAAACAAAACTAATTAGTTTACTAAGTAAAGTAATGTGTAATCAAATAAAATGAGGCAGGGGAAAATATTAAACACATGAAGAAAGGGAGCTGTAGAAAGGCAGGAAAAGCCCAGACATCTCTCAGTAGTTCTTCAGCAACTCTCTGCCCTTCCTCAGTGTAAATTAATGTTAGCTTCTTCAGTCCAACATCTGCATTAGCAGGATGACGAAGGTGAAACCAGAGAGGATATTTCAGCAAGACAATAGCTAGGTTTCTATCCACCTATTTTTATGCACATTTTGGAGATGCGCAAAAAAAAACGGTTGATGTAAACGACAAGATGCGCGCATATTTTGAAAATGTGCATAAAAAAGATATGCGCGTAAATGATTGGAGCAAGTCATTTATTAAATGAAGAAAAGGTTCATGCAGCTTCTCTTATCGCAGCAAATTCCGTTTTTTTACTGTTGATATTTGGCGGCAGTTAATCAAGAAGTGATGATTTTGTTCACTTTAACTCGTTGGATGAAAACACTGCTTTATTCGTACATTTTTAAATCGCATTTTTGGATGGAAACACAGCTAATAATTCAAAACACATGCAAGGAAACTCTAATTAAGCTGTAGAATAGCCCAGCCAGTCACCTGACTTGAATCCACTAGAAAAAAACAAAGATCAGATTTGATAGACGAGACTCACTGAACCGTCAAGATCACACTTGAGCTATTCATGTGACTTCTCATATGAGAGGCGCCTTTAAAAAGGTCAAGGTGCTCCAGGACTGGCCAGCCCAGTCACCAGACATGAACATTATTGAACAAGGAGGAGGCATTTAATCACCAAAAAGGCCCTTTATATAACGTATTAAATACTTTTCAGTCGTCCAGCACTTTCTCCTTGTGTCCTTTCATTGTAATTACACAACTTTTTAAATATAGTTTTTGTTTTATTTTTATATTTGTAATGTTTGGGGTTCTTACCGAAATCTGGTTCAATTCCATGTCAACAGCTCCTTTAGAAATAGTATTCCCAGGAAAAAAAAAACAAAAAAACATTGTGTTGGATACTTGTTTTTCCCAACTTTATATGAAATGCTATTAGATTAAAATAATTTCAAAGAAACGTGAAATAAGTATTTGATCTTACATCATTTATTTTTCTCCACTTGGACTAACAAATTGAACTTACAGTGTTATAAAGATCAGGAAACATGATTCACAAACTGGAAATCTGACTCTATTGACTCTTAATCATGATTCAAACTGATCAGGACCAGTCATGATTTTGAAAAATGAGGTTTTATTGAGCAAAAACCATTAAAAGCCACATGTGTTTTCTTCAGCTGCACTGTGTGATTTATAGAAAAAAAAATGTCAGCATACAAACAATCCGCTTTTTAATTTAATGAAAGAAATATAGCACGGGTCGATCGGGTCAGCTGCGTGTGCATGCTTGTGGTTGTGCCAGTGCTAACTTGCTTTACCCCAAAGGCAAACATCCCTCTTCAAGTTCAAAATGCAGACATGTGTTTTACAACATACTCTTAGAACAAGTACACGTGTATGCATGACAACAGCACTTTAGGATGTCTGGCTTCAGTGACTACTGAACAAGAAAACTAGGCCATTTTTTTGTGCAGACACATTTATTTAGAAGAATTTATAAACAACAAGTGATTCTTCACATAGAGAAATAACTCTAAATATCAGACATGGTTTAACACAGTTCAGGAATAGGGAGAATTAAAGAGAAAAATAACCTAAATATGAATTTTGATGTTAATTTTCTGCTAGTATCTTACTAATTTTAATCTTACATTAAAGATTTTTATAACTGTTTTCTTTAGATATCATGGTCCTTGATGATAAAATGCAATGCTGGCACTTTTAACCCTTTAATGCACTAAATGGGTCTAAAGTGACCCGTCTAAGTTTTTTTTTCTATATCTATTTTATAGCTTGTGCATCAAAGGGTTAAGAGGTCAAAAAATACAGGCAACATATAATTAATAGATGTCCTGTGGATTATAACAAACAGCAAGAAAGAGAACATACAAAGGGAACATAATGATTATTTATTACTTTTTTTATTCATTTAGTGGCTAATTCGTGTGAATTCCTACAATCTCAATTGTACTATTTAGTACGATTTGCTTATCCCTCAATGACGATTGGGTTTAGGGGTGGAGTTGGGTGCCAATCCTCCTATTAAAAATCTTACATTTTTGTACAACTGAACTCTTGTGAATTTGTATGAATTAGACAAATCCACTAGACTGACACAAACCGCAAATACGTTTCCTCTTGAGATGAAGCTGATAATCCACAGTAAAGTATAGCCAATCATGTCATAGTTTATCCTGAAGAAAAATGTCATACAACTTGATGTGAAAACATCTGTTTGACATCAACACATTGATAACCTTTTGATACCAAAAAAAAAATGACACAACTGGATTACACTGGATTTTGTATCCCTAAAATGCATGTAAACTTTGATCAACATTGGGCGCCAAAAACATGTCAAAAATCCATTACAGGACAGTCTTTTGTGTTTTGACCAAATGTTAGACGTTAATTTGATGTTGTTTTGACATCAAGGTTGTCAACTGGCATCAATTAGAATGGCATTTTTGACAGTTTTTTTTTTTTGTCATGTTTTTTTTTCTTCTTTTTTTCATATTGACATCAAAGTGCCCGCTGAGTTAAACTCTTGTACAGGTTACTATGTAATAACATGTTACACTTGCCTGAGGAAAGCCATTCAGTGTCCAAAAGTCATGAGTTTGCTAAAATAAATAAATGATCTCACACAAACAGCAAGAAAGGAACATACAAATGGAACATAATTGTTATTTATTACAACATTATTATGTTTTATACACAGTAAGGTAAAGCCATAGCTTATCCTGAAGACAAAAAAATTTTAATTTAGATTTTTGAATTGAATTTGACCATCATTGTGAAAGCAATTAACATAGAGCAATATAAAAACATAAATGTATAATTGAAGGATATATAAATAAAGTGAAAATGTCTATTTGACATACACATATTGATACTCTTTAGATACCAAAAGAACAACACAATTGGGATACACTGGATTTTGTATCCCTACAATTCATTTAAACTTTGATGTTAAAATGACATCAAATTGATATTGGGTATGGCACAACATCTACAAAATCTATTACAGAACAGTTTTTTTGTGTTTTGAGCAAATGTTAGATGTCAATTTGATGTTGTTTTGACATCAAGGTAGTCAACTTGCATCAATTAGATTGGCATTTTTGGTGCCCGCTGAGTTAAAACATCTTGTATAGGCTACTATGTCATAACATGTTATACTTGGCTGAAAAAATGTCATTCAGTGTCTAAAAGTCTTGAGTGTATAATCTTGTGGATCAAACAAACAGCAAGAAAGGAACATAAAAAGGGAACATAATATTATTTATTATTACATTATTATCTTTAATCAACAGTAAAGTAAAGCCAATCATGCCATAGTTTATCTGAGGAAAAAAGGTCATCCTGTAACAATTTAATATAGATTGTGAGTTGAATTTGACTGTCATTGATATAAACATAAATGTATATTTGAAGGTATATATTAAAAGAAATGGCAAAACTTCCTGACATTTTTTCTACCGCGAAATATCATTAACAACATCTTGATGTAAAATGTCTATTTGACATCCATACATTCATACCCTTTTGATTCCAAAAGAACAATACAACTGGATTACACTGGATTTTGTATCCTAATGCATGTAAACTTTGATGTTAAAATGACATCAAATGACGTCTAACAATAGGCACGACACAAGATCTACAAAATCTATTACAGGACAGTCTTTTGTGTTTTGAGCAAATCTTAGACGTCAATTTGATGTTGTTTTGACATCAAGGTAGTCAATTGACATCAATAGATTGGTGTTTTTTTTTTTTTTTTTGTATGTTTTTTTTCTTTGTTGACATCAAAGTTCCCGCTGAGTTAAAACATCTTGAATAGGCTACTAAGTCATAACATGTTACAATTGACTTAGGAAAGCCATTAAGTGTCTAAAAGTTTAGTTTAGTTTAGTTTAGTTTAGTTTAGTTTAGTTTAGTTTAGTTTAGTTTAGTTTAGTTTAGTTTAGTTCCCTGCTGAAAAATCCAGCTTAAACCAGCCTGGTCGACCAGCCTGGTTTTAGAGGAGTTTTGGCCATTTCCAGGCTGGTTTCCAGCCATTTCCAGTGTGGTCTTAGCTGGTCAGGCTGGAGAATGACCAGCCAAATCCAGCTAAAATCAGCCTGGTTTAAGCTGGATATAGCTGGTTTGGGCTGGACTCCCAGCTTGGCTAGGCTGGTCAAGCTGGTTTTAGCTGGTCATCTCCCAGCCTGACCAGCTAAAACCAGGCTGGAAATGGCTGGAAACCAGCCTGGAATTGGCCAAAATCCATCTAAAACCAGCCTGGTCGACCATCTAAAACCAGCTAAGCAGCCTAGGCTGGTTTAAGCTGGATTTTTCAGCAGGAATTAGTTTAGTTTGCAAAAATAAATAAATATATGCAGAAGTAAATAGTAGAGAAGCGTTCTGCTCAGTATAGGCTACTTACTCTATGTCTGTCCCAATCTATTTTGATTTAGTTGTTTGGGTCTATTTGGTTTCAAAACTTATATTTTCAGAGCATATACTGTACTTTAAACAGCTTGATTAAAAAGAACAAAATGCTCCTGAAATGTCGAAACATTTTGAATCTGATTATTAGATTTGGTCAGAGATTCTCCAAAAGTCAGACTTTGTATGGCTAAAAAACTAAGCGACTCTTGTGTCTTTGGTGAGCACATTCAGTAAGCACACGATTATGCTTAGATTCTGTTTCAAATCGTCTGATAACACAAGGGATCAGGCTTTGCGTTTCATAGCAGTCCGACATCTGTAGTTACTAAACTGAAACCCCACAAAATGTGCTAACTTGGCGAACGACAGCTCCTGCAGATGCTTCACATAAACCAGAACCAAAGTGATGTCATTGTGTTAAAATGTCATTGTATTACAAATTCGCTCCGTGTGATAGAAACGAGGGAAGGGGGAATTACAGTCTGAAAACAAGCCAAGATAGCAGGATTCTGGAATAGTCTCGGCAGGAGGGCTCACAGAACAGCCGTCTTACATTTCCGCCCTGAAAACCTCTGATAGAGCATATTAGAACCAGACCGATGATGGTAAGATGCACACACTTCGCTAATAAGAAAGCGTGTCTGCAACTTTTATAACTATTGACTTCACCACAACTTCTTTTCAGTCATTTTCTGTCTCATAACATTGATGACAGGATTTTGAGAATAAAATGGCTAATTCATGGGTAAATTGTTAACCAGCATTCTCCTGTATCATAAAAATATTTCTGTAGTGAACACTCTCGGGAGTTAATATGGTAAAAAAAAATGTATATGGAAATGTGGATGTATTTGGTGTTGCAGCCCAGCAAGCAATAGCCGTCATTTCACCAACTAGGTGAAGTATAGACCAGATCTAACCCAGCGACATGTAACCCAAATTTAGCCCGAATAACCTTAAATTTGGTTGTATGTTTTTATTTATTTTTTTGCTAATTTTTTTTTTAAAGCATATGATATGTATGATACTCCATCATGCAAGAAAAGTCAATAACGTTCATGAGGTTCCTGCAAGTAATAGACGTAGTTTCAGTTTCTCTGTGAAGTATAGACCCAATCAACCCGGCTATGTGTAATCCATCTCTAGCCCAAAAAAACTTAAATTTGCTTACCTGTCTTTTTTGGCAAAATACTTTGTGATATGTATGATATTCCTTCAAGCAAGGAAAGTAAATCGCATTTTCAAGGTGATTTGGCTTTTAAAATATATATATGTTATTTTCATCATATTTTCGTCATCCGGCCGGCTATATACAAAGCCATATATACATAGACATGCCAGAGAATATAACACGCTGCTGCTGCAAACATAATATTCATGTAACGGTAACAGAGTTGAAAGAATTATATGATTCCTCACATTGAATTACATTGAATTAGGCCTCATAAATAAAGGTGAATTGGGTAGGCTAAGTTGTCCGTAGTGTATGAGTGTGTGTGAATGTTTGTGTGGATGTTTCCCAGAGATGGGTTGCGGCTGGAAGGGCATCCGCTGCGTAAAAACTTGCTGGATAAGTTGGCGGTTCATTCCACTGTGGCGACCCCGGATTGATAAAGGGACTAAGCCGACAAGAAAATGAATGAATGAATAATAATGGACGAGCCTCGGCTGGGTCAGTAGGCGTTTATGTGTGGAGTTTGCAGTTTCCCCCACAGTCCAAAGACATGCGATACAGGTGAATTAAATTGAACAGGTAGGCTAAATTGTCCGTATTGTATGAGTGTTAATGAGTGTGTTTGGATGTTTCCCAGAAATGGATTGCAGTTGGAAGGGTATCCGGATAAGTTGGTGATTCATTCCGCTGTGGCGACCCCGGATTAATAAAGGGACTAAGCCAAAAAGAAAATGAATGAATAATAGTAATAATAATAATTAACATTAGAGTGATTTCTGAAGGATCATGTGATTCTGCAGACTGCAGTAATGAAGCTGAAAATTCATCATTAAAATCACTGGAATCAATTATTAAATGAAACTAAAACTACTTTTGAACCGTTATTTTATAGTGCAATAACATTTCACAGTTTTACAAATTGTACTGTATTTTTAATTAAATAAATGCAGCCTTGGTGGACAGGAGAACTTCTTAAAATCTATACTGACCCCAAACTTTTGACCGGTAGTGTATATAATATTTTGTAATCACACTTCATAAAGCAGCCATTCACAATTGGAGTTTTAGCATCACCTGCTGAAAATGATATAAACTAAAAGACAATATAAATGTCGAGTTTTAGGATGCACAAATTATCACCATTGCCTCCATAGACTTATATCTTCTGAACCACATGTTTTGACAGTCATTTTTTAACAGAGATAACATTAGTACTACTTTAAATCTGCCACTATGCTGATGCACAGGCATTTGTAGCTATTCCTCTTTTGAAAAGCGGGCTGAAAGCACAATCTCATTTAAATTTAAAGTTACAGTAACCAAAACAGCATAAAAGGGGCAGTTTCAAAAAGGTATTTTGAGCTGAAACTTTACATACACACTCTGGGGAAATCAGATGCTTATTTTACATCTTGTAAAGGGGCATTATATATCACCTTTAAGACAGCTGTACAGTAGAAAACAAAAAATCAAGGACATTAGTTTACACAATAGGTCTTAAACTCAATTCCTAGAGGGCCACATCACTGCGCAGTATTGCTCGAACTCTAAATAAACACACCTGATCCAACTAAGGTGTTCAAGACTTCTACAAACTATTAAGCATGTGAGAGTTGGAGCTGGCTGGAGCTAAACTATGCAGCGCTGTGGCCCTCCAGGAATTGAGTTTGAACCTATTAGTTTACACCAAAATCCATTTTTAGACATAATAAAAGTAAATAAACACACAAATGCTACTATGTGCCACTTTTGAGGGGAAAGTAATGTAAAGTAGCTGTATGCTGAAATTTGTATTATTTTATAATATGATAAAAATCTGTCTTGCTTATTTTGGAAATAATTTCAAACAACAGATGATTAGACAGTACACAATAAACAAAGAGAGCCTTTTTATTGGTGAAAATATAATACAATTATTTTTACAAAATATTTACAAAGTAAAAGGAGCAACATGTGAACGAACAGAACTGATTACATGAGAAACATTATAATAACAGTGAATTAAAAGTATACAGTTTCCTCAGATCAAAATACATCATTATCTGACCATAAGGATTATATTCATCAGTATGCAAAAAGTAAAATTATTTAAGACGTGAATAACAGCATCAGTGACCTGCACTGCGACATATACATTATCACTATTGAAAAACAGGTCTTCATAAGCCCTTTACAGACTTAAATGGACGTTCACACTGACTAAGGTCACTTATGTCACATTAATGATGATGAATGAAATGTTCAGTGTGAACATGCTGAAATCAGTCACAGTTCTACTCTGTACAGTTCAGGTCCTTCAATGCATTAACAAACAATATTCTAAAATGCTCAGCTATGGTGCAACAAAGTCCAGTGGCTACTTTGACATTGCTCTGAGAATGCCTTATAGATGGTAAGACATTTTAATTTTATTATCATTTATATTTGTACTGAAAGCACCTCTGAAGTGAGACTGAAATATATTTCAGTGTTTTCAGTGTTTAATATGGGTGTTTTGGGCCACTATCTGTAATCTTACCAGTTCTTCCACCTAACTAAAGGGACAATTTAGATACGTTTAAAGCTTAAGTAATGTTAGCATGAACTTAAATAAAATCCTTGAGCTTTACATGTTTTGTTTAAACCCTTAAAGGCGTATTTTACCACAAAATGAAAACTCTGTCATCATTTTCTCACCCTCATCTCATTTTTAACCCAATTTCATTCATTCTCAAATCAGCTAATAAACTACAAAGTGAAGATTAATTTAATTAAATATGAGAGAATTCTTATCCTCCACGGAAAGTCTTCACACAAAACTTGTAAAGTTGAAGTCAGAATCATAAGCCCCCCTGAATTATTAGCCCCCCTGTTTATTTTTTTCCTCGTTTTCTGTTTGACGGAGAGAAGATTTTTTCAACACATTTCTAAACATAATAGTTTTAATAACTCATTTCTAATAACTGATTTACTTTATCTTTGTCATGATGACAGTAAATAATATTGTACTAGATATTTTTCAAGACACTTCTATTCAGCTTAAAGCGACATTTAAAGGCTTAACTAGGTTAATTAGGTTAACTAGGGAGGTTAGAGTAATTAGGCAAGTTATTGTATAAGGATGGTTTGTTCTGTGGACTATAGAAAAAAATAGCCTAAAGGGGCTAATAATTTTGTCCTTAAAATGGTGTTTAAAAATGTAAAACTGCTTTTATTCTAGTCGAAATCAAACAAATAAGGATTTCGCCAGAAGAAAAAAATATTATCAGATATACTGTGAAAATGTCCTTGCTCTGTTAAACATTATTTCAAAATATTTAAAAAAGATTTAAAAAAAATTCAAAGGGGGTCTAATAATTCTGACTTCAACTTTAAATATTGGGACGAGTTTGAAAGGACACAAAATGATGACAGAATGTTTATTTTTAAGAATGACATTCTGATTAATGCAGTTTCTGCTTGATATTAAAAACCAAATAATCTGTGGCAGTCAACAGCATGCTACAATTTAGCAAAATAATTTATATAATGTTGTAATGTAATCTAAAATGGCGTTTCTCAAAAAGAACCACTGTTATGTCTTCCTAACACTATCAATACTGCCAAAATATACAAATAATAAATAATCAAGTACACAATGCGTACGAAAAATATTTTGAGACCAAAATTTCCTGCTTTACCTGAGAGATATGAGTATTTAGTTGCATATCAGAACATCTAGGAATAATTAATTTCAGATTCTGCATATGGTGTAGTGGCGCAGATCTCATACAAGTCACAGATTGAGTAGATACACAGTATCTGCTTAAGCCACAGATTTGTGTTTATTCCAGTGGTCAGATTCTTTTGCATCTGACACTTTACCTGATAAAACAAATAACCCTGCTGAAATATCCATACTTAACCTTGAATGGTTCACACTGTCTGTGGCGCTACTTGCAGTATGTGCATTAAAATGATCATTGGTAGAAATTACACCTAATTGGACCCAGGATTTATCGATACAAGGCTGCAGAACAACCAAAGAAATCCACGCCGATGTATCGTGGGTATCCCTCCAGCACCCTCACCTCCACTGGGTCAAACTTCCAGTACTGCTTCCCTCTTAAGAAGTGGGCGAAACCTGTGGAGAAATGAGAAACAAAGTTACTTTTTAAAATTCTCTCAATGAAAATAACGTTTGCAGTTTTAAAATTAATCGTTGGGTTATTAGTGTTTGAGTCTCGCTAATTGTACTTTCCTAATGTAGGTAATGTTTTCCTCCTAAACATCATTAAAGAAGCCGGGATCCTTGGTATTTCAGAAAATTGTATTACAATGGCTAACTAACAGTACTCAAACAAACATATTAAGGCCAAATAAAATGAATACACATGGTCCCTGACAATAAATTGAGGTTTCATGAAGTGAAATGATCAGTCTATGCAAGTGTAAACCCGCCTGTTCTACACCACCCAACCCATTCTAAACTGGTATCAAACCGGCGACTTTCCGCATGGGAGTAGGTTGCTCTACCAAGGAGACTAAAGACCATGGCCTTGAGCGTCTGTCACTAGAGCACACTTAGGCCCAATTCTACCCCCTAGCCCTTCCCTTTACTCCTACCCCTCACTTTGCGCGTTCATGCCAAGGGGTAGGGGTGTCCCAATTTTCTTTAGCTTGAAGGTATAGGGCTAAGGGGAAGGGGTGAATACCTCTTTGACCGAAGATTTTTCAGGACCACACTCGGTAAGAAACCAAGAGGTAAGAAAATTTCCCAGAATACACCAGCCACAACTGCAGTATTGCTGAACCCGGAAGTAGGGAGATCAACAAATTAGTATTCTTTGTCATTATTATGAATTTTTACGACAAAAATAGAATTTGGATTGGGCCTTAGAAGTCAGAGGAGTGAGGTTTACCTGCATAGCACTTCACTAGCTGGCCTCTGCCACACCCCCTAAACATCACTCCCATCCGGGTCACGGCACCATTGTAACCCCACCAGTCCTACACCTCCCAACCCGCTCTGAGCTGGGATCAAACCGCCGACTTTCTGCATGGGAGTCGATTGCTCCACCAAGGAGGATAAAGACCATGGCCTCTAACAGCTGTCTTTAGAGATCAGAGGAGTGAGGTTTAACTGCACAGCACTTCGCTAGCTGGCCTCCGCTACACAAGCAGATGAATATTATTTACAATTATTACTATTGATCTACAACCTCAATGGCACTGAGTGCAGTGTCTCTGACACTTTTTGAATATTGTGTTTAGTTTCTCGCAAAGACCAAAAGTTTTACTTGGAGACCACAATATATAATTAGGAGCTACTGATATATCATTTATTTTTGCTTCTATCTGTTATTTGACTCTCAAAGTGCAGGCAGACCACCGACTTGCATTTTGGGATTAAAACACAATACCTTTTGTTGCACATTTCTGATGAAAATCCACTAGAGGGCGCTGTCTACATTTTTGCAAATTTAGTGTTGTGCGAAGTACTGCATGAAAATATTCCCTTATTTATTTATGGAATGTCCCTGTAAATATCATTAGTGTGAAAAGGAACAGTTGACATCATGTTGCCCTGTAGCTTTCATTTTATCAAGAAACTGCTATCAGTCATAAAGTACACTTTTAGGTTCAATATAGAATGAAGCATATAGAGAAACAGCTTTCTTTATGCTTTGTTTCTTTGTTTACAGTTTTTCTCTTCCTCGTCAGGTCATCAAAATGTGTGTTTACGATGTATTATAATCAGAGTCAGCACATTATACATTTGTTTTGGCACAAAAGTGACAAAAGGAGCTTTATATGATTACAATTGAAGTGCTGAAGACACATGGAATGTTTTGACGTTGTTTATGGTTCCTTTTCTGTGCTTTAAACTTCCCATGACCCTTGCTGTCTATGGAGGATTAGAGAGGTCTCAGATTTCATCTAAAGTCTCTTAATTTGTGTTCCCAAATGAATGAAGGAAGTTCTCGGGATTGCAATGATATGAGGATGAGTAATTAATAACAGAACTATTATTTTTGGGCAAACATCTTTTAGGAACAAATTATTGTGTTGTGAAGATTCCCTTTAGCAGTTCTTCTGTGCATTTAAACATGAGACAATCCATGCAATTATTTGGTAACAATTTCAGTGATAAACATACCGAATCGGTCTTGGAAGGCAGCGTCTATATCACTAGGTATCCCCCTCCAGTCGCTCATGCTGCGAGGGTGCATCGACTCTACACGGTTTTCCTTCAGGTTGAATCGCCAGTAGCTTCCTTTCTTGAAGAAGTAAATCTTCTGGGCCTTGGTATCTCCCCACATGAGGGCTGCCTGGATGTCGTTCACCAATAGTCCCAGTCGCTGTACAGAGTCTGGCCCTGTGATCTGCCGCTCAGCATCAAACACCCAGTAATTCTGGCCTAGATGGGGAAAAGTGGGTAGATTAAATAACGGTTTAGGGATTTTCCATTCATAATGAGCCCATGGTTTAGTGTACTAGTCCAAGGTTACAAGAAGGCAGTTTGTCAGATCATTAGCATCTTAATTGAATGTTATCACTCGATTGAATTGGCATTATTTGTGGTTATCAGCACATAGACATGGGCCAGTAGGGGCTTTTTGTGACTTATTTATTTATCAAATTTCTCATTATTTGTATTTTATTAATGTCTACCCCAAACCTAAACCCAACCTGCACAGTAATGTTAAAACAGTAATGTAAAAACTGATCTGAATCTGGAGTCTTATCTATTAGTATAGCTGATTAACCATGTGGATGGTTGATAACAGTCTTCTGTGGCTGATAACCACTGATAACGCCCATTCTATCTGATGATAACATTCAAAGCGGATGACATTAGGTCACTGAAAGACTTCTGGATTATAAATATACAAGACTTTGGTGACAGACGCTCTGTTGTTATTGCAGGATTCTATACATTTCTATAACATTTGCAGGCTTTTGCAGATCTAAATTTGTCCATGCAAGTTATATGTTTGCATGGTTATGACAAGAGATTATATAATTGAAGTTTCAACAGAAATCAAACCAAAACAAATAGCAAGCTTACTTCCTTGTACTCCACCTCCGTTTATCTCTTTCTCTGGTATCATCTTCATTAAAATACTTGCAAAATTCTTTGGCAGGGCTATTCCCAGACTTTTCGTGGTAATGAAATGTTTCTCGAGTAATCTGGCATGGCATCACACTAACAGATCTCACAGCAATTTCTTCATGGTTTGTCGCATAACAGTAAAATGTTGGTCCCACTTTATACTAGGTGGCCTTTACTACTATGTACTTGCATCAAAAAATAAATACAACGTACTCACTGTGTTTATAATGCATTGCAGAATACTTCTGGTGCCCTTGAGTTGAAATACGAGCAGGCTTGGGGACAGGTTTGGGGGACTGGGTAGGTTTAAGTGTGGGTTAAGATGTAAGGGATTGTCAACAGTGTACTTACAAATGTACAGAAACATATTACATGGTATGCATTGTAATCACATGCATGCATTTAATCAGTCATAAGTACAATGTAAAGACACAAGTACATTGTACCAACTGATTAATTTAAGTGTAAAGACACCTAATATAAAGTGGGTTTTAAAATATTTCCTACTAACCCAAAACTTTTAAATGGCAGTGTCTTAATTTGGGATAGCTTACCTTGGAAAAACCATATATTCCCAGACATGTCCTCAAAAGCAGCATCAATGTTGTCTGGAATTCCTCTCCAGTGTCTTGATGCCAGTGCAGGATATCCCGCCTGGAGTTTACCATCACGGATCCGCCACACATAACCCGACTTAAAGAAAAACAGCTCGCCTCGGATCATGGATACAGCATCGAAGTTGGTCTGGCAAGCATCGGGATGAGAAGGATTTGGGTGGACTGGTGGAAACTGAGAAGAAGAAAATAAATAAGCATGAAATCCAAGAAACCAATTTCAAAGACCAAGGAGAGTCAGTTTCACTCACAAATGTTGCGTCAATCTCATTTCTTTCTGTGAATGTGGGTCGTCTCTCTGCCGCCTTTACTGTTTCATCTGAACGTTTGGATCCATACAAGGCCTGTATGCCTCGTTTGTCATCTTCACTTAGTCGGACAGGGTAGGAGAAGGTGTAGAAAGGTGCCATCACTGCACCTGGTACTTTAGAATGCTGGAGTCCTAGAACGTGGCCAATTTCATGAGTTGCTACCTGGAGGAGGTCAGTACCTAGTGAAGAAATGAAATATTTTTGAAAAGTTTTAAAATTGCATATAATGCCTAATAATTAGAGCGTGCAAGTGTGTTTCTGTCGAAACCCATTCGTTTGGAATAAAAATTAGCAAGATGGTATTGACCGAGTTTTATGAGCATGTGTTCCAAATGGAATAAATCCGCCTACAAAGAGCGCTTCAGAGTGAGAACTATAACAGCTTCCATATTGAAGCCTTGTTTCAAATCAAAGTCCTCAAAACTTCACCTTTTTGCTCCCATGATTCTTTGCACATGTTTATTTTGTGACAGATTACAGAGAAATGTGTTTCAAGTAACACTTTTATTTGTTCCCCTGCACCCTTTGAAGCTTTCACTCTGTAAAGTAAGCACTTGAAAGGATTAGTGCATAGGTATAAGGACTGCAGAATGAAAAACAGGCTAAATTCTTTGATCATTCTCTGAACCAATTCATCCAAATCACTGATCTATTCAGGTAGGATAAGAGTGACCGGATCAATGACTGAGAATCGTGGACTACAACCACAACAAACAATCGTGAACTACAGAACTGCTTCTTCTCAAAGAGACATCACCAAATACTTGGCCTGGCATGAATAATGCAGCATTTTAAATTTTCTTGTTATATTGATGTATATGCAACTTTAAAATATCAAAAATGCACAAAATACTTTTATTCAATTGAAGTCATGTGAAAGTTTGCTGAGCCTTGAACCGTTCAATCAAATGATTCATTCAAAAACACTGATTCATTCAGGAACAAAACCCTACAACAGCATGTTCTATTCTACCAATTGTTTGTTCATATGAACACACTGTAAGCATATTCATAACAATAGCAATCTTGTTACCATGATATTGATTACAAGACATGCTGCATCCCAATTCGCATACTATCCGTCCTAAATAGAATTTTAAAACAAAATTAGTCCCTAATCATAGTATGTTCAAAGGTTCCCGGATGGTTTACTATTTCTGGTAAAAAAAAAAAAAATTGAATTACAGACGCGAGTGATCAACGCGGGAAAATAAACTACAAACATGATGAATGCGCAATGCCACCCATAAAATATTTAAATCACATTTTTTTGTGTTATATTTAATCTGCAACCACAATACTGAACTTAAAAGACGTGTTTGGACATTAAGGCCTGAATGCATAATTATCCAGAACTGAGGAGATTTGTCTACATGAAATACTCATGAATGGGAGATAAACCTGCTACTGCTTCTCCAATAAGGTAGGAAATTAAATATGACAGAAATGTGGATGATAAGTGGATGATTGACAGGGCTCATAACTCAGCAACACAACAATCTGTTATCGAGGAAGAAGTATGTCCCGAAGATTGCATACCATTCTGTTAAACAAAAGTAAAAAAAAAAAATTCCTTCACACAAAAAAGTACAAACTTTTAGGGTTTAGTATAATTATACGAATTGGGACGTTGCAAAAACTTAGGTAGACCAAAGCCCCAGTCAGATCACACAAATTTTTCACGATTTCGGCACGATTTCCTTGACGAAGGGTGTCGTGACACAAGAGTCAATCTTTTCTTCTTGTCTAATATGGCATAGGTTATGACAACTGAACAATGTCTGCGACGCATCATGACTCCATCACAGAAAGTCTAGCATGTTGAATATTTTCTCGTTTTTTACAACGATTTCCATCATGTGGGTGACACTGTGCAACAGGAGCACATAATTTCTCAATTATATCAACGGGTGCTGCCATTAATGCGCCGGTCAGGTAATCAAAATATAGGCTGCATATTTTCTTATGGGTGGATCTAGGGTAGATAAGATCAATCATTCGTTATGCAAACTTTAACTACCTTTTCTAAAAAAATTAAGTGTTTTAGGCATATTTATCGGACAGACTGTCACAAATATGCATCTCCATTCTCACAACGAGTTGCTGAGTTGTCTCATCCTTCCTTAGGATACAGATCTCAGGTAACTAAAACTACTCAACATACAGTATGGATCAACCTGCATGACTTGTCATATCCATAAACCGTAGCTGCGTCCCAAATCGCATACTTATGCACTATTCTACGCCATTTTGTAGTATAAATAGTGTTAGTAGTGCGTTCATACTGAAAACTTTAAAAATAATAAGTGCACTTTAATTACCCAGATGATGCACTCATTCAGCCGCTAAAATGAAGTGTGGAATGATGGACACTTCATGCACTCAACGACCGCAGGTTTCCTTACGTAGCGGAAGGGGCGGAGCTATCGAGTGCACATGTTGAGTAACTTTATTTATTTTGGATGGTGAAAGCAAAAGTCTCCTACGAGAGTGATTATAGCGCCTCCCGATGGTGAATGCGGTTATACTGACAGCAGGTAATATTTGATAATTCGGTCATTTATTTCACTTATTTGGCAAACGTCATTAGGGAAACGGTTTGAATTTCCGCTTAGTAAAAACCATTAGTGTGCCATTTGGGACGACACTACATACATGTACTATCCTGTTGAGTGTGTAAGTGCATAAGTACATAGTGCATGAGTGCATAGTGTATAGTGTGCCATTTGGGACGCAGCTTCTGAGATGTATCTTTAGCTACAATTTTGCTCTGCAAGAAGCATGCCGTTTTGTTCAATCTCATTGATGTGCCAAATGCTGCTTGTTTTTTTCATGTTTTCATTTTGTTTAAGTCATGTATTGTCTCATTCATGGTATGAGATAAACCAGGACTCTTACTCACCCATACTGTTGCCTAATGTCCAAGACTCATCCATGTCAAAGTGAATTTCTCCCTCCCGGTATGTTCTGGGGAAAAAGGCATGTGCCAGAATTCCTCCTGGTCCATCAAAATTAAGGTAGTCCCCATGTGAATACCTGAATGTGAAACACAGTCTCTTAGACAAAAGCACAATAACAGCAGTTCTTATTCCTTTAATGAGTTGATCACTAAAATTAATTCTATAAGACTACTTCATTGCATTGAATGAATTGTTGAGAATAATGAGCTTATGAGAGACCGCTGTGACTACCATACAAATGCAATGTATTTTAGTACTGTAGCTGTCAAAACACAGCGTTTTTTAAGATGCCTTTGATTTTACAGCTCAATTATAAAATGGCAAAGTCCATTAAGGGGCTGAATGGTACAAGCCACATGCTCCCCTAATTTTCCACTATGAAAATTGCAAATGGGGTAAAATTACACACAAGACTTGCAGGATCATAGATCTTACGTTTGGCAGACCTGAAAGGTCAAAGAAGGCCAATAATGTGGCTTAAACAAAGCCACAAATGTTTAGTTCACTGCAATGCTATTGGTGAAATCTGTAGAATCTGACATCCCTCATTATAGCTTCAAACATGCATATTTCAGAAACATAATAAATGTACATTTGGGCTTTAACAGGAAGCCAAATTTTCAAAGGAACTTTAATTTTCAGAGAAAATAAAGCACTGCAGGAAAAGATCCTAAGTAAAACAAAATGTCCCATTGAAAGAGACATGACATTTATATTGGTCTGGTGTTTAGAATGCTGTAAAGCATGCTGAAAAAAATTCAAGTAGTACTTTCTCCATTTAAAAATGTTTTTCATTTCAATTTAATATTATTTGTTTTATTTTCAAGTAATATAATTTAAGTCGTTCCCCAGAGATGGGTTGCGTCTGGAAGGGCATCTACTGAGTAAAAATGTGTTGGATAAGTTGGCGGTTCATTCCGCTGTGGCGACCCCAGATTAATAAAGGGACTAAGCCGACAAGAAAATAAATGAATGAATGAATGAATATTTTAAGATCAAAACATGGTTAAATATGAACAATTTTGATTAAGAGCTCAACTGAGAAATATTTATTTTGACCAAACTCAATATGCTTTGTACTTTATTGTACTTAAAAAATATTGTTTAATGCGAATTATTTATTTTTCAAATTTAGATGTGAAACCATTACCCTAAATTTGTTTAATTGGATAAATGAACATTTCATGGGAAATGTTGTTTTGATTAAAGCTATATCTTCTTGTTTAGAACAAAAATATAATATAATCCTCAACAGGACAAATATGATTTGTACCAGGTTATATAAAATTGTTCTCATGGAGATAGAATATGTTGTTTAAGGTAAATTATTTATTTTTTATTGGGTCATTTAGATTGACCATTACCCAATATTTTATTTTTATTTTTTTTTAGATGAAAGAAAGCTTTTTCCCAATGCCTCCCTTTTTGCAAGCAAGTCCCCAGCTGTGCTTCATAAGTTTGAGTTATGTATTTAATGTAAATATTTCATTCTATATTATTATTATTGTTATCATATCAAAATATAATAATCTAAATGGGGGCTTTTATAAACATTACATTTTGAGACACCTCAAGTCAGTTTTATACAATTTGGCAAAACTTTAATACATTTACAATATACCTATGGAAATAGGTCTAGTCTTAATGATATTCTGTAATTTAAATGTATTTTATTATACCTTACCCCAAATAGGCCTTTAATCAAACGAGTTTCCGATGAGGTAATATCATGTGACATGTTGTTCCACTGACGTAGCTTATTTTGCAGCTGAAACACGTATTTGGAGCTAACACAACATACATTTTGGTAAGTTGTACTTTATTTTTGTACATCTCTGATTATATTCGGTCATCTTAATTCGTTTTAAATGTAATTTTTTGATGTAATGAATTACGCTTATCGCCTGACTCACGTCAGCTCAGAATCACCGCATTATAAAGCGCCAAACAATATATTGTTTGAATTTTGAAAAACAACTAATAATCTGATAACCATAAAATTCCTTATAAAAAAAATATCAAAACATGAAAGATTTACAGTCGAATTTCTCAATGAACAGCTTGGAGAACGCGCGCCTCCAGTGTTGTGATTGCGGAAAAACTTCAACAGCAGTCAGAAGTCTACACAAAAGTCACGCTTTCCAACATCCAGGTTATATTTCACAAAAAGAAATAAACTTTGGGATTTTGAGCCGCAGTGTTGCGTGACCATATGCTGAACTATGCAGGTGTTCTGCTTTTTACTATGGGAATTTAAGTAACACACCTGCATGAATGAATGTGCAGTGTAAATTTCCCCCTATAATCCTAAACTGACACCCTCTCTAATCTCCTGCTTCAGGAGGAGATGAAAAACGTCTGTGTTTGAGAACCAAAGAAACTTTTTTCTTTGTTTAATTGGTCACACATCTCATAGTTGACAATTTGGTTTTACAATCTGGGAAGCCGGAGAAACAATATAATGTAATAAAATATTAGTCCAGTGGACTTGAGCGAAGAAGTAGCTGAACATGTTCTGTTTTTCACTGCAGTGTGATGATACTTCACATTTACAATATTAAAGAGACTATACAGCAATACAAATCAGATTGTTTTAATATTTTAAAATGAAAGTGACAATAAATGACAAAATATACAGAATATATCATTTGTTAATGAACTGTTTGATTTTTCTATTTATCAAAGAATCAAGTATCACAAAGTATTAAGTTGATATTAAGAAGTGTTTCTTGACCATACTAAATTAATAATCATATTAGAACAAAATCTGAATGTAACACTGCAGACTAAATAGCCCTAAAATTGTTCATTAAGAAATGTAATTTATCTGAAAGCAACCTCCAAATTATAGAAATGAAGTTGAAAGTTGCCTATATATCATTCAGAATGTTTTGATGCATTAACCAATTACAGTAGATGATAATATTGATGAAATAAAAAAATAGCAAGAAACCCCTGACCAGCTTGAAAACATTTCATAATCAATTCTGACACATGTAAAGTAAATCTTAGAGAGTAAAACATCTTATTTTATTACCTGTAAAAATCAAACATGATATCAGCCCGGCCGCTGAGGACTTCAGTAAAGTTTAGAGGAGTTTCATCACTCCAGGCCCGCAGTGCTTCTCTTATCACATATCTGACTCTCTCCAGATTCATCTGCCTGGGGGACTGAATGATCCTGTACAGAACAGAACCCCAAACACTCATAAATGCTCATTAAAAGACCACCCATGTCTTTTTGAATTTTCACTTCATACAGGTATCCGGTGCATTACTCCAATAATCCTTTGTATTTAAACATAGTGGTAAACCAAAGGACCCAGATCAGAATGTCATAAGGTTGTAATAGTTTATAAAAATTATTGTTGAGTATGTACACAAGATTTGAAGACACAGTTTGGTATGCTATTGTATTTCGCTACAATAGAAAATAAACCAAACTCATTAATTAACATGGATTTACTGGACAAAATCTTTAGATGTTCTCTTTAAATAAATGTTGTTACAGTTTTATTTTCCCTTCTAAATAGGATTATTAAGATAAACAACATCAATAAATTAGGATTAATTTAAAAAGACAGTTTTCATATTAATATCAAGGGTATTTCTACTCCAGTTCATTGTTGGAATTCTAAAATTACAAAGTGACTTCTTTTTATGTCTGATTTATTAAAATATAATAGACGTTTAAGGTAATTTAGTGCATATAATTAGAGAAATGCTCTTAATTCCTAATCTGTTGACACCAAAGTAGTCCAGGTAAATGTAGTGCAGTTTCATAAAACCTTACATGTTTATTTTTTTTTTCATGCTATAACATGAAATTGGATTGGATTAGACTCTTGATGTCAGATTGATGTCAGCATGATGTCAAATAGATGTTGTGCCTCAATGTCATGAGGACGTTGCATTTTGTTTGGAAATGAAACTCGGGTTGACGTCAAAACCAAATGTCAGTCTGATGTCAATGTCCAACATCCAACCTAAAATCAACCAAATATCAACATCTAATCATGTTACAGCTTTTAGTTACCAGACTTTGTGTGGACGCTACCACTATGATGTCTATCAGACGTTGGATTTTGGTTGCTATACTTGAAGAATAAATATCACAGTGCGCCCAAATCGCATACTTATGCACTATTCTACGCCCTTTTGGAATATAAATAGTGTAAGTACATTCATACTGAAAACTCTAAAAAGTAATAAGTGCACTTTAATTACCTGGATGATTTTCAAACAGGAAAATGAAGTGTGGAATGTTGGACACTTTACACACTCATCGACTGCAGCTTTGCTCATGTTGGATTATTTATTTTAGATTATGAAAGCAAAATTCTCCTATGAGAGTGATTATACCGCCTCCTGATGGTGAATGGGGTTATACTCATGGCAAAAAGTAAACAGTGTTCCATTTGGGATGACACTACATACTGTACATACAGTATACTATGCTGTTAACTGTGTAAGTGCATAAGTACATAGTGAATAAGTGCATAATGTGTAGTGTGCCATTTGGGACGCAGGTTCAGTATTTGATGTCAATATGACTTTAAGATGTTAGCTCGACATTTGATTTTGGTCACATTCCAACACAACCTAAAATCAACAATATCAACATCGTTATTGGCCGTCAAAATAACGTTGTGCTTAGATGCTGATTAGACATAAAATTTTGATCACCTGACAACACTACCAAAATCAAATTGAACCTAATATTAAACCTAATATTAACTTCTTATGCTGTTGTATGCCTACTGGGTTGTTTCCCTATTCAGTGATCTGTCACTCCACATTAAACGATTTATTGATTGAATTTCCTGATAAAACAGACAGAATTGTAAAGATATTACATTCAAATCAGAAGCATGTTGAATGGATTTGAAAAATGATCCTATTTTTGAATCACGCTTTATAAATCTAAAAGTTTCAAATTATTCTCTGTTCTTTCTGTGGTGAAAGCAACACAGTATTTCTTCAGTACATGTAACCTGCATTGAAAACGTTTGGCATGAATACATGCACTGTTACTCCCTTAGAATCCTGCTGTTCTGAAAAGACACAAGCACAATCTGAATGTTTGACTAGTTGTGGATTAGGTACGATACCCACCACAACTGCTACACTTCTGCAAAACAACTGGGATATTTGATATTGTGACAGTGATGGCACCCCTATCTGGGTTCGTTTAAGTGCATAAGCCTGACAGAAAAAGATATCATCAAATTTCAAGGCTCTTGTTACTTGTCTTTGGCAGAACAATTCACAATACACTGCATTAGTGACTTTATAACAATAATAATTTCATACTACAAGACATACATTTTAAGGAATAATTATGCAAACATTCTTCCATGATAAGTTTAGATTTTTACAAGTTTAAATGGAATGTAAACATTTAATAGCAATCCAAAAAATAAAAAATAAATAAATAAATAAATAAATATATATATATATATATATATATATATATATATATATATATATATATATATATATATATATATATATATATATGTATATATATATATATATTATTATTATACCTTTTTTTAACTTGAAATGGAGTTTCATAATTTCCATAATTGCGCATGTTTTTAATTAGTACAGTTTATATTAGTGATAAAAATCTACTCAAAAACAAAAAGGACAGAAGAAAATTATTTGAAATAATTTCATTATTCAAATAAAATTGTGAAAATCTATACATATTTTATAAAGCCCTACTTAAAATGCTACTTTTGTCCCTCATGGATTGAGCCCAGAGGTTTTAAACTCCTCTCAGATGAAAGACGAGCTGCATTATAAAGCTTGCTGAGTGATGGAGGCATGCATGCTTATTTTCACAAGCAGAATCCCCACTGTGCACGTTTATGCTCAGACCACAAGTCTGTATCACGTTCCATAAATCCTAAAACCCTTTGGTGTATTTATAAAAACAAAACAGTGAAATGTCTTACAGCACCACATCTAACGTATTGTTTAGCTCCTGACCTGCAGCTATAGTTACTGCTATACATCTGTGTTGTTTTCATGCATGGACACCTCTGGTCATTATGAGCTCTGTGGGACAGGGATCGCTCTGGGGCTGCATGTTGGAGCCACAAAACCGTTTCAGAACGAGGGGCCTCTGCAGTCTGCAAGCCCAGACAGGAGCTATATGACAGCGGGAGAGAGCCCAGTGTGCTAGTCTGTGGATTTAAACATTGTCCTGTCACATGCTCTGCTTTAATGAGAGAATTCCTACTTCCTATAAATTGATTCTGGGATCAAGTCATTATACTTGAATGAATCTGGCTACTCTCACAGAAGAACAGATCTAATGTAAAGCAGTTTTAGATTAGTGACTTTTCACAGACACGTAATTCTGTTACCCCAAAAGTTTTAGGTCAGTTTTTTTTAAATATTCGGGTACAGGGACCCCAATGGGACCACAAGACACCTCTATGAAATGAATAATGAGCACATCATTATGCATTTTATTTTATCAAGATAATGTTAAAAGAATAAAATAAACATTATATAATAATGTGCCAGTTGTTTATTTAAAAGCAGCATGTTAACTTCATAATATCATGTTAAAGCGACCCATTAGTCTGTACATGGATATACACTCCCCGGCCACTTTATTAGGTACACCTGTCCAACTGCTCGTTAACAGAAATTTCCATCACATGGCAGCAACTCAATGCATTTAGGCATGTAGACATGGTCAAGACGATCTGCTGCAGTTCAAACCGAGCGTCAGAATGGGGAAGAAAGGTGATTTAAGTGACTTTGAACGTGTTGATGCCAGAGGCCAGAGGAGAATGGCCAGACTAGTTCGAGCTGATAGAAAGGCAACAGTAACTCAAATAACCACTCGTTACAACCGAGGTATGCAGAAGAGCATCTCTGAAGGCACAACATGTCCAACCTTGAAGTGGATGGGCTACAGCAACAGATGACCACACCGGGTCCCACTCCTGTCAGATAAGAACAGGAAACTGAGGCTACGATTTGTACAGGCTCACCAACATTGGACAATAGAAAATTAGTAAAACGTTGCCTGGTCTTATGTGTCTTAATTTCTGCTGCAGCATTCGGATGGTCGGGTCAGAATTCGGCGTCAACAACATGAAAGCATTGATCCATCCTGCCTTGTATCAACAGTTCAGGCTGCTAGTGGTGGTGTAATGGTGTGGAGGGATATTTTCTTGGCACACTTTGGGCCCATTTATACCGTTTAAGCATTGTGTCAATGCCACAGCCTACTTGGGTATTGTTGCTGACCATGTCCATCCCTTTATGACCACAGTGTGCTCATTTTCTGATGGCTACTACTTCCAGCAGGATAACGCGCCATGTCATAAAGTGCAAATGATCTCAGACTGGTTTCTTGAGCATGACAATGAGTTCACTGTACTCAAATGGCTTCCACAGTCACCAGAGATCAATCCAATAGAGCACCTTTGGGATGTGGTGGTATGGAAGATTCGCATCATGGATGAGCAGCCAACAAATCTGCAGCAACTGCATGTCAATATGGACCAAAATCTATGAGGAATATTTCTAGTATCTTGATGAATCAAATGGATTAAGGCAGTTCTGAAGGCAAAAGAGGGTCAAACTCGGTACTAGTGAGGTGTACCTAATAAAGTGGCCGGAAAGTGTATACACAACTGCTAAAAATAGTCATTACAATTAATAATTCCTTTAACATATTAATGCTTTTATTCTAAAATAATGCATAAAATGCATCAAATGTGTCAGTAAAGCCATTTATAATAATATTACAAAATGTTAAGATTTCATATCAACATCAATTGAACGTTTTTATTTTTATGGGCACTAAACAGGAGGATATTGGAATGATTTCAGATTGTTTGACATTGAACGACTAAAGAAATTAGTTTAATAATCTTTTAAATATATTAAAATGTATTGCTATTTTTTTAAATCTATAAACTTAATTTTATATGCATTTTATTTTACTTTTATTACACAATATTTAGGTTTTTCCTGTATTAAACAAATGCAGACTTGTTTACTATACATTATTTCTTTATAAAAAAAAAAAACTAATAAATTAACTTTAAACTCCACACTCTAAATTGCGTAAATGCCATAAATCCCAGTCTGCCTACAACAAAAATATTTTTGTTCTTGAGAGGTGAAAGAAGTCTGAAAACACATGAGCAGAAGTTACTCTTAAAAGTGAACAACATCCCAACATCACCCACATTCCTGAGGATAAAGTTTAAATGAATATGTAAATATGTGCTGCATGTTTTCCTCTCAATATTGTGAACGTACAACTAAAATTACGGCATTTAAAAAAATGAATATTAAGAAACATCTCATTCTTCAATTTCACTTGAAATATATTAGGGCTTCAGCTTTAAACCGAACGGTCTGATGATTATGGTAACGGATGAACTCATTCATCAGATGCACTGAAAGTACTCTTACACCAGACTTGCAACCATGCAAAATGACTGCGGAACTCAAAACTGCAAACGTGACATAATGAACATATTCCCGGTAGACTAACAGTACTAAAGGTTATGTGGACTCATTAAAATAAACTCAGTGCGACAGCATGACATTTGGGGTAGGATGGGGTTTGTGTGTTTTGAGTTTATTGTGCACATGTACAGTCCATCATTAAGTAAGGGGATAAATTACAGAGTGAGGTGATACAGGCCAAAAACAACCTTCAGAGACGTGAGTCATCAATGCTCATAGTCGCACAGCATTAGAATGGTGCTGACTGGGGTTTGCAGAGGATAAAGTATGTGCGTGTGTTGCTGTCTTGACATCAGATTCTGATGAAGCAGCATCTCCTATACAAATTGCACACTGTGTTTTCAGGGGCTTGAACTTCAACGGCAATTAGTAATGGTCACTTCCTTGTCTCGCTCCAGTCCATCCAGCAGGCTTCTGATTTCAAATACAACCATTCAGGCATGAAAATTATAAACATCTGATTCCACTTGAAATCAAATTTTACAATGTAGAATTTGTTAGCGCACATTGCTATTCTTTAGGTGAACAATTAGTCTGCGCAAGTTTGTCCACTGAATTTATTTTGGTAATCTCCAGTCAATTTTTGTTGTTTGCTTTTGCATTTGGAATAACTGTTCTGCTCTGTAATGCCTAGTTCAGACTGCGTGATTTTAGCCCCGATTTTGGCTCGCCGACAGGTTTTGAGAAATCGCCGACAAATGCCTGAAATCACAGGCAAATCGCTGCTCGTGCACATGAGTGACAATCACACAGTATGAACGATCAAAGACGCGATCTGAGAGAATCGCCGATGAGTCGCCGATGCCTGTGAGATATTTGGCATGCTAAATATCTGGAGCTGTCGGCGATTCAAATCATGCCGTGTGAATTGAGTTTTGACTGAAAATAACATCGGCGATCGCCTACAGCCAATGAGAGAGCAGCTTTCACTTGTGTGTGCGTTTGTGTATAACTGCTGCAGGTCAGTGGGAGGCTGGGGGAGAAGTTAAAAGCACTCTTTTTCGGTTTATTTGGACCCACGAAATGGAGGAAAAACTAGTGGAGGTTTGACAGGACTCAGGAGCACCCGTGTCTGTTTGACGTTTCATACAGAAAGAAATTAGTTTATTATCAACGTTGAGGAGAAATGGCTAATTCCCTTTAAACACCAGGTGAGCAAACATGTACATGTTCTACCCCATTAAAGGCTTCTTTCTCATTATGTAGTTAATAACAAAAGATATACTACATGTTTTTGGCTGTGAGACGTAGTTTGGACAAAGTTGTCGGCGATTCTCCCTATAGTAAAGTCATGCAATGTGAATGTCCATGTCGCCGAACCATCTTGCAGTGTAAACAAAGCAGCGACGAAACGCCAGCCCAGATAGTCATGCAGTGTGAAAACATCTGTGACACGACTAGTTTGAAAATCATGCAGTCTGAACTCGGCATTAGTGTCAGTTTGACAATTTTAGCCACAATATTCTTAACCACACACCCTTTTACCATTACTTTGATACAAAGGAATGATTCACATAAAGAAAGCCCCGACCCGGCATTTGACCCAAACTGATGCAATCTTTGGAATATATTGCAGGATGCCAATGATAAGATTCCGTACACCGTGTCTAACAACGTGACATGACAAGATTCAACAACCCAGGCTCATTTGCGGATATGTACCCAGGTCTATATTTCTGGCGACAGGGTAATGTGTCAGCTTGCAGTTTTTGTTTTCGCAAAACCACCAGAGGCCATTGTGTACACTTTATGATGATCACAAATTCCTCTTGTGCATCCTCTTCTTTCATAAATCCACCAGAGGGCACAATATACAGTTCAGCTGACTGACTGACTGACAGACTGACTCAGACAACTTCTTTCCTAAACCCAACCGATAGTGTTATCAAAAGCAATCTAGAAAAAGAAAAGCCATCGTAGCCGTGTGATTTCACCACGTTTTAACCTGTTGTTTATTTATTTATTCATTTATTTTTTGCTTTTGCTTTACCTGGTTTCTGGAACCATTCTATGCTCAAACTACATAGTCACAGTCAAATCCACTCCACGTCCTGTGCCGTAGCGTTTGTTTTAAAGATGAAATGCAGCCAGATGTACCACTGGCTACATACATATGGGTACATATCCACAATGAGCATGTGTTGAGATTCCAGCAACAAGCAATTTGGCTGTCTGCACCAAAAGTGACGCAACATGACAAAAACATTCAAATACCGGTCACTGCAATCCCAATGAAAATGTAAAAGCTTTTAATCTACTGGCTGTTGCTGATGTTGGTTTGCACTGATCCATCATTCTGGCTTTCATTTTCAAACCATTTGCTAATTATTTTATTTTTAAGATCTGAGATAAACTATTTTCTTCTGCTTTTATTATGGCAATAAATGTCACCTAAAATGGTATTTAAACTCACATTGTTAGCATTTAACACTGAATAAAGCACATAATCTCTACTTGAGGTGTTCTTTATCAAAGTAGTAAACGTTGTTCTGCCAAGATGTCACGGAAATAGAAAGCATTTCTGAAATAGAAATTTCATACATTGCCGTTGCAGATGGAAAATCGACATTAACATGGAAAAGACACCTTTTATCGTGTCGCGAAGGTAGTCACATCTACACTACCTGACAAAAGTCTTGTCGTTGATCCCAATTGTAAAAGGAACAAATAATAACTTGACTTCTAGTTGATAAATTGTAAAAGTGTCGGAAGGTACATCAGAAGACCCGTTGGAACCGGCATGGACCCAAGAGTCAAGTTTGGTAATAGAAAAATCATGGTGTTTACATTCAGTATGGGGTTGTGCGAGAGATCTGCAGAGTGGGCGGCAACATCAACAACCTGAGGTATCAAGACATTTGTGCTGCCCATTACATTACAAACCACAGGAGAAAGGGGAGGAGAAATTCTTCAGCAGGATAACACTCCTTCTCTTACTTCAGCCTTTATATCAAAGAAAAAATTCCTGAAAGCAAAGAAGATCAAGGTGCTCCAGGATTGAGCAGCCCAGTCATGATCATATTTTATTTTGGTAAATTAAGCGAATCTAGAGCCCTTTGCCTTTCATATAAACTACTTCTGATACCAAATGATCAGCTAGAATTCAATTATTATTTGTTTTTCCTAAAACTTGGACAGGCGACAAGACTTTTGTCAGGTAGTGTAGTTAGAACACTATGTTACAAGTTATGAAAAAAGGCTTTACTTTCACACATAAATTGACCTGAAGCCTACTGAACATCTCTGAGATTAGCAGTAGTCCACTGATAAGGTATTAAGGGAAAAGTGAATGCAGCAAAAGTTTGACAAATGCACACAGTGATCAAAGCTAAAGATGATCCCTAAAGATGTCTCTGAGGAGAAACACCCTAAAGTCTACTCCATTACACAAAGACATTTAATGGGGCAAGGGTCAGCTGGTGGTGAAAAAAGGAATATGTTGTTTTGCAATATGAGCCAAATTAACATACTGTATAAAACAAGTGGTAGTGGGGGTCTTTACATTGTAAAATATGTTTGGTGGCATTCACTCCTAATGAAAGTAGTCCGATACCCATGATTTGGAAAACAGTTGTTCTGTTTTGACTTCTGTTCTGTCTTTACAGTATGCAGACACAAAAGACTAGCCTGCCCTACAGCGGGTGTCTTGATTTGGATGAAGAACCATGTGAGATTTATGGGCTGTGATATTTTATGGGAAGGGCCGTAAATCAAAGGGCAGTTTTAATCAGCGGTTGTTGCGGGTTTTCTTTGTCTGGGTCTTCATCTCACTCCCTGCTGAGCTGAAAACTAAAACCATTTGGACTCTGCCGTAACACACATGAGTGCTCTGAAATGTAACATCTTCTCCTGGTTGGGTCATGACCTCACTGATTTTAGATTATAAGATAGAAGTTCTGTGTCCAGTGGGAACTGCATTTGACAAAGATGTATGGGGCAAATCTGTCAAAATGTGAAGTGTTGACCAGACATCTACAAATGGTAAACTCATAATGTCAATTAAAGTATTGCTCTTAAAGGGGTAGTTTACCAGTTATATAAGAATTCTGACAGCAATTATTCACTCTCACATCTTTCAAAAACTGTCTGTCTTTCTTCAGTGGGTCACAAAAATGCAAAATAGGCTCATTCTGAAAACATATCCCTATATACATTTCTGGAGATGGTGAATTATGTAGCCAGAAGTATGTATAGCTGCATTTCGTCCTTTAAACGAGTGCTATGTGGTGGTATGATGCCGTTCCTTTTCACACTGACTGCTTACCTCCGTTTTTACCAGGTTGTCCAGTTAGCCCATTATCATGTACGTCAGCGTACTTGAGATGAAGAGAGGAGCTAACCACGACCGGAGTTCGAGTCTGGCGGTTCCAGAAAGTGGGTAAGACAAAAACAGAAAAACAGAAGCCAAAAATAAAAATAAAAGAGTAAATAACAGGGTGGGAATGTGGTAAAATCTGAAAATGTGATAAAAAAACGGCCAGATTAATATACTGTAGTAAGGTAGTGGGGGTCTTTACATTTTAAAATGTGTTTGTATGTTAGGTGGCAGTCAGCGGACAAGAGATGCACAGAGGAGCTGACCTCAACGACGGGGTTAAGTCCGGTGATAAACAGTTCCAGAAAGCAGGTAAGACAAGAACAGAAGCCGAAAATAAAAATAAAAGAGTGAATAACAGGGTGAGAATGTGGTAAAATCTGAAAATGTGGTAAAAACCAGGCCAGATTAACGTACTGTAATATACAAGTGGTTGTGGGGGTCTTTACATTTGAAAATTTGTTTGTTTGTTTGGTGGCATTCACCCCTAATAAAAGTAGTCAGATGTGTTTGTATGTTTGGTGGCAGTCAGCGGACAAGAGACGCACAGAGGAGCTGACCACAACGATAGGGTTCAAGTCTGGCAAGTCTGAAATGGTTCCAGAAAGCAGGTAAGACCAAAAAAACAAGCAAAAAATTTAAATAAATAAGTAAACTACAAATCTGAAAACGTGGTAAAAATCAGGCAAAGGGCTTTTCTTTTTCTGGATTGCTTTTTAAAACTTTCAGTTGGGTTTAGGCTAATCAGTGCTTATGAATCGGTGGATCAGTCTATCAGTCAGACAACGCCGGCCTCTGTTATATTTATGTGAGGATAGCAGGTGTGAACGGCACTCGTGAGAGAAATTTGAGATTTCAAAAAGCGTACACAGCGGCCTTACATGGATTTACAAAAAGAAAAATGCAAAAAAAAAAAAAAACTGCTCCTGGGATGTATTTGGCGCTCTCCAGAAATGTATATAGGGGTGCGTATTCAGAATGAGCCTGGGTTGAAAAAAAAGATACCTCTGAAATTATGAATTCTTAAATCAGTAAGGTCCAAAACAGCATTGAATCCCTTTGATTTTCATTTCATCGAAACAAAAACAGCTAATGTATTTACTGCCATGAACTAATAATGAGCAATAGCTGTACTATATGTATTAATCTTAGTTCAACATTTGCAAATTAAAATCAAAACATGTGCTTGTTAACATGAGCAAGTTTACATGATCTAACAACTTTATTTCCATTAACTAACATTAACAAAGCTTAATACATACTCGAATAAATGAGTTGTTCATTGTTTAGTCATATTAGAAAATACATTAACTAACAAACTCTAATACAAACGACTGGGAAATATATTACATTTCTCTGAAGAAGAAGCCATTTGTGCAGGTAAAATTTTGCTTTTGGATTAAATATCCCTTTAAAAACCAATTAAATTAAAGTCATCTTGAAATAATCCTCTGTGTGTGTTTAAGAAAAATGATTTACTGTTTAAAAATCAAAGGGAGGTTTGATACATATTTCTAGTTGTGTTTTGGAGCCATGCAGTCCCGGGTCGAGACAGTTTACTGCTTCTAATTAAATGGGTGTAATGCTGGAAAGAGTGTGTGGTCTTCTTTAGAACCGATAACGACTTTAAGAAACCTGAGAAGATAAAGAGAGAAACGTCCACTTTTATTTCCAAGTATTTCCTCTGTGGGTTGGAAATGAGTATATTTCTGCCATAAAAAGGAGGAAGAACTGGTAATGTTTCATTAAAAAAACACCCTTTAATAAGAAAAACCCTTAATGGGATAGTTCAGCCAAAACTGAAAATATGCTGATAGTTTACTCACTCAAGATGTAGGTGACTTTAAGAGAACATTAAAGAAGTTTTTGGCTGAAATTGTGGTTCTCTGTAATTCATAAGGTGCAGGTCAATGGCTAACAGCACTCTGAGATTCAAAAACATATACAGGCAAAACTAAATTACTACCCATGGCATCTGATGATACATGATGAAGTCTTATAAAGCAAAACATTTGGCAGTTGAAAGAAACTGCACATTGTTGACAGTATTCACTCACTCAATATCCTTCAGCTGAGCCCATGATTTATCAAGGGTCGCCACAATGGAATGAACCGCCAGTTAATCAGGCATATTTTTATGCGGCGGATTCCTTTCCAGCCACAACTGTTTACAGTAGTTTTTGCGTTTAATTAAACACAATCTCACGGCAATTCGTAACTTTTTGATTTAGTGGCTAATTCGTATGAATTCATATGATTTCATTTGTACAATTTAGTAAGATTTGATTATCCCATAGTGACGGTTGGGTTTAGAGGCAGGGTTGGTTTCCACACCTCCTTTTTAAAATAGTAAATTTTCATATGACTGAACAATCCACTGAACTGACAAAACGTTCAATAAACATGTTTGTTCATACTTGTTAGTTTCCTCGTAGGATCAGGCTGTTTAGCCATGACTGTTCGCAACAGTTTACAGCATAAGCTTTCTGTCATGTGACATCCATCCTTCTATTTTTCTGTTTACATTTTGCACTATTGCGTAAAGATTTTTATAATTTTTTTTTTATGGAAATGCCAATATAAAAAATGCACAAAAACGTAAAACACGAAACCGAGTAAGAAACTTTTTATCCAGAAAGAAATACGTGCATAAACTACCATGTAAACATAAAAAATACATTTCATGGGAACAATGGAGCGATATTAATGGACAAACTAGTGGACAGACCACATTTTTAATTGTTTTTAAAAAAAAATAATAATTGTTGTTGCTTTGGTCTTTTTTTAAAAAAAGCTTTAGCCAAAGTCCATCGTCAAAGTGGTTTGGTGTTGTTACCTCCCAAAAAATGTCTTAAGTAGCGACCTCAGGCCTAAAGCCAGTTATGACAACGTTCATTGCGTTTCATCTTCATCTTCTGAGGCACAAGTAATTTATTAAATCAGAAAAAGGCCCACAGTGGCTTCTCTTGCTGTTTCAAATTTTTTATTATATTTAGTGCCAATTTATTAGGAAGTGACGATTTTGTTTTCTTTGACTCATTGCTTATGGCCTCATTCACACTATGAATGACTCGCAGCGGCAAAATGACAAGCGACTGTTCATTTCAACAGAAAGTCAGCGTCTTCTGGCAACCTCTGTCTATGCGATCGACAGTGACCGTTGCCGACCAGGTGGGCGTGTCTAGTGATGCGACAAAGTTGAGAATCCTTCAAATTTATTCAAATGAAAATGACTTTCTTGGGTGACAGCCAATAGGAGCACCAGGACAGCTCACGTGATCCTCTCTTAGCTCACTCAGAGGCATGTTGTATTCTCTGTGCTGTAAACCCACACACCCCTGTGTATGCACCAGGTCGCTACCCAGAGTGATAGGCAGCTGCAAAGTCGCTGCTAGTGTAAATGAGGCATTAAGTGCAAAAGTTTGCTGCGATATTCAAGTTTTGTGCATTCGTTTAATTTGCATCTTTTGATAAAAACATAGCTAATGATGTACAGTATGTGTGGACTCAAACTCACACATGAGCTGACACCGTTTACAATGCTGACAGAGGACACATATGTTGAACTGTTCATTAAAAATGGCACTTTTGATCTTTATGGATTCTGCAACTTGTATAAAAGATTATGTTCATGTGCATGATATCAATTGGATAGATTGACTTCTATAATTCAACACACACACAATCATACTATTATCCAAACAGCTCAAGAGCAAACCCCTATAAATAGTCAAACGCGTCATACCTCTGTTTTCTCTAGACTTCAGCGTCCCTCCACCACCCCAACTCCACACTAATAAACCAGATAGCTATTTAAATCTGAGGGGGGAGCTTTCTGGAGCCGGGCTAGACACTGCGCTCGGACCCTATCTCTCTTTATTCTCATATAGGGAATAACATGATTTAGGGTGTCTTCCCGAGCTCAGAGCCCTCTCCCCGGACAGCAAGCCAAATACGCATATTCTATTCAGTCAAATATCTGTAAGTGTGAACTCGTGTAGAACCATTTAGTGAGACTTTGGATAAAAGATGATGTTGGAAATAATGTTCAGTTTCTTGCACAGACTGATCGTTTTGCTTCATAAGACCTCAATATATCATCAGAAATCACACGTATAAATTTTGTTCGTTTTTTTTACTCTCAAAGTGCTATTAGATGTTGACTTTATATTTGTTTATTTGTTTATTTCTGAGGACTATGGTTTCATCTAACAGTCTTGATTTATGTTCCACAGAATTAAATGTCCAGTGAAGTGCTTTGAAATATGTATTTTTATTCGATATTTGATGTAATCTCAAGCAAAATATGATTCGATTGTAGGACGTAGAGTAGCCCCTCCCCTTTTAAAAAAAACAGCCAATAGTGCTTTCTTTTATCATCACCCTGCCACTGAAAGTGGTTGAGCTCAAACACATCAAATGACATGCAAATGAGAGAACCATCTTGAAGGGGGCGGTGCATGTCAGATACTAGAGAGCATTTGATTGGTTATGATTAACCAATTACCCAGTTACAATTCCTAGTTACATTCAGAACAGAGTTTAAAGTACTATTACTTGTTTATAAATCTAAATGGACTAGGACCTAAATACATTACAGATATGCTCGCTGAATACAAACCTAACAGATCACTCAGATCTTTAGGATCATATAAACTAGAAATTCCAAGGGTTCAGTCAAAGCAGGGTAAATCAGCTTTCAGCTACTATGCTCCTCGCTGGTGGAATCAGCTTCCAGAAATGATCAGATGTGCTCCAACAGTAGGCACATTCAAATCAAGACTGAAAACGCATCTGTTTAGCTGTGCCTTTTCTAAATGAGCACTGTGCTACGTCTGACTATTGCACTACTATGTTTTTCTCTTCTTTTTCATTCTTTTATAACACATTTTATCTGTTTTTATGTTGTCTTTTTTAAACAGTTTTATTATTTGTTTTTATTTTTCTTATACTTGTTTCTTTTATTCTTGTTTATGTAAAGCACTCTGAATTGTCACTGTGTATAAAATGTGCTATATAAATAAACTTGCCTTGCCTTGCCTTATGATGTGATGAGAAACTGTAGTGTGAGGTGATGTTAATAATTAGTTTTATTCGGGTGGAAGTGACAAACTACAGGCTTTACATGTTTATATCAGTTTTAAAAATTCTAAATGCGAATTCTGTCACTGTTTTTGGGGCACAGAAGCTTATAGATATCCTTGAAGTGAATAATACTGATACTAACATCTAAAAAACTTTTGTTTTAATGTCATGGAACCTTTAATGGATAGATTTAGTAAAACGTGTGTTAGGATACTATAAATAAACAATATAATTTCCATGCCTTTATTGCGTAAGGTTTAAAATGGTACCTTGGCAATACATCAAAGCTGTTTTAATCAATTTACGCTTCTATGATTCATTCATTTTACATCTATCTTCTAAACAAGTGTAGACACGGCAACCATACAACCGCAACCGCATAAGTCTTACTTGTAAGTGAGGTCTGTTTTGTCCCAGCGTCCTGGGAACAAATCAAAGCGTTTTCGTCGGTGGCGGCCCCCAAGCAAACCTCCTTTGTGGGCTGAGAAATGAAGAGAGCTTCCCCCCTTCTCTGAAGGGTAGTCTGGGACTCCACAACGCGGCCTGTTCCAAAACTGAGTGTGTGGTTGCGCTCTCTTATTGCTAAAGTCTTCATTCAGGGTATCCTGAACATGATGAAGTCGACCCCGCTTCTTGAGGCCATGGTGATGGGTCTTCTGAGGCCAGTCCTGTCAACACACACACATAAGCTGTCAATCACATGCATACTTGACCTGAATACACCTTAATTAGTAAATGCTACACTAGTAAAATGGGTGGCAAACATGTTTTGAATATTTTCTGTTATGACTATAGACTTTTACACTTTCTAAAGATTTGCCGACAGTGTTATTATAGTGTAACTATGAAGCTAAAGCCAGAGCTAATCCTCCATACAGTATGTAGCAAGCAAGTACATAGTTTAAGCCACCAGGGGGGTCTTTTCTGTCAAAGATGAAATAATGACGAGCAATGAAAGACAATTGTACTTTGTTGTACATTCTATTTTTTAAAGAATGAGAATGCACTGGGATTTGGGCTGTGTGCTACAACAGATGAGAACACATAAAATAGGTAGGAGACAGTCGCCAAAGTACCAAAAAGTACCAAATTCAGACTTTGGTAATATAAAATGTCTTTCTTTGGGTGTTTTATATATAACACATTTAAATACATCCTAAACCTCTGATAAACATATTACTATTCTGTGTCTTTATGTTGGGCTTTTGTTGTTGATATGAAAAAAATGTTTAATTTATGTGAACTTCTTATGTTTGTATTTAAAAATAATATCACAATTGAGGTCATATTAGGGCAGGCGTGACCAACCCAGTTCCTGGAGATTGACCTTCCTGCAGATTTCATTTGCAACCCATATCAAACTCACCTGTCTGTCATTATCAAGTGCTGTTCAGGTCCTAATTAATTGGTTAAGGTGTGTTTGATCAGGGTTGAAGCTGAACTTTTAAGTAAGGTCGATCTCCAGGAACAGGGTTGAGCACCACTGTAATAATGTATATGCAGAAGGACTATTAATTTTTCAGTAACCTTGGTCAAACGCTTCGTATACCATTACAAAATTTGCGTGTTTAAGGTCCATTTTCTTTAAAACTCAGTAATCTTTAGTGCTTGATTGATTGATATAAAATGACTCTCAAAATGAATAAGAAGCACTGCATTAAATTACATTATTCCATGCCATGTCTTTAAAATATGAACATTTATTTTACCCCAGTGTTTTCAATAGAGTTTCTGTGCTAGCCTGCTGATCCTGATGGGCGCGTGCATGTAAACAGCTTTTCATCTTGTTTTATGTTTCTACAACTGAATGAACACTGAAGTCTATTCAACTGATTATATTTTAATTATATTACAACATAAATGCTGTAAAAGAATACATTTGGAAAAAAAAGTCACATTAAGCAGTAAGAGGATGATGTCATGCATGCATATTATATGTTTGGTCTTTTGAGGACTTTTTTATTCTTTGAATACATTATAGTTATACCCTAATCATTGGTACCTGGTTGCTAGGGTTGTCAGAATCAAGACTGTTCATTTTAAGTTATCACAGGGGCACCAGGGAGAATCCATTATGAGATCTGGCTCCCCAGTAAAAAAACACTTTTGTATGGCGTTCTGGGTGACCAGTAAGATGAATGTGCAAATAAGACCTTGCGGTTTAAACAGGAGAGGTCAGATTATACTTATGCAACAGTTGGTTAATGATAATTTACAAGAAGCATTATCACAGTCAATTTCCTCAACCAAATTTCACGGAAATTGTTCTGTTAATGGACTGGGAGGTTAGCTGCCTCCAGGGGAAAGTCAGATTGCCCCAATTTCTCTCCGTCCCCTAACCTCATTTCAATTCACTACTCCAGCTGTGCTGGTTTACAAACCTATGTTTCCCCCCTTTTCCCTACTCTATACCTCTTTCTTTCTCTCTAATTTGGCTTGGTTAAGAGGCCAGGGGTGGTATGGGGTGAACTACTTTTTTTTCAAGCTTTTAAAAATCCTTCCGTCTCTCATAGCCATAGGGAGTCTTTTAAAAGCTGTAATTTAAGCACAAGCTATATTTAGACTACCATAAAACATTTAGAAATATAAAGCAGGAAGTCTGAAAAGAAAAAAAAAGCCACTTGTTTAACCATTTCTATCATAGAGAGCAGGTAAGACCTACCATGTGGTGAAAAAAGTGACTTTAGAGTGACTTAAAGTTGAGTCAACTGGTGTTTTGTTTAGGTTATTATTTTCTTTTATTTGCTGAAGACAAACAGTAATCTTGCAGATAATAGATTTAATCATACTAATAATAGCATTGTAGTGTTCAGTGATCTAGTGACTGTAACAAAGAATGAGTGCTTGTGACATTACGTCAATCTGATATATATTTTGTTGCATTTTAGCCCTGTCTAAAAAAATCGCATTGGTTCAGATTCAAATACTACTGCATATAAGTATTTGTGTTGTGAACAATAGCAGTTTTGCTCATTGTGATAAACTTCATTTTTCAAAAAAGTTTGCTTACATGTCATTTGAAAATACAATGTAAAAAATAAATACACAGTTGAATTGGTTAGGTGTCACCCGCACTACCTGACAGTGTTTTCCTGACACTTTTAATGGTTTGCAACAGTTGATTTTTACAGGTAGACTAAAAGTAGACTAAAAAGTAGAATTGTCACAACCAATACAGAGCCTTTTAGACAATTGTTATTAACTATTTTCACAAATAAAAATGATTTATCTTATGTCAAAGAATATGGATGTCTTCACACTTTGTGTTTAGTTGTCTTGGGTCTCTTTGCTCTGTGGTGTGATCAAATGTCAGTTGTTTGATTTGTGTTTCTATTTCTATATTTTTTCATTCTCTCTTTTGTATCTCTAGTTTTTATGATGTTGTGAATCACTTTGGTCAGTCTTGCAAAACAGTAGTACAAGCGTAATCCAATAAATGTGGTCAGTATACAGGTTAGAGGTCAGACTTGGCGGTAAAGAATCAAAAATGGTAAACAAGACTAAAATCAAAACATGGGACAACTAACGGAAAAACAATCAGAGAAAAATGCTTTGTAGCATTCAATAAAGAAACATGACTCAGCCATGTGTGAGTGAATGTGAGGTGTACTTATTGTCCTTGTAATCAGTGTTTGATTTATGGTCAGCTGCTCAAGGAGTTGATGAGCGCAGAGAGTTCTGGGAGTTGTAGTTCATTAAGAAGTAATCTCCAACAGAAATAAAGTGCTGCAGATTACTTCAGAGTACAGGAAGTAATCGCCAGCGGAGACAACACTGACAACTTTAACACTTATTAAATGAACTACATTGGCATACCAATAGTAACAAACAAACCTACTAACTAACTAACTATCTAACTAACTAACTACCTTACAAAGTGTCAACACATCTTTAAATTTGAAAAAAATCTGAGCTTAAGTTAAGACTTTATTTCGTTAAATCTCACTAGCTTCAGAATATTGGTGCCCAAAGTTTTTTATGGGTTGTAGCCTTCAAAAATTACATTAAATATCATCTAATTGACCTGATTTACATTTAAAGCAGACTTAGTGCTAGAAACTTGTCGCATCTGGTTAAGACACGGTGTAACTTAAGACAAATTCTAACAAATAAAGGAATAACAACCAAATATTTGTGGACAAGCCGAGACATAGTACCTTAGTAAAAATCCACTGACATGTGAACTTGATAGTGTTGCTAAAACATGACCCCACACCCCCGGCAATGAGGAACTGCACAAATTCCACAGATAGAAGTGAAGAATTCCCTGCACTTTATCTACTCTCAGTTTGTTTCCCTCAAATCTGCTGAGTGCGCATGGACTTTCCATGGGCTGAACCGTCATTAAATGGTCATATATGTTGAAAGCATGTAATTTAAGCAGTCTCTAAACAACCTGGAGACAGGCAGGTTATTTTTTTTGTGCAACAGTCAAGACTGTTTATTGTAGAGCAGTCAAACCTCTCAGCGATGACAAACTGGCCTCGAGTCTACTTAAGCAGCGACAGAGGTGGAAGGAAAAACACCCGGGTGTCTCAGGTTCAACGGGAGTCAAGGGTTAAAGGTTAAAGCCTAAATCAACAAAACAGACCCCTTGGGCCAAAGTAAACACGCATGCTTTCATTTCAAACCCAAACTCAGTAGACCTCCTATGCTTTATCCTCTTTTTAATAGAACACTTCTGTACAACAAGTACACAAATCAGTAGTTGGTTAGTCTTAGTGAAAAGAAAAAGTTACTAACCACATTTTTTTTTAATGGTTGAGCACGTTAAAACTCAGTGACCTTATTTTATAACCAAGTTTTTAGTATGCTTGTGTTTTATAAGTGGAAGAGGTGCAAACAAGATGGCTCAGGTTGCTGATCTAATGACACATAAGTGCTTATTAGCAGCTGAAACTGCTATGAGCAAAGACTCAAAGCCAAGTCCCGAAAAGAACAGCATGCAGCCAGAGCAATTTTCTCAACAATAAATCTATCCTTAGGTGAAATACTACTCCATAATTGTGGAGACTCTAAGAGCAAAATTAACCAAAACAGGCTGATGTTTGCATGAAACGCAACAGGATTTGCACTAATATTGTTTCTATTTTTATACAACCAACTCCATCATACTGCAAAAATGGAGAAAAATAGGCTGAACTAGTTTGAACTTATTAATAATCTCTCAACTGTGATGAAGAAAAGGTCTCAAATACAACAAACATAACTGTTTCGGTTGGAGATTGATCAATACAAAGTACGTTAATTGTATACAAGTTATGGTAACACTGTCACAATTCATGACCTAACAAAACCATTAACAAATGGTTGACAAAACATCAACTAACGCTACTAGCTTAATAAACTACTAATTAGCTGTGTATTAATTAAGTAAGGATTAGGGATTTAGAATAAAATCATGCGTTATAACTACTAATAAATAGTTAATATCTTAATAATATGCAGGTAATAAGCCAGTAGTTAATAACATGAATTGTAATCTAATCTAAAGTGTTACCCAAATGGGCTATATGCACAGTGTTTTTCAGCCAATTATGAACTTCTGGTGAAAGCGTTATGTGACTCATTTTAATTTAATATGTTTCCTTTTACAGCATCAATGTTGTTATCAAGGGTGGCGCGGTGGCGCAGCAGGTAGTGCTATCACCTCACAGCAAGAAGGTCGCTGGCTTGAGCCTCGGTTGGGTCAGTTGGCGTTTCTTTGTGGAGTTTGCGTTTTCTTTGCATGTTCTCCCAGCATTCGCATGGGTTTCCTCCGGGTGCTCCAGTTGTCCCCACAGTCCAAAGACATGTGGTACAGGTGAATTGGGTAAGCTAAAATTGTCCGTAGTGTATGAGTGTGGTTGAGTGTGTGCCGATGTTTCCCAGAGATGGGTTGCAGCTGGAAGTATATCCGCTGCGTAAAACATGTGCTGGATAAGTTGGTGGTTCCTTCCGTTGCGGCAACCCCTGATTAATAAAGGGACTAAGCCGAAAAGAAAATGAATGAATGAATGTTGTTATGTAATTCAAATATAACTAGAAATTAAATAGACTAAAACATCCATTTTGGTTGTTAAAGTGTAAAAAGAGACGAAAGACTGTTTAAACGAAGACACCGTCATTAACCCATTAGTTTGTGAGATGCATTTAGCAGATCCTCACAAATAATACTCAAAACATAAAGTTCCCAGGCCTGGTCCTCTTACTCCATTTATTTTCCAGAGTTTCTTTGTGGGACTTAGGCATGGGGTGATAACGGTTTGCAAGGTATACCGCAGTTTGGAAAAGTCAAGGTTTTAAAACCGCAAAAATTTTCTGCTATACCATTCCTAAGGTATGTGTACGATTTTTTTAATTCACTTTTTTGTAGTTTTTTTAGAACAACAATATCATATTTTTAAAATAAATAAAGACAGCAGAAGTCAATAATTAATTTGTTTACAGTTCCAAAATATTTAAAATGTTTCTTAAAATAAAATATATTGTGTTTAAAAGGATATATATATATATATATATATATATATATATATATATATATATATATATATATATATATATAGTTTTTGCAGACGTTTAAAAGGAATATATTTTTGAGCAGTAATCATAATACCATGAAATCCTGAAACTGTGGTATTTTTATCCAAAGTTATCATACCGTCAGAACCTTATACTGGCCCATACCTAGTGGGACTCAAGACTGTTGGTATTGCTACACTCCCAGATCTATCTGCCACATCCCACTGCTCACATTCACTAATTCAGAAAATATAACGTTTCTGTAACATTGAGGGAGTGAGCTGGGAATTTTTGTACTTGTAGCATTATTTAGTTGCAACAGCATTCACGCCAACCCGCACACACCTCAACTGAACAAAAGTGCAAATCAAAGATCCTTTTCTCAACCAGACATTCCTCGAGTCTGGGCCTATTTTACAGCATCCACCTGCATGTAGTGAAACATGAAAATGGAAGTCCATTCAGAGACTCACAAAACTTCTGAATCACCACTGCGGTCACACGTGTTCCATGTAAAACAAAGGTCTTTCTCTTCAAACCTCATCATGCTGTGACGTTTTTATGATGCCTTCCTGACAGATATATGCCTCTCATCAACCGAGAAACAAAAACACCTTGGAATTATTTCCCCTTAAGCAGTATTTACACATTCAAACATCAGGCATTTGTGCCTGTGGGTAGATCTGACATGTTTTAAACAATACAGAAGAGCTATCAGGAATTATATTAACATATTTAGAAGAACCCTTGCTGCTTTATGACATAAATATGACATATTGCTCAAGTTTGCCATCATAAACAGGAACAAATCACTGTTCTCGCAACATGTGCATTTGTAGTTCAATAGGTCAGTGGGTAAAACTTCAGCATGATACAGTATGCTATGTTAAAACAAAACACAGGGATTCTAAGCCGATGACAAGCCTTTGGGGGAAATCCAGAAGAGCTGACTTGTCAGTGCAAGAACAAGGTTTGGAGAGCGCTGGTGTGCCTGGCATGGTGCCATCTCCATAGGGTTTCTAAGGATAACCTCTTTGTTGAGAGCAAAATCTTTCTCTGTAGGGTATCCGGATGATGTCACCGACTCCTGTCAGATCACTTAAATTCATCAGCTCAGCCGGCACCAGGAGAATCGTACATTTCCAAAACACACTCAAACCCCTCAACATTTGGAGGAGTGTTTACTACTGACTCAGCAAGCCCTGAAAATACAGCCAAAAGCACTTCCTTTCATCCTGCTTTTCTGGCTTGGCTTTTTATTTCCAGTGCAGCTCTCATCCAAACATCCTGGCTGGGTCTCATTGTCTCTCACAAACATGCCTTTGTCAAGAGAAAAATTACAAACAAGAAATCTCAGCCTTTTACACAGGCATTTTCTGGCACATTAAAGTAGGCCACAACTAGAGATAAAGAATGAACGTGCCAGAGGAAATTGGACTAGGATAAATATTTATCCTCAAAAACCTCCAGAGACCTGCATTCTTTGGGGTTGTATACACAAGTTAAGTGATTACACTGAAAAGGATGATTGTTTAGTGAGAACTAGACAGAGATGATGTTGATGGAAGATGTTCAGAAAGTGTGTAAGTGCATCCAAGGTAGACAATTATTGTCTTAATCTGACCAAGTCAGGGTAAGAAGGGAAATAGTATTGCTTATGAATGTTTTAATGGTTTCCACTTGTCACCTTTTTCAGTTCCAGATGGAACAGCTTGGTAATCTCACTATAAATGTCTACTGCTCTGTAATGTTTGATGCTTTGCCAGGAGCAACACTCAACTTGAAGAAAGGAGCGCAAGTTCTTTTGTCTCCTAATTTCTGTCGAGATAGGAAACAGCTGTTGAGGGGTTCTAGATCTTAAGATCAGGTGACTGGAAAGATGGTGGTTTGAATCAGAACCAGGTACGTCGAGGTTTCCAGTGTCAGTCATGCTCTCATTTGTCCCTACAGGCAAGAAACCTAAACCTAACGGCTCCACGGGTGGTGCATCGCAGCTGACCTCGACCTGTACACTCCACCCGCTCTAACCTTATGTGTTCTTTCCTCTGATGTGTTCAGATTGGGTCATAAGGATAACCCAAACTGAGTAATTGATGCTGATTGACATGGGTGCCTAGAATTGGTAAGACCTTTTCATTTACCTTCGTAAAGTTTTACAACTGCTTTTTTGTGCACAGTTAACAATTTTATTCACTATTTCTTTTTAAAATCTAATTTGATTATTGATTATGTAATGACTTTAAATGTAATAAAATTTTAAATAGTTTTAGCTACAATACAACGTTTGTTGAGATGATTTTGATGCCTGCCTTAAGGTCTTTTCGGAAATGTTGAAAAAAAAAAAAGATTTTTAAAAATGAAAAGTTGAGGGGTCTAGGGGTTATAGGCCTTATAGATTTGATGGACAGAGACACAATATGTGGATTGATGAAAGAACAGATTACAGTTTTTTTCAGTCGCTTTGGTACATTTTTTCAGATCAGACTTGGAATACTAAAAACTACCCGCTCAATCTTCAGATAATTGTAATAATTAAACACTGAGCCACCATGTCTCCCTGCTTAAGTCATGTTGGTCAAACTGTGTTATTTTGGTTTCTGGTGAATAGTCTTACCCTCCTCAACATTTAATCGGTTGTTCATAGCTTAAGTTGTTACAAGAAAAATGGCTGAACACATTGTCATAATATTATGTCTTGATGCATTTTTATAACATTTCCATTAGGCTTTTTATTTCTAATTCTGTCTACAATCAGTACATTTTTCCCAGGTGAACCTTGACTTTTTCTAATGAAGGTTTACATGTTTTACATTTGTACAAAAAATAAATACACTGTATAAATACAAATGTTAATTTTTCTGTGCACTATTCACACTTCTCAACAAATATGTGTTTTTTTAAACCTTTATTTTATTGGTTGACTGTCATTGTGAATAAACAACTAATCATTTTGAAGAGTGTGGCTCACACGATGACAAATACACTTTATGTTTTGGTGGCCTTGACCAAATTACTGCCACAATAACTAGATTTTAAAGCACAAATTAAATGTTTTGGGGAAGTAACTACATTTTGCAGACATGGAATAAAGTTCTGATGTCCCAGCAAACAGTTTCGAGATTTGCACTCACAGTATAAAGAATTTCTGTTTTGAAAAATGTGTCAAAGAAATTGTGACAAACTGCAATAATTGCCATAGTCTACACTAGAACACCCCTCCAGAGTACATTGTTGTATTGACAACATCACTAGGTACTTTAACTGTCTTATCTATACTCAATGACACAAGGACTCATTGATACACAAAGAGAGCTGAGAGATAAACTAAGATTTTAAGGAAGAGACTGGGTTTTGCAGGTAATTCATGGAGTTTTGCTATTTGAATGCGTTGTTTTGAGAAATGCATTTACTGTTTTGCAAATTTCAATTCTGATCTGAGAAATGTGCCAAAGCAACCGAGAAAACTGTAATGTAACAAATATCAATGGATGAATAGATAAAAAATATATATATTAAATGATGGATGGATGGTTGGATGGATGGATGGATGGACATTGAAAAATGGATGGATGGAACTAATCAACAAATAATAAATGGATGAACAGATGGACAAATTAATTATTGACCAATGGATGGATGGGAGTAATGGAAAGACAGACAAATGAATGAACAAACGATGGATGGATCAACAATTGAACAATGGATGGATGGATGAATGGATGGATGTAATCAGCAAATAACAAATGGATGAACAGATGGACAGATGAATGAAGGCCCGATGGATGGATGGAAGTAATGGAAAGACTTTCAAATGAATGAACAAACAATGATAGATGGATGAACAATTGAGCAATGAATGGATGAATGGATGGCTGATGAAAAATGGATGGATGGAACTAATCAACAAATAATAAATGGATAAACAGATGGACAGATGAATGAATTCCCGGTGTCAAACTCAGTTCCAAAAGAGCCGCACCTCTGCACAGTTTAGTTCCAACCCTAATTAAACACACCTGATTAAACTAATTGAGTCCTTCAGGCTTGTTTGAAACCTACAGGTAAGTGTGTTGGAGCAGGGTTGGAACTAAACTGTGCAGGGCTTCGCCCCTCTAGGAATTAAGTTTGACACCACTGCGATAGATGAATGAAAGTAATGGAAAGAGAGACAAATGAATGAGCAAAAAATGGATAGATGGAACTAATCAACAAATTATAAATGGATGAACAGATGGACAAATTAATGAATGCCCAATGGATGGATGGATAGACTGAAGTAATGGAAAGACTGACAAATGAATGAACAAGCAATGATGGTTGGATGGATAAACAACTGAACAATGGATGGATGGATGGATGGATGGATGGATGGATGGATGGATGGATGGATGGATGGATGGATAGATAGATAGATTATGTGAATTCAGTGTATATTCCAATGTAACTTTACATATTGTGTCCCCAATTCAATTCAACTCCCTGGAATTGCACATTAGCCATGTTTGGTCAGTGTGTTGATTGAGCTGTAAAATGTTTTGGCAGTCTTCATGGAGTTTGTGAAGCATGAACAATGCCTTAGAGAAGGACATTAGCTTTTCTTTCTTAAGGGGTCAACAAATGCAGTGGTAGCTATCAGGATCCCTCCATTTTCCCCTCAGTCAGCAAACACAGTGTTTGTTATCCTGCTCAGCGTGCCAGATGACTTGCCTCTGCCTGCATAATCTCCTGCTCTGCTTTGTCAACATTCAGGAACAAATTGACAGCACATGCTCCGCGTCAGACTTGCCTCTCTACATCCAAACATGAACACAGTCCTTTAAACGAGTCTGGAGCTGGTTTGAACGCAGGTGCCATTCTTGTTTGATTGGTAAAGACAAACATACATATAATAAAATTAAGCTGCTCTTTATAGACGCTTGCTTTTACAGCATGAAATGTTTCATTGTCTTTTTGTGGTAATGCTTTGTGTGATGTGGCGATTCAGAGCTCTGAAAGAAGTTGTTCTCCACTTTGTTACAACTACTTGCTTCTGCCCTTTCATTCAACGTTTCAAACTGATACATATTTTTTTTTTTTTGCCTGATATTTTCCCTGAAAAAAATCTCTTTATGGATCTTTGCCAATTGGGTTACAACAGCCATCTGTAGTTCTTCTTTGTCAGTTTTCCCTAAGCCTTTTCTTTGTTTGAACATAACATTTTATCACCTGATAATTAGCATTATGTAAACCATATCATAAAACCAACAATTCAATACAAATATTAAGACAAACTTCGGTGTTCCGTTGAGGAAATCTGACCAGAAAGTTGTTTTCAATTCTCTAGGTGATTTCTCAAGGCATTTGCTGTTATTGATAACATATTTTAACACAGTGCTAGCATGTTTATAACGCGTTTTAGAACATTGTTAGCACTTTACCAACTCATTGCTAACATTTTAAGATCACTAACATGTAACACATTTAATATACTGCTGGCATGTTTCACCAACTTGTTTTGTTACTAAAACTTCAGCAATGATTTAATACATTGCTGTGTGTTTCTGGCAGGTTTTAGAACACTGCTAGCATACATTGATAGCATGTTTTTGCACATATTGCTTGGTTAAAGTACATGGTCAGCCTCTTTTTGCAAACTTAGGACTTTTAAGGATTTGCTGATACTGACAGATCTCTAGCAAGGTCAGATTTAGGTTTAGTTGTTATGGATTAAAGGTTTCAGTAGGGGGTAGATTCAAAAAGTGTAGTCTCAGATGTAATCGCTTAATTACCATCACAGTTTTTTTTTTTTTTTTTTTTTTTTTTTTTTTACAGAATGACAGTATATATGAATTTAAAGACTTGATAGTGACACTGAGATGGACACTGCTGAAGAAAATGCTTCATTTTTACAATGCATTTCCTTGAATTAACATTGTCCTCTAAAATGGCTTCATCTGGTTGTTTGCATATATATAGGCAACATTTATATATAAATGACATTTGGTTTTATAATTCAATAAATATGTATTTATATGCTAAATTGACTTGAATTAATTTTAGGCCATTATACGTTATGTATTTATGTGTTGTTTTGGAGTCTTTAAGAGGCACCTTCATACACAAATAACTGCCTTTCACTTACTGGGCAGCAGTGGACCAAAGCAGGGACCAAAGCAAGCACACTACTTTGAGAAAAAGTGCAACCTATTATGTCTTAACGCTAAAACAAATGCAAATATCTCTCTATCCAAATAAATGAATTAAAAAATTATATGCACAGGTTTGTTTATTGTTCACTTATGTAGAACGTTATGTATAACAGGTGAATGACAATGAACTTTGCAAGTTGCATGCATATTTGAACTTCATCACTACCTCTTTATGCTACTGTAATAAATAATAACAACTGTTGGGTTAAAGATGGGTAATGAATAAAAATGTAAAAATCAACCCAGCGGTTGGATTTAGTTTGTACACAATATAAGTTAGGGTTTAGATAACCCTGTGTTATATTTTAGAACGCATGCATGTGCAAATCTTTATTTCAAGGTATTATTTTCTAATTCACTAAAATAAATGATATGTAAAGGCACTCACCGCAGCAGGTCTGTACCTGTGGCTGTTTCCGTCTGGTACAGGTAGGGAATGGATGCACGCTATGCAGTAGAAGAGCGCAGAGAGGAGCTGTGCAGATCGCATGATGACGGAGAGCCGCACGCAGACGCAGCACCTGCGCGCGAGCCGCTTCAACTGTACGAGCTTTACTGTGACCCGGCTCAGGCAAGCCGAGGGATTTTATACTCTCTGATTTCTTTGTTCTCTTTTCTTCAAATTACACTTTGCTTTCAGGGGCTGGAGCGGCAAGTTCACCGGCAGTCACGTGATCCAGCCCTCCATTCCTCTGGCGAGAGGGGCGACGGTGGGCAGAGAGCAGGATTGCCTTTCTTTCAGTGGGTTAGTAGAAGCTTGGATCTGTTCCTGCAAACTATTGGGGAAGTTGATAATGTGCTTTTGTCATTGTTATGATGGATCCGTGCTGGCTTGTCGTTGTTTTTGTTAGTTGTTTACATTTATTTTGGAATTTTTGGCGATTTTTCAAGTGCACCTGTTTCATTTAAACTCTTATGTTCTGTGTTTTATATTAATGTACCCATTTTAGACATAAAAAACTGAATATTTATAATAAATATACACATTAAAATCCAACATATACTTAATGCTTAATATAGCCTATAATGTTTCCAAAAAGTAAACATGGAATATATTCAGTATAGCTTTATTTAAAATGTTACATTTTAAATGAAAAATGTACATGTATGATGTATGAGATGTATGTTTTACTATAGTAATATGTTTATGATTTAGATATTATATTAATTATTCATTTTTATATAAATTATCTAATTAATTAAAAATATAAACCTCATTTATATATACTGCATAAGTAATTAAAAAGTTTATTTATTTAAATTTCTACTAAGTTAGATTAAAATTATATATATATATATATATATATATATATATATATATATATATATATATATATATATATATATATATATATATATATATATATAAAATTTTTCACATTAAATTACATTAGGATCACTTTACAGGATTTAACTTTAAAAATTCAGAGTAATGTGTTGTATTCATAATTTTAATGTAAAATTAAGGCAGGTTGCATGATTACAGCAAATTACTGTAAAGAGGGTTATATCTTTTGTATGTTAGTTATAGGAATTCAAACTCCTTTTATTTCTTTGAACATAGACATTGATACAAATGAACTTTTATGCCAATATAACACTTTTTGGTATTTAGAAATAACAATGTTATTGCAGACCCAAAAACAATTGGATTACATCTTCATATGTAATTTAAAATTAAATCATTCTGTTTTGAAACGACAAGAATATCATAGTAAATTTACATTTTTGGGTACACTGCACCTTTATTAAGATTAAAAGGTTAACATGGAAATATAAAATAGTTTTTAATGAACACAACAGTGTGCTTAGCCAAAAACATAATAAACTGGAACACAAGTAATTGATTCATAAAACCAAACACTTTTAAACACCCTAAATGATTTCAAAGTCAGAATGTACATGTTAGAATGAATAGCTGAGGAAAGCCTGCTTCACAGTAAAATATAGGTAATTCTACAAGATTATACTGTGAAATCTTAGTAATGGACTTTACTATCTACTGTGAAGTTACACTATATGGCTGTAATTTAATGTACCAAAATCACAGTAAATCACTATATATATATATATATATATATATATATATATATATATATATATATATATATATATATATATATATATATATATTGCTAGCAATTAATGTGTATAAATATATAGATTTGATATTAAAGTGTACAATTAATGTAAGAACGTACATAAAATATGTGAAAAAAATCTAAAAAATAACTGCAAAAACTCTTAATTAAATTAATGAAAAAGCAACTACCCCAGGTGTGAAAAGCTAAAAAAAAAACAAAGTGATGCCAACATTTTAACATGCCGTGATACATTTTTATTAAATTGTCATCCACTTGAAATTTAATTACAGCCAATTACAAAAAGAATGTTGAAGCAAAATAAGATGCGAATTATTATTAACGTATTAACAGCAGAACGTACATATAACATACAGTGTGCATAATAGACCAGTGCTGTGCCTAAAATAGTTCCTTAAGGTTAAAATTGCTACAAAGCAACAGTTTCTCTGTATATCACCTAAAATGACCTTAAAAACCGAAAATCGCTCAAGTGTGCTAAACATAACAATGATATACATGCTTATTATCCCAAACAAAATAAACTTATATTGGTATGTGTTAGTTGCAGAATTACTGCATTTTTTCACATAAATGCCTCGTATATACCTTACTCTTCAGAGACGTAAGATCTGTTTAAACATTTCTTTTGTTAGTTATATACATATGCTTGTAATGAGGCAACAGACACTTGTATATGTTTGTAATAATGCAACAAACATGAACATAAGGGAGACGCAGCATGCAGGGTTTACCTGAATCAAACCCAGACTGGCTTTCTCGGTTGAAACAAAGGCTGTGTTCTGGATTTGGCAACGTTCAGAAAGTGGCACGCTTGATTTATCCACCTGACCCAAAAGCACCTGACAATGAGAAGACACATTTCTCAGATGCCTCTGGTTAAAGCGCATGAACAGTATCATTAGTGTTGAGTCTATTGTTGAGGAAATTGCCCGCTCGGGAAGCATCTGTAAATTAAAGGGTCTTCGCTGATCTCCTTTGAACAGCATCAGTCCGGCTTGTCAAAGATGCTGCGGTTTTGCGGAAGCGTTTTGATTTGTTTCACAGCTCTCATTCCTCTATTTGTGTTTTTACATTGTTTGGATTAATGTTGAAAATAGTTATAATAAAAAGGCAGTGTGTGCATACATATAGTAATATAGTGATTTATTGCATGTTTGGTGTCTAGACAGAAGCTGACTGACTCATTTTGACTGGAATTCTTCATGTCTTGTGGCTACTTTGTTCACTTGTTTGCTGTGTACAGCTTAAAAACAATACATGGCCCCACATAAAAATCTGATATATAGCAATATATGGAAAGTATGTATATGAGAAACAAGTTTTGGGTTTGGATTTCACATATATAATATTCATATGTGCAACATATATATTGAAACATTGCAAATACGGCGACACTGTAAAAACTGCTGGGTTCCACACAATCGATATGCCTTAAGACAACAAATACGAAATTAAGTCAACTTATTAGTTTTTACTAACATAAAACAAGTTGTCCCCAACAAAAAAACTGAGTTGTTTTGTTTCAATTGTTGTTTTAGCTCATTTTAAACATTTCATTTTACACACACACACACACACACACACATATATATATATATATATATATATATATATATATATATATATATATATATATATATACATACACACACACACACACAATTATATGTAATATACACTCACCGGCCATATTATTAGGTACACCTTACTAGTATACTGGGTTGGACTCCCTTTTTGCTTTCAGAACTGCTTTAATACTTTGTGGTGTAGATTCAACAAGGTACTGGAAATTTTCCTCTGAGATTTTGATCCATATTGGCATGATAGCATCACGCAGTTGCTGCAGATTTTACGGCTGCACATCCATGATGCAAATCTTTCCGTTCCACCACATCTTAAAGGTGCTCTATTGGATTGAGATCTGGTGACTGTTGAGGTCATTTGAGTACAGTGAACTCATTGTCATGTTTAAGAAACAAGTCTGTGTTGATTTGCACTTTATGACATGGTGCGTTATCCTGCTGGAGATAGTCGTCAGAAAATGGGTACACTGTGGTCATAAAGGGATGGACATGGTCAGCAACAGTACTCAGCATTGACACGATGCTCAGTTGGTATAAATGGGCCCAAAGTGTGCCAAGAAAATATCCCGCACACCATTACACCACCACCAGTCAGAACTGTTGATACAAATCAGGATGGATCCATGCTTCCATGTTGTTGATGCTAAATTCTGACCCGACCATCTGAATGTCCCAGCAGAAATCGATACTCATCAACGTTTTTACAATCTTCTAATGTCAAATTTTGGTGAGCCTGAGCGAATTGTAGCCTCAGTTTCCTGTGGTCTTCTGCTGCTGTAGCCCATCCGCATCAAGGTTGTGCTTTTATAGATGCTCTTCTGCATACCTCGATTGTAACGAGTGGTTATTTGAGTTACTGTTGCCTTCCTGTCAGCTCGTACCAGTCTGGCCATTCTCCACTGACCTCTGGCATCAACAAGGCATTTGCACCCAAACAACTGCCAATCACTGGATGTTTTCTCTTTTTCGAAGTATTCTCTGTCAAATGGTTGTGTGTGAAAATCCCAGTAGATCAGCATTTTCTGAAATACTCAGACCAGCCCGTCTGGCACCAACAACCATGCCACATTCAAAGTCACTTAAATCACCTTTCTTCCCCATTCTGATGCTCTGTTTGAACTGCAGCAGATCGTCTTGACCATGTCTACATGCCTAAATGCATTGAGTTGCTGCCATGTGATCGGCTGATAAGAAACTTGCGTTAACGAGCAGTTAGACAGCTGTACCTAATAAAGTGGCCGGTGAATGTATAAACAATTATATCTAATATATTTAAACATGCATGTGCATATTGGTAATTCCAATAACCATTTTGGAATTTAAAAAGATGTAACATATGATTTATAAATGTAAAATCCAAACATGAACTTGTGAACTTGTATATGTAATTTGCATGTATTTCCGAGTATAATTTTTCTGTTTGGGGCCACCGAAAACAATCTTGACCTTCCTTCTCAGACTTTTGGTAGTTTTTCATTATGTTTTTATATAATCACTATATCACAGCTGAGTTGGAGGAGAAAAAATGCTGAAACTACATCTATATCCCGTTTTCAACTCCTGCCAAATGAGTCAGACCTTTGTTTTGTCTCTGTCATGCCAACAAAGAGCTTTGCTTAATTTTACTCCACGCATTTGGCTCAAAACCAAAAAGAAATAAAAAAATCCTGCTATCTAAAGCAGTTTTTGAAAGAGGGGGTTGATAATGGGTTTTCAATATAGCTTTGTAAGCATGCATGCAAGCTTTTTTGATTAAGATTTCAAACAAGATTCTAACTCCTAAACCTCACTGGAGCTCATCATAAAAGGTTTGATTTAGATTCAATTTGTTGAGAATTGCAAGCTATTTCAGATGTAAGTGAGTTAATTTTGTTCTCAAATGTTGCTTTTATGCTCAAAACTGTTCTACCCCCTGGGATCTTTTATTGTAGTTCTGTTTCCCCATGTCTCTAAATCAATCAGAGACATTCATCTATTTTTTTTAATAAGTTCAGATTTATGTCAAACACAAAGTCTCCAATCATTCTAAAACATTTTAGCACCATCCTGTGGATAAACAGTCTGTTACACAGCTGTTTGTTGCTCTCAAAAATCAAGGTTCTTTAAATATAACATTTAATGTACACTTAACAAAAGGTTTTTGATGTATCTTTGTGGAACGTAAAATAGATTTTTATGGCATCAGTGTTTTTATTGCTACTGATGGTTACGTGGAGAACCTTTGAAGGGATAGTTCACCCAAAAATTCTGTCATTATTTGCTTCTTTCAAACCTGTTTAAGTTTCTTTTTTCTGTTGAACACAAAGGAATATCTGTTGAAGAATATTGCAAAAAAACAGCCATTGATTTTTCATAGTATTTTTTGATCTTACTATGGATGTTGATTGGGGCTTATTATTTTTCCCACATTCTTTAAAATATCTTGTTTTGTTTTTAACAGAAGAAATAAATTCATAAAAGTGTAGAACCACCTGCACCTGTTTGCTGTTTGTTTAAATCACTTATATAAAAGGAGCTGATAAAACACAATTATAGATTTTTTTGTGATATCATTGTTTTATGTTCAATCCACTTTAATCTGTAAAACTTAATAAGTTAACTTAATTCCTTCATGTTGTCTCAACACAGATCGATTGTGTGGAACCCAGCATTTTTTTAGTGTGTGTGAGGAAATTACGTTTTTTTTTTCTCCCTTTTTAGATGAACTGTTTCTTATGCATGCAACCTTTGCATTGCACAAAATATTCATTCATTTTCTTGTTGGCTTAGTCCCTTTATTAACCCAGGGTCTCTACAGCGGAATGAACCACCAGCTTATCCAGCACGTTTTTTACGCAGCGGATGCCCTTCCTGACGCAACCCATCTCTGGGGAACATCCACACACACACACACACACACACACACTAGAGACAATTTTAGCCTACCCAATTCACCTGTACCGCATGTCTTTGGACTGTGGGGGAAACTGGAGCACCCGGAGGAAACCCACGTGAATGCAGGGAAAGCATGCAAACTCCACACAGAAACGCCAACTGAGCTAAGATTTGAACCAGCGACCCAGCGACCTTCTTGCTGTGAGGCGACAGCACCCGCTCAAAATTTTCTTTTGGGGAAAATATTCTTCAAAATAATATTCAAATTAGGAAAAAAATAAACAAAAAAAATTCTAAATGTTTCTAGAATTGTTGCAAAGACCCATTTTGCATGCTTTATTATTATTATTATTATTATTTTGTTAACTTCTGTAGCAAATTAACATAACAAGTGAATTGAAAGAGACCGTGCTAAACAATTTGAACTCCATTTGTGAACTAAATTTACATACAAGAAAAATATATATACCACAAATTATGATTCTTTTATGGCATTGATATTTCCATTGAGAAAATTTAAAACACATAAACCCTTTAAGGAAAAGTATCTTTAGAATAATCAAATGTTTTTTTTTTTGAAAAATCGGGAAAAAAGTGGGGAACTAAAATTCTGTTATCATTAACTCACCCTTCACTTAACACAAGCCTGTCTGAGTATCTTTTTTTTCTGCTGAACCTAAAATAATATATTTAAAAGAAAGCTGGAAACTGGCAACCAGTGACTTTCATTGTATTTGTTTTTTTTCTACTATGGAAGTCCATGGTTGCCGGTTTTCAGCTTTTTAAAAAATTGAACCAGGGTCATTCTGAAAACATACCTCTATATACATTTCTGGAGACCGCCAAATACATCCCAGAAGCTACTTTTTTGCAGTTTCTGTTTTCACGAATCCACGAAAACAAAGGCTGCTGTGTACACATTTTTTAGATGTCAAACTTCTCTCACGAGTGCCATTCACGCCTGCTGTTCTCGTGTCAATTAACCAGAGGTCGCTGTCGTGACTGACTGATCCACTGACCCACCCTCCTCCTTCCCTGAACCAAACAAATAGTATGTAAAAAGTACTAATCCACCTATTTCCCTAAACCCAACTAATACATTTAAAAGCAATCCATAAAAAGAAAAGGCCTCTCCAGATTTTTACCACATTCTCATCTTTATTTTATTTTTTGGATTCTGTTTCTGTCTTACCTGGTTTCTGAAACTGTTCTTCACCAGACTCGAACCTCCTCATCATAGTCATCTCTTCTCCACATCTCAAGTCCTCTGACGAGCATGGCGAGCCAACTGGACAAACTGATGACAGTGGGAAAGCCGTCCATATGTAAGCGGTCGGCTGGTAAGCGCGAAAAGGAATGACTCTATACCACCCCGTAGCATTCGTTTTAAGATGAAATGCAGCCATACGTACTTCTGGCTACATAATTAGCAATCGTATATAGGTCCACGTTTTCAGAATGAGCTTATGTTGTAAAAATTGCTTCGTTTAGGTTTAGAAGGAAGAAAACTAGCGTTTTCATTTTTGGGGTGAAGTATCCCTTTTTCATCAGTGGTCTATTCACATTGCACAAATAAGTTTATTAATAGTGGAAAAAGTTTATTTAAATTATAAAATATATATTTTTTTAATTCTGAAAGGTTCTTTGGAAAGCTCAAAATGATTATTCTATGGCATTGCTGTGAAAACAGCTCTGAGATCTTTATTTTATGACTGCAGCCAGTGTTTAGTAACCCTTTGACACCACCAGAGGGACCAACCACAACAAAGCCAATGAGCCCAACGTATAATCAATTATGTCTTCCGATAGCTGTTGGGAAACAAAGGAAGACTGTCCAGACTTCCTCCACAAAAAATCCATCAATCTCTCTTAGCTTTAGTGAAGAGAAGCACAATGACTCATCTCAAATAACAGGGTCACTTCCAAACCCCCTTCAGATGAGGCTGAAACACATTTTATTTTTCCCATATTTCTGCCAGGTACGTGGACAAAAAAAGATCAGGAAAAAAGTAAAAAGCACAGATAGTGAATTCAGATCTGTTTGCACTGTCAGCTCAGTGCGAACGCACTATACCATGTCAATAGACGCTACCACATCTACTAAAGATACGTCTACCTCAACAGCACCTAATATTTACCTCAGACTCACTCACACTTTACTGTGAGCTCGACTGTGATATGAACAGGCCTCTTTTTAGCATCAAATCCCTGCTTCTGGATGTTCTAAAAGCATGTTTATGACAGGATGTATTAAAGTACACTGTAAAAAATAATAAATAATCTGTTAATAAACACAGTTTCTGTATATTGTGTTTTTAGTTTTTTCACGGTTGTGAATTGCATTATGGGATGATGATCTCTGCTCTGTCAACTTTTAATGTTGAAAATTCAACTCTACTGTTTAACAAAGTGACTTTTATGGACATTTTAGTAGTTTAAAATAATCGAATGGATAAGAAATAATATAGAGAGAAATAAATCTGTAAAATAACAGAAAATGTAGGTTTTTGTGGCACCACCAACCCAGACAATATGTCACTTTAAACTATTAAAAATGTTGGTAACACTTTACAATAACAGTGCACAATGTATTAAAATGTAAACTGAACATTACTTTATTATGAATTGATGACAAGTTAAGGTGCGCTAATCATGAACTAACTTTAACTAACACGAGTCACAAGGGTTTTTGTGTGAATGATGGCTACCTTAATTACTTGTTAGTACATGTTGTTAATTAATGTATTAATTAATATTTAAGTTTAAGCTAAATGTAACCAACACAAACTCATGAGCTGTTAATGTTTAATTATGTCATGACTTTACTTAGAGGGGCACATCACTATTAACTCATCCTTAGCTACTCATAAACTCCTGTGTTTAAAATGTTCATGTTGATGTTGACAGAACACTTTTCTATTGTTATTCAACAAATTATATCAAATTATAAATATTTAGGACAATAAACTTAAGTGGGATGTATGCACTGACTTTAAGGAAAAAGCTTCAAAAGAATCTACTTCTTGAAGAAACTATTGTCTTTTAATGTTGACAACACATTGTTGATCATGTTTTACAGGGTTTTTATCAAAAGTATTGCAACATTTTGTGTTGCAAGGCCCAGAAGAGGTCACTGGGGAAGGTGGTAACAACAGCCAGTAAGTTGTTGGGAAAAAAATTAAAGAGCATTGACTTTATAAACTACTAATAACCTGTTTATTAATAGTTAGGAAGAAGTTGGGTTTTGGTTTTGAGTAAGATTAGGGATGCAAAATAAGACCATACTTAACTACTAATAAACCATTAATATATTATTAATAGACGGGTATTAAGCCAGTAGTAAATAGCATAAATTGTGAACTAAACAAAAATGTTACTGATAAAAGTTGTCAGAAGAAAGATCAAGGTTTCATAATGCGATTCAAAAGCATAAATAAACAGGGAAAAATAAAAACACAAATTACAAAAAAACGGAAAACGAAAAAAAAAAAGTTTCTCGTATTTTGTGATTTGTTTTTTTATTTTATTGAGTTAACAATTAAATTATTATCCATAAATCAGCACAATGTAAAAAGTTATTTTCCTTTTTTCTGTTAAATTACAGAAACTTACTGTAAAATAATGAACGTGAAATTACAGAAATGTCCTGATATTTAGATTTCCAGTACATTTCTGTTATTAAATGTCTGTTATTTTACATTAAATTTCTGTAATTTAACGGAAAAAGGTTAAGCAACAAATTTTTGTTTACAGTTTTCTGTATTTTGTGATTCATTTTTAAATTTTTTTATATATATATTCTATATCCGTAAATCAGCACACTGTAAAAAATCTTTTATTTAACTTTTTCTCGTTAAATTACAGAAATTTACTGTAAAATAATGGATGTGAAATAACAGAAATTTACTTGAATTTAGATTTCCAGTAAATTTTTGTCATTTAACGTCTGTTTTTTTATAGTAAATTTCTGTAATTTAACGGAATAAAGTTAAATAATGAATTTCTTTTACAGTTTTCCGTATTTTGTGATTTGTGGTTTTATTTTATTGAGTTTACACAATAATTATTATCTGTAAATTAGCACACTGTAAAAGAAATCCCGTATTTAACTTTTTTTTATTTTTACTGTAAAATAACGGACGTTAAATTAAAGAAATTGGATGTGAAATTCTTAAATTTAGATTTTCTGTAAATTTCTGTTATTAAACATCTATTATTTTACAGTAAATTTCTGTAATTTAATGGAAAAAAAGTAAAATAATGGATTTCTTTAACAATGTAAGTAAACAAGAAAATCTTGCCTTCTCACCCCTTTTTTATGCCATTGCTTTTGACCGTTACAAAAAAATCGTGACATCTGCTCTCTTTCTTATCAGCACACCTGCAAAAATCTAAGTCAGCATGTGCAAGCGGTCATTAGGGAGGAGATCTTTAGGCTTCCTACCATTGCATTAAGCTGTGGCTGAATCATAATCATTGATCCATTTAAGAGAGGGATTGTCTAATGATGCAAATTATGTCATCGAACAAGCTGTCACAAACGTTTAAGCACATTTCCAATATCGACTATTAGCTCATAATGCAACCCGAGCCTTTAACGTTTACAAGTAAATGGAAGACAAATGTGTCTTTTGACATGCAACACTTGAACTCCTTTTTTACAAGGTGTCTGGTAACACTTATTTTTTCACCCTTACTTGACTTGCAGCTCTTTTTTCTTGTGTGTGTTCCTCTAAATATAGTCAAAATGGATGAATTGTTAGAGGCATGCTTTTGGTTCTTGCCAGGAATGGATAGATCTGTTTTTATGGTAAAAGAGAGGTTTGAAGAGGCATAATGGGAGATCTGCTGTGAGCTGTCAATGATTCATGTATCGTGAAAACATATGATCTGAATTCATACTTCTGCAGCTGGTTCTCCTCCGCAATGATTATGGTGTGTCTATACAAGACCTGAAATGACACTAAGCAAAATGTAAAACATGTGGGAGTAGAACAGTTACAGTATTCAGAGGTTTAGGGTCATTATAGGGTCATTTATTTATTTATTCTTTTTTAATACACTCAGAAAAAATAGTACAATGTTGTACCAAAGAAGGTACAAACCCTTGTTACTGAGGCAGTACCTATTTATGGAACAGAATTGTACCTTAAGACAAAGACACAATTTTTTACCATTGCAGTTTGTCCCTTTGACATGATTTGTACCATGGGAAACCAAAATGTACCTTTGGTTTTTAAAACCTGCAGATACAGTATTGTACCTTCATTAAAGAATGAAGAAAAAAATGATCCAAAAAGGTACCACCACAGTGACAAGACACTTTGTACCTTAACAGTGTCAAAAATGCTTACCAAATATTTATTTAAAATGCCTTTAATGTTTAGTTTGCAATACCTCACAAAACCTAAAGTTTTACCAGTTGTTTTGTAATATTGTATGAATTGTATGGTGAATTATTTTTTAGGGTCATTAATACATCATTTATTATAGACAAAGGTTGAGGAATTGTTTTTTAAGTTTAGGGTCAAGGGCGACGCAGTGGCGCAGTGGGTAGCACGTTCGCCTCACAGCAAGAAGGTCGCTGGTTCGATCCTCGGCTCAGTTGGCGTTTCTGTGTGGAGTTTGCATGTTCTCCCTGCGTTCGCGTGGGTTTCCTCCGGGTGCTCCGGAGGAAGCACCAAAAGACATGTGGTACAGGTGAATTAGGTAGGCTAAATTGTCGGTAGTGTGTGTGTGTAGATGTTTCCCAGAGATGGGTTGCGGCTGGAAGGGCATCCGCTGCGTAAAAACTTGCTGGATAAGTTGGCGGTTCATTCCGCTGTGGCGACCCCGGATTATTAAAGGGACTAAGCCGACAAAAAAATGAATGAATGAGTTTAGGGTCATTATAGGGTATTTTTTTTACATTATTTATAATTATTATTAATTGGCAGAGGTTTGTTGGCAAAGCGGTGGCGCAGTAGGTAGCGCTGTCGCCTCATAGCAAGAAGGTCGCTGGTTCGAGCCTCGCGTGGGTTTTCTCCGGGTGCTCCGGTTTCCCCCACAATCCAAAGATACGTGTTACAGGTGAATTGGGTAGGCTAAATTGTCTGTAGTGTATGAGTGTGTATGGCTGTTTCCCACAGATGGGTTGCAGCTGGAAGGGCATCTGCTGCATGAAACATATGCTGGATAAGTTGGCGGTTCATTCCGCTGTGTTGACCCCAAATTAATAAAGGGGCTAAGCCGAAGAGAAAATGAATGAATGGGGAATTGTTTTTTAAGTTTAGGGTCATTATAGGGTAATTTTTTTAATTAATTATTTGTTGTTGTTATTATTAATAATAATAGGCAGAGGTTGGAGAATTGTTTTAATCAGCAATTAAAATTTGATAATTAAAATTATTATGCTTTAATTTGATTAAATTTAACAGTAAAGAATTTACTTTATGACAAATTGTTCTTTAATAAATGCAGTCCTTTTAAAACTGTTGAGAATCCTAAAAAAAAAATATCCCAGGTTCCACAAAAGGTTTTACACACTGTTTTAATCATTGATAATATAAAACTTTCATGATTTAATTTAAATGATATTTTAATTTTCACTTTAATGACTAAGGTGAATAAATCACAGTTTTAAAAATATTTTAAAAGCTCCAAAATATATTTTGATTGAATACGTCAAGTCAAGACAACATGACCAAATATTAGAACATTGCATAACAATAAATGACTGTGTTTTTTGTTTTGTTTTTTGTTTAATATTCATTCATACATTCCCTCATTTTCTTTTTGGCTTAGTCCCTTTATACATCATGGGGTCGCCTCAGCAGAATAAACCTCCAACTTATCCAGCATATGTTTTTTTACATAGCAGATGCCCTTCCAGTCACAACTCAGAACTGGGAAACACTCTCTCATTCACACTCATACTACAGTCAATTTAGTTTATTCAATTCACCCATAGCGCATGACTTCAGACTGTGGGGGAAACCGGAACACCTGGAGGAAACCCACGCCAACACAGGGAGAACATGCAAACTCCACACAGAAATGCCAAGTGACCCAGCCGGGACTCGAACCAGCGACCTTCTTGCTGTGAAGCGACAGTGCTAACCACTTAGCCTCTGTGCTGCCCCTGTAATTTTTACTTCCATAAAAAATATGCACTTTTAACAGGAATTGCCTTCAGTAATTAAAAATAGCAGTGGAAACGGCAGCTAGCCACAGTCTTTTCCATTATGCAACATATTTGAATGCCTAAACTCTCGTCTATGTGCACTAAATTTAGGTTTTCCTCAGGTGCAATCCTTCGAGAATCTGATTTTATTTAAGTAATTATCCCTTAGACAAAGTTCAAAGAAGAAAGATAGTCAGGCTCAGTGGCTTGTTATAGTTTCCCTTCTAAATTAGACTTTCATAACAAAAAAGAGAAAAAAAACACTCACATCATTGTGAAATTTGATTACAGAGGAGAATGAACTGCATGCGGTTATAGGTGGGTTAAACAGGTTTTACTGATTGAGACAAGTACTTTGTTTCAGTGCCAAATGTTGAAAGCGTTTATATGAATATCTAGCTCTTTATGTTTCAATGAGTTTGTAACAGGTGGGTATCACTAATGACGCTTATGGAGCGAAAGTTAACAGTGGAAAAAGATCATACAGCCAAAACTACCTGAAGCCTATCTTTTCTTCTTATGAGCCCCATGGGACTTTTCAATAATAAGGAATCCTGTGAGGAAATTACAATGCTGGAACCTTCACATCCCACCAGGATCACAAACCTTTGGGGGAAGAATGGCATTCAGAAGCCTCTAATGAACAAGCCAACAAAAGACTTGCTTCTACACTGTAGAAATATCCTGGGTTCCACACAATCGATTTGTGTTGGGACATCGTGAAGGAATTACGTTAACTTATTAGTTTCTACGAATTTAAGTGGATTGAACATAAAACAATTACGTTTTTAACCAAAAAACTTAAGAATTGATAAATAATAAATAATGCTAACAATAGAAATTATGCTATTTGATCAAACTAAAATTAAGCTGAAACATCACAATTGTTTAGAGTTTTTTGCAACAACTTAATTGTTTTTGTTCAGTCCACTTAAATTTGGAAAAAAATAATAATAAGTCAACTTAATTTCTTCATGTGTCTTCATGTTTTCCCAACACAAATTGATTGTGTGGAGCCCTTTTTTTTTACAGTGTATAGCTGTATAAAACCCAACAGTGAACTTTATCAAATGAAATGAGTGTATAGTTAACTTAAAATTGACTGAAAGTTAATTATACACATTTGAAAAGAGTTTTGAACTTAGTATTGAAGGTAATGAGTTAATTAAATACCTCATTACTTCAGCCTAAATGGAGTAAGTTCACAGTACTCATATAGAATAGTTTTTTAACTCAAATAGTTTGTAGCAATCGTTTTTCTCAAACAGTTTGAGTTGCCTTAACTTATTGAGTTTTACAGTACTCAATTGGTTTGAGTTCTCTTCATTTATTGGGGTTTACTTTCCTCAACTTCCCTCATTTACTCAAATGGATTAAGTTCACAGTACTCATTAGGATTAGTTTTTGACCTTAAATGGTTTGATGCAATCGGTTTCCTTTATTTATTGGATTTTACGGTGTATGGAAAAAAATTTGAAGATCTCTCGATTTCTATAGATTCGCTAGATTTATTTAGTAGATGTTTCAGTAAAATGTTAGTGGTCTGTGATAACATTTCTTATAATTTTGAAATAAAAATACTGCCATATTTTTTCATCTTCAGAAACATTTTCAGAAAATGGCAATTGGTCAAATTCATGAATTTTTTCATTTATTAAGGCAGAAAATTATGCTTTTCCATACCAAATATTGATTTTGTAACACTTCTGAAGTATTTTTGAGCCTAAACATGAATCTAAAAATGGTCAATTAGGTTTTTGTTTGTTTAATTAGAAACACGTCATCAGTAATTTACAATAATTACCTTTTACTCAAACACACACTCAAAAAATATATTTTTGCTGCTTATTCAAACTAATTAAAATGAGATGAATCAACACAGTTTGGGGGGACAACTTAATTGTTTAATGTTCAATAAACTTAAATTAGTAAAAACCATTAGGTTAACTTTATCCATTTGTGTTTGGAAAACATAACAGAGGTCTAACGGTGGCTCAGTGGTTAGCACTGTCGCCTCACAACAATAATGTTGCTGGTTCGAGTCCCAGCTGTTCCAGTTGGCATTTCTGTGTGGAGTTTACATGTTTTCCCCCTGTTTGTGTGGATTTCCTCTGGGTGCTCCGGTTTCCCCCACAGTCCAAAGACATGCACTATAAGTGAATTGGGTAAACAAAATAAACCATAGTGTATGAATGTGTGTGAATGCAAGAGTATATGGGTGTTTCCCAGTTCTAGGTTGCAGATAGAAGGGCGTCTGCTGCGTAAAACATATGCCGTAATAGCTGGCGGTTCATTCTGTGGTGATTCCTGATAAATAAGGGACTAGGCTGAAGGAAAATAAATGAATGAACAACTTGAAAGTATTGTGCTGAACCAAGCATCTTTTACAGTGCACTCAATTTTCAAGCTGTCCTTATTTATTTTCCATAACTATGTTGTGCACATTAGTAAATAACACAATAAAACACTCTTTATCCTTATCACATATATAGATGTTTGGACATTCAAAACCCTCAAGATATATATTTTAATCAGTAGATGTGTGCCATGTCCTACCAGTCAAGCTACAGGGGTCCATAAAAGCTCCATACCAGCATGCTGCTGTTAATTATGTGTTTATTTGTGAAATTCTATGCTGATTAAAGCTAAGGTTTTCGATCACGAGGACATTAGAGGTTCAAAACAGGCATCTTTTGTGCTGTTGTCAGCCTCTTTCTCGGGGTGCGGGGCCCCCTCGGTCTGATAAAATGCAAGCCAGACTCCTCAAACACTCCACCATGAAGCAGCTCCAACCAGACCCCTGAGGCTCTATTAAACGTCACTCAGTGGAAACATGAAAGAAATGCCCGTGGAAATGAATCATAGCCTCTACCCCTCCTCAGCCCAGTCCCTCCATCCCATGTGCCCGCGACCACAAGAAAGAGTGCGGCGGAGAAAGAGTGGAGGTTATAAAACACAAGCTGGCTTTAGTGCAGCTTGTTGTTTAGCACTGTGATGTAAGATGCTGCTGCTGACATTGCTGCTGTATTATATATATAGCCTTAATTATATAGAACAGTATGTTTTTTAATCAACTTTTTAAACATTTTTTTAACCTGCATAGCTGAATCTGGCTTGTTTTGAGAATGTTCGATAGGTCAAAAATGACATTCAGCTGATTTTACATTTTCTTCAGTCTCGTAATGTCATTGCACATCAAATCACTTCATTCTCACATGGTAAATAATTAGACAAGCACTGTCTACATCATTGCAATATGCATATCCGAATCACAGCTGCATGTTAAAATAGTAAATGTAAAAATGGTACAAAAAGTAAATAACAGTAACAGTAATAAAGTAACAGTTAGTTAAATGTATCATTCATCTAATCATTTTTCTAAATCTTTGCTGTTGTATAACCATGCTTGTCAAATCATCACTGAATTCTGCAATCCTCAGTTTGTGAAATGCAGTTCAATATTCCGTAAACTTTGTTATTGTCATGGTAACATTCATATTCAAATCTTTGCTGCATTCTGATTAGTCAAACATGACACTTCAGCAGTCCAATATTTCATACAATTTCATACAAAGATCATGCCAGCAAAATACATTCGTATACAAATATTAACTGCATTTTGGAATACTTGATTGGTCAAACATGGCATTTCAGCAGTTTCGTATTCCATGTATTTTAACATAGCAACAATCATAACTGAATGTTTGCTGCATTTTGACCCAACTAGACAAACATGGCATTCCAGCAGTCCTAAGTTATTGTAAATGTTAACTTCATAGCAACATTCATATCTAAATACACTACCTGACAAAAGTCTTAAATAAAAGGCAAAGGCCTCAAGATTATGCTTTTTTTTACCAAAATAAAATGTGATCATGCTTTGGATATTAATTATTGTAGGACATTAAGCTTTGACTTTGCTTGACAAAAGTCTTGTCACTTAACAGAAATAATGTACAATATAGAATATAAAGCATGGTTCAGTGGAAAAAGAATGAGCATTGTGTAAGCTTTCTCCTCCATCTTACAGATATGCTCAATAATGTTCATGTCTGGTGACTGGGCTGTCCAATCCTGGAACTTTGATGTGGAGGTTGAAGTATGAGAAGGAGCGCTATCCTGCTGAAGAATTTGCCAGCTGTTGATGTTGCCATCCACTCTGCAGATCTCTCGCAACAGAAAAATCTACTGGTTGATTTTGTTGTGATCTTAAAATTTTGACTGTTGAGGGCCATAGCACGTCATGTACAATGTGGTCCTCTAGATTAACATATATGTTGATCCTGGAACATATTGTTTGATGTCAAATGTAGTCCATACATATCCCTTACCCCTAAACCCATTCATAACTACAAATTATTCCCAAAATCAGAGGAGAATAACAGTTGGATAACAAACATATAAAAGCCTAACCTTTAAGTGATAAACGTATGCCTTAATTCTGATTGGCTGATTGGATTGTTGTTCCAGAATCAACACAGATGGTAATCTAGGAATATGTCCTACTTGGTGAAATCAGATTAGCGGAGTGGCATATTTGACTAATTAAATATTATACAATGTAGCACTAATTCAATTACACACTTTATGATGACTTTCTAAAATGCACCACTAATTTTGAAATACTGTTTAGATGACAACTGTAAGATGTATGGAATATCTAATGCTACCTCTCAGCAATTCGTAACTTTTTGATTTAGTGGCTAATTTGGATGAATTTGTGCAATCTCAATCATTTATTTATTTTGTTGGGTTTAGGGCTGGGGTTTGGTGCCACATCTACTTTAGTTTACAGTTTTTTTTTTTTGTTTTTGTTTTTGGATTGCTTAAGCACAATTTTCAAAAAAGGTGTTTTTAACAGTAAACACATTTAGCACAACCACACACCCAATTAGCAAAGCACTACTGATCCTTTGCAAAATTAAACAATCTTGTAAAGACTGTACACTTCTGTTTAAAAACCACACTTTTTACCAAAAGAAACACACACTTCACATTTACTATACTCTGTTTGCACGAGTTACACTCTGCTGTGATAAACCTAAAACACTTTTAGCACTTCTACTTCCATATAATTAGAGTAGGCTACCATCAACAAAGTACAAATAGAAAGTAAATCCACCAAACACTACTCAAGACCAATGCTGCACACTGAAGAAACTTTATTTTTCAACATGTCCAAAATGTTGACATGGAGATTCATATTACTGTAACAACGTGTCACTTTACGTATGTAATGTGTTAGACATTGTCTCTTCACCTAGCTGGATCTGGCCAGAGAATTATCAACATCGCAATGTTGTCATTAGCAAGACACCTTGAAAAAAAAACGTCTTGAATGACGAATCCTTCCTTGTATACTGCTAACCTCCATCTGGCCACAGGCCTCCTCCATGGCTTGGATGAGGGGGACCTCAGCCTGGAGACAGAGATCATAGACCTTCCACCATGCCGAGAAAAACCCTTCTATAGGGTTGAGGAATGGAGAGTATGGTGGAAGATATAGGACGGTGAAATGTGGATGTTGCTGAAACCAGTTCTGAACCAGAGCAGAGCGATGGAAAGACACATTGTCCCAGACAACAATCTATTGCATATAACCGATTTGATTTGCTGCTGATTTTGTTGTGCAATTGGTCCGAGAATGTAAGTATGAGTGCTGTTTTGTAAGGGCCCAGGGACATGGAAGAGGAGGACCCCATCCTGTGTAATGGCTGCATAGAGTGTTACGGTATATTTCCCCCACATTGCCCTGGGACATTGACTATAGCCCTGTGGCCAATTACATTTTTTCCTCTTCTTCTTGTTCTCGTCAGTTTGAACCCAGACTCATCTACGAAAATGAACTCATGCTGGACCTCCTCTCCATCCATTCATAAAACTACCTGAAGAACAGGGTCAGGCAAAATTGTCTAGTTCAGTATAATCTAGTATTACATATTACAGTACAGTAAAAGATTATAAGACAGTATGCAAGATCACTCTGCTAAAGTGAATACATACCTCTGTATACTCATGCCATAGTTGTTTTACCCTTTCGGAATTGCGCTTGAAAGGCACTCGATAAATTTAAAATATTTTTTAATTTAAAAATATTGTTAAAAAATTGTTAAAACTGCCATTTTATATTTCTTAAACACCTGATTGGTGTGTTTACAATTAAGCAAACAAGTGTTTGCACACCTGATGACTGTGTTGAATCAATAAGTTGGACGGTGTGGTAATTTGACAGTCAGTGCTTTGGTATTGCAAGAAAGTGACTCTATGATAAATTTTAGTGTGTATTAATGTTTGTTAAGTGTGTTTAGTGTTTTGCAAATCACTGTGTGTAGAGTTTTGCAACCAGTGTGAGGTTGACAATGTGCTTACAGTTGTGCAAATATGAGCTGATGTTTTGCTTCTTGAGTGTAAGGTTTTACTAATAGTGTACTACTTTTCATTTTAGTGTGTAAGCAATCCAAAAAAACTGTAAATTCATTTACTGTACATCATTTAAAATACACATTTGAACTCATAAGAATTTGTATGAATTAGCCACTAAACTGACAAAATGTAAAAAAATAAATACTGTGAATATCAAACCACGGAATGACACATTTGATCGATCTAATCTTGAATGATTACATTGCTGTCAACTGGACGTTTGTGCAATATTGGACCACTTAATGTCATGCTTGAATGCTCAATCCAGTCTCTTCATTCACTCTTAAGACAGTACATTAAGTGCGGTTTATTTATAAACTAATTTCGAGAGGATCACGTACTTATGATCAACACGGCTGGCACCTCATTAGCTCCGTAATCTACCCTATTAGATGGTTATGGACGCATTAAAAATAAACAGAGCTTTTCACTCCACTTATTTTCGTCTTGAAGTCCCCCCCAAGACCCCCCCCCCCATCCCTACTTCCCACTCTTTTTCCGATTGGGCGACACGGCGGCCCAGGGGCTAGCACCGTTGCCTCAAAGCAAGAATGCCGCTGGTCCAACCTCCTATCAGGCCAGTTGGCGTTTCTGTGCGGAGTTTGCATGTTCTCCTCATGTTTGCGTGGGTTTCCCCCGGGTTCCTCCCACCATCCAAAAACATACACCATAGCCAATCGACTAAACCAAATTATTACCTAAGACAACCTTTGTTTACACTTCTCACACGGCGACAAGCAGGGAAGTTCTCGAGACCTACCTGAGCTCGAACTCCCCTCTCACCCTTATAACGAGAGGGCTCAAGGATATTACGAGCTCAGGGCTCTCTCCCGGGACAGCATGCCAATTACGCTTTATTGATCATCAGCTAAGTGTGAACTGTTGAAAGCTAATTTAACTACAATGCATTTGTTGCTTTAGTGTTGTAAAATATGTCCAGATATTAACACACAATGAAATTCAGCCTTAAACTACCATCACAAGATAGAACAACTTCAGTTTACAACTTCTGTCAGCACAAATTACATTAAATATAGTAAATGCTGACAAAGCCAAATCCCTTCGGGCAGTTAATTCACAGTCCGTTCTGGTTTTTCCTACCATGTTGTGTAAATGTTTTTAGGCTTTGTGAATCATTCCAGAATTCACCATGGACGTCTGTGGAGATCGGATGCAGCACCATCAAAGACCATATGGACACAGTCCTCCTGTTGAGCCAAAATGGTTCTTTAAATTCAATGTAATCACTAATACAGAGACACAACAGACCACCTATTGTGTGGAAATTAGGCAGAACCTTATACAAAGCCCTAATGCCTGCTGAATCACTGCCTCCCATCTGAAACTTGGGGTGTGAATCATGCCAATTTAAGTAAATTCGAGCTCCTCCATGCCACACACTAAGCAGAAATTATCAGGCCAGCTGTAACCGCAATGCAATCTGAAGCATTATTTGAGCTGTTTTTATCAACATGTTTACATCGCTGGTTGCAAAGCATTTCAAATCACACTCTTTCATTTCATCTAATGTTCTTCTTCACAGATAAAAGACTAGAAATGCTACTGTACATTGTGGGATTTAATCATTTAAAAGGGTAGTTCAAGCTTGTTTTTTTACTGTAATCACGCACTGTAAACCCAACAGTCAACTTTATCAAAGGAAATGAATGTAGTTAACTCAAAACTGACTGAAAGTTAATTCTACTCATTTCAAGAGTTTTTAACTCAGTGTTGAAGGTAATGAGGTTATTAAATAACTCATTACTTCAACTTAAGTGGAGTAAGTTCACAGTACTCATATAGATTAGTTTTTGAACTGGTTTGTTGCAATCGATTTCCTTAAATGGTTTGAGTTGCCTTAACATATTGAGTTTTACTGCGCTCAAATTGCTTCGTTAACTCAAATGGAGTAAATCCAAAGTACTCAGTAGGATTCTTTTTGAACGGTTTGAATGGTTTGTTGCAATCGGTTTCCTCAAACGGTTTGAGTAACCATATCTTTCTGGGTTTTACAGCACAGTAATATTAATTAATTAACAATGTATACTAAATATAAGGTTACAATTGGAGTTTGTAGCATGTTACAGATTTAAGTACAAAGTAATATTAAGTAATGTGTACTCATTATATGGTTGCATTTAAATGGCACCTACCTTAAAATTAAAGGGTTTATTGCAATTCACTGTTAATTTAAAGACTATGCATATACGGTGGGCTACTTTTTACATAGTGCTGTTTAGCGGTTTACCTGAAAAAACAATGCTTACTGTACTCAGCTATTCGAGACCTCTTCAATAATATTACTTACAATGGTTAACTACATCTTTAAATGTACTTTTTTTTTTTAAGGAAAAAACTGTAATGTAAACTCGGATTGTAACAAAGGTACTAAGGTAGGCATTGACATCCACACTTTAAATGTTTGCACTTGCCCCAACATTTTATCCTACCCATCAGATTATGCTACCACCTCTGTTTTGAATGGTTCTGAGATTTGGGTTAGGGATTGGGGTAGGTTAGGGCCATGTTACAGCATCATATCACACCATTCCACAATAAAATTTACACTGGTGGCAAAAGCTGATGGGTATATTGTCATCAAAATGTGCAACCAACTTTTTGAATGGGAGGTAGGAGAATCTGGACAAATCGACAGAACACCCTCTACACTCTGATAAATGGTCAGAAAAAAGGGTACAGTTGGGGTCCATTTGTAAACACTTGGTAAAGTTGTACACTCAATGGTTCATAGTAAGGCCCAAACAAACGTGCAATCTACAATCAACATGTATGAAACAGCCATTCCCTAATATCAAGACAATAATTTTCATGAGCTGTTGGTTATTTGAAAGAAATGCACAAAAATGGATATTAACAATAAAATGTTTTAAATGTATAAAGCATGGCATTATAACTAATATTATAAATTAATATTTTTTATTTTAAAAAATGTTAGCATAAATCACCATAAATGTGAAGTGAAATGTGTTATTATACAAAGACTTCTGTCTTTGATTTTCAGATGTAATTAACTACTATGGACATACAATAGTACACGATTTATTATAAAGATAAGCAGATTGGTAAACAAAGACAGAGTACAACAGGGTAATACATAAATTAATAAGACAATTATAAAAACAAAACAAGCCAAAATAATACACCTGAGAACTAATAATAGATTTAAAAGACCAAAAACTGGCCCTTAAATAATCACAAGATGTATTAAATATCATGTTTTACTGCAATGGGGAGGTGAAATGCATGCATTACTGGTCTGTAAATATAGGCCTACATGCAGGGTGCAAACAATTCTAATTAGACAAATAATATCCTGATATTTAAAAAAAAATGTATTTATAACTGAGAAATAAAACCCACATTATTTGAGAAACTATAGAAATCAGTCTAGCACTTTATAATTGTCTGGGTTCACAGAGATGGTTCTACTGCGTTGTACTTATATTTTAGCGCCATCTAGTGGGAAACGCGTGACACACTGTAAAACCTAAATTAAGATAACGCATTACCTTCAACACTGAGATTAAAACCAGATTTGCCAGTCACGCAATTGACCGTATTCTCACGCTCTCACGCCACACATCACTTTTCTCACGCAGTAAAATCATCTCATACAGTTTTAAAGACGTTTATCATTACATAAAGATGCTATTCTCTCTGTGGAACTGAATAGTGAAAGCAATGTAATCAAAAACAAACTGACGCATGCGCGCAGAAAACATACCAGCGCGCCTCTCGCACCGCTCCTGCTGCTCGCGTTCCCTCTCCCGATATAAATCCCGGTTGTGAACATGCATGTGGAAAAAAAATATGCGCTGCTCACGTGCCGCTCATGCCTTGTGCTACAGGTGTTGTGCCGAGAAACGCATCCTTGCAGTAGGATGCACCCCTTTCAAACTTTTATTGAGATTCTCAGTCTACATAAAAACCAATGTAGGCCATAATTGATTAAAACGTAATATGATTATCTTGATGGATAAAGCAAAAACTACAAATGAAACGCATTTTAAAACGCACTAGGTTTACAAATAAATGTATTTAAAAAATAAAAAATAAAAAATAAAAGATGTAATCTTTAAAGGAAGGGTATTCCCATTGGTTCACTCTTATAATGCTGGTATTAAAAAATATCCATTTAAGTTAATAGATTCACATTTCAGAAGGGGTGCATTTTATGACAGGGTAGGTGTCGGCATGCAGTGAGTTTTGGAAGCCGTCAAAACCAAAGTTAAATAATATGATTATCATCTTATTTTGACTAAGCATAGCTCCTGATAGATTTTTCTTTGTATGAAACAAAAAAGAGGGATGAAGTCAGGGAGTTTTTACTTAATAAACCCAATTCTTAGCTATGAGTCGGGTTTAAGACAACACACAACAGATGATTTTATAAAATATTTTTTTGTGTGTACTATACCTACAGAATTTCATTCTAATAAAATAACTTTTAATTCATTCATTTTCCTTCAGCTTAGTCTCTATTTCAGAGGTCGCCACAGTCGAATGAACCGCCAACTGTTCCGTTTACACACACACACTCTTACACACCAGCCAGTTTTAGTTCATCAATTCCCCTATAGTGCATGTGTTTGGACTGTGGGGGAAACTGGAGCACCCAGAGGAAACCCACACCAACACGAGAGGAGATGCAAACTCCACACACAAGCGGGAAAATAAGCAAAACATATTTCGTGCAACTTCATTTCAATTTCAATTCATGCAGCCTCTCGATTACTTTGTTTGTCGCACCACTATGAAGAGCTTCTGACGGATTTTTCTGTATTACTGCAAGACGGGAGAAAAACAACAGTGAATTTTTTTATTTTAACCCTACTTACAGGATATTAATAAAAGAGTGATTTTTCTATATTCACAGTACTATAAATAGATTTTTTACCGCTGTCAGTGACTCTGCCATTCACTTGAGTTGGACTTTTAACATCTTTCTGCAAAGAAATTAATAAACCAGGTTAATTTTCTTTCATCGAGTGTGTTTAAGATGAATTTAGGCTTAATGATACACACACACATCTCACCTGTGCTCCTGCGTCACTCTTATGAGTCCTCTTCATGATTTCTTCCAGACGCTAAAAATGTAACTGCAATCCTATAGAAGAAATATTGCACTGTTCAACCTCCTTCCCAAGAGTAAAACCACACATATCCTTGTATGCCTCACTCCATTTCACCTGGTTAACATATACAAAAAAACAAACAAACAAACAAACAAACAAACAAACAAATAAGTAAACCAATAAGTTTTGGCATTTACTTGTAGATCAGTTTAAGATAATCACATAGTTCATCTATCTCAGATATAAACTCATGTGCTTAGGCATGAAACACACTGAAATCATGGGCTTAAAGATGGTGCTGAAACTTTGGACAGCTTTTTGCAACTCTTTGGAGGTAGTGTCATTAGTTGATGTAGTCCACAAATCTTCATGTCAATCCTTAATCCTTAGCTGTAAACAAACCTTCAAAAATGCCAGTGTTTGAAATAGGAATGAATCAGTACAGAACAAGTGCATGACAGTTTATATCTTCTAATCTAATTTTACTAGGAGAACATCAAAGAGCTGTTTTCTTGTTAATTTAGTTTCAACACATACAGTTTAAAGTACCAGAAAAGTGTGCCGTATGCATCAGAAGTTGCTTGGCATGATGTCTGAGGCTGAGACTATATGATTTCAGAATCATTGTGGCTGTGCATATAAAGATCTATCTATCCATTCATCTATCCATATGACCTGTCCTAGGTTTATACAAATACTGGAGCCATCACACGGGTAAAAATCTCACTGGTATATTACAAACCATTTTAAAAGTCAATGTTAACTGATATTTCTAACTGGCACACTAAAGCAAAATATAATAATAAACATCTCAGTTTGTGTGAAGAATCTAAAATGTTATAAACAGTAGAATTATGTATGTTTACAATATTTACTGTAAAGTTATCTTCAGTGTGTTACATTTATATAGTGTGAAAAAGAATTAACTGATTTTACATTGTCCCTTTTAGGTTTTGTCACTGCCACTCTCCAACTTACTCAAGGCTCACTAAGTTTTTCACCCATTCCTTTACTTCCCAAATCTCTCAATGCAATTTTTAGAATTGCTTCAAAACTTGTGTGGCCCAAATGTGATTTACTGTTTGTACGGCCTAAGCAATAGGTGCAGAAGTGGTATTTATTCTCGAGAGGCAACCAGTTCTGTAAAAGTAGAAATAATTTACCTGAAAGACTGTTCACCCATAAGCATTTTAACTGAGATATCCCAAAGTTTTACAGTAAGCCAAGTTTATTTGAATAATAGTAATAATAATAAAATATTAATTATAAATCTTTAAATGCTTTTCAAACGTTTAAGACCAATATTATCATTAGCTTTTTTTTGCTAATCAAGGCTGCATTCACTTTAATAAAAATACAGAAAGTTGCATTATTGTAAAATGTTAATGAAATTTAAAGTAATGTTTATATTTTGATGTAAATCGATCATTTATTCCTGCCATGTGAAAGCTGAAGTATCAACATTATCACCCTAGTCTTAAGTGTCACACCATAGTTCAGAAATCATTATAAATGCTGATTTATTATTATTGTTGGAAACAGTCTCATCAAATTAGTTTTCAGTCAATAAGAAACGCATTATTTTGACTTCAGCATTTATTTCATTCTGTATTTTGGATCAATTGAAGCATATCCTTCTATAAACAAAATTACAATGCTTGCTGATCCCATATTTTTTGAAAGACTGTGTGTACTATATTTGTGTGTTAAATGAAAAAACAATGTATTTTTTACCTAGATCCGCAGATTGGTCTTTGGCACTACAACCGTACTCTCCTGAGGGCGATCGAAAATAATAAAATAAAGATAAAATAAAATGAACACTATAAAAAAAATGAAGAAAAAAAACATACACTCACATCTCCATGACTAAATTATTAATATTAAACATTATTGAGAAAGAAGTGTTTACCGTTTGTCTAAGGAATGCGTTAATAGAGCCGCCATTGTAGTACAAGGTAACGCTCCTTCGAAATGAACGCTCCTTTCAAATGAGCGCTATCTAGCGGTCACATAATCTAATGACTAAATATTATGACAACTTGATCAACTTCTTTTATATATATGTATTTAACTTGACATTACTTTTTTTTTTCTCACCAGCACACTGGTCTTTTTCGCAAGACAAATTTTTTTTGTTGGAAACTGTATTTTATAAACTTAAATTTGTCTTTAGCATGCTAAAAGTACTTGAGTAAGAGACGTTTTACTTGATTTGGGTCATTAAAAAAACTCCCTATGATGTATGTAGCCTAAACCTGCTGTAGTCAACCTAAAACCTGCAGTAGGTTGACATAAAACTAAAACATTACCCATTCTTGTCTTAGAACATTTTATTTAGCGAATTTTAAAATAGCAGTAAGTTTATGACTTGATAAATATATAGTATAATTTGCTGATTTCAAACATACAGAATATAGTTATGAAACAAACATAACACCAAATGTTGACTAATGAAGGTACATTTATAACAACTATTTATTTGTTAGACTACTGTATTGTCAAACCATGTTGCATACAAATGCATTCAACAGTCTTTTATGACAGTGCATTGCTGTAGAGGACAAATAAAACACGAGACAGGTGTTTAGCAAGAGTGTAGTTTATTTAGTTTGACATGCAAACTTATCTAAACAAGACACACTTTCAGAAAACAGCCCGGAAACATTATACTGCGTGCGCTCGTGAAAAGAACCCGCGGTTGTGTTCAACTGTTGTCTTCAATGGTCCTTCTTTGCTCAACAACTCAGCTGAAAAACAAAGCAAAACATCACAACAGTCAGACATAGAGCAAAGAGCATAGAATTAGCAAGAGGCGACACTCTACAATTTGGGAAACAATAACGCGCTTTTAGAATAAATTAAATAAAAACAAAGCAGAAGCTTTCCATCGCGACAGCAATGACTATCATTTCATATAATGGCGGAATCCGGGTCTGTTGCTCTCGGTCATTCTAAGCTCTTTGCTTAAAGCTAACTCAAAACAGTTACCATGGTTTCTATTTCAAACTATAGTAAACTAAAATTTGAAACTATAGTTTAAAATAGAAGATGAGTGGGCCTCGCTACTCCCACCCACCATGGCCCTCAACACCGGGCGAACTGGCAACGCTGATAGAGCACACGAGCTTTATAGGAATGCATATGCAAATTTTTACAAGGCACGTCACTGTTGTCTCGTTGTCATGGCGAGCGCTGAAGACGGCTCACCTGATTGGAGCACACAGACTCTTGAATCTGCGTCACGGCGAATTGCTGTCTGCTGTGGACAAAAATACATAAAATATATTCAATATATATATTTTTACATTTTTGGTGCTGTTTAATATTCTGAGATGCAGTAGAATATGGAGACAGATGAATATAATTGGATATATGCCGAGCTAGTGTTGTTCCCATACTTATAAACTTCCGGTGACCGGTTATTGTGAGTTTTTTTTCCCACTTTATATGGTTCCTTTTACAGCATCCATGTTGTAATGTAATTAAAATACATTCAGTTAAATAAACTTTGGCATTCGTTTAGTTGTTCAAGCGTAAAACGATACAAAAGGCCTTTTACTCGCACTCGGCCGTCAGAATCGGCCGGTAGCAATCGATTGCTACCCAATAAATATCGAACTAGCTTTATTTAATAACAATATTTCCCCTAAAGGCTCATTTTGTACTCAATATGATGAAACACTAAACCATTTATTTTGGGAGTGTACTTACTGTAAAGTGTTTTGGGTTGACTTTTCCAATTTCATTCAAAAAATTCTTATTTCCAAACTTCTGTATTTCCCCAAAAATTGTATTCTTTGGTTACTCTCAGAGTGTAGATCCTTCTCATTGTAAATTTATTATTGATTTATTGCTTTTTTTAAGGAAAATTTTATATCCATAAATGTGAATTTTCAAAGAAACACCCATACTTTGTTATTTTCAGAAAGGACTTTGAAATTTCTTTGAACTCTTTAAAAGACTCTAACAATTACACTGGATGTAAAACGCTTTCTTGGTGTAAATCATTTAAACTTGTTTAATTTGCTGGAATTCTATTTATGTAACCCTCTTTGTCTCTTTGTTCATATTATATCTTTGTAATGTTCTTTCTTGCATTTAAAAAAAGCACTGTAAAGCGCTTTGAGTGCCAAGAAAAGCGCTATATAAATGTAAGGAATTATTATTGTTATTATAAAGCACTGTTCTACCATCATGATATAGCCAGACTAAAATGAAAATCACATTATTTCGATTAGTTTACACTACAGCAAACACTCTACTCACTGGCAAACAGCCCCTTTCATAAAGATTTATTCCACAGGTCTGTCATAATCAGCCAAATATACATTAACATACAGAATATCGGCCTCTTCTGATGCGCCACACGTTAAATAACGCAATAGTTCAAGACACACGTTTGCTTTTTTTTCTCTACTTAAAAGAACGATAACAATACATCATAACAAGAGCAACAACAACAATAATAATTCATATCAAAAAGATAAGTTGTCTTTTCAAAAATTCAATATATAGTGACTCTTTCAAGGTGCACCACATAATCGGCAGGTGACTTGTTAAAGAAACTCACTGGCTTGTTGATTTTCCCATGCTGTCACACAAGGAAGCAGTGTGTTTGAGGTTTCCTTAAATACTATTCTACAGTTGTGCCTCCAATTAACTCAAATGTTGTCAATTAGCCAATCAGAAACTTCCAAAAGCTTGACACCATCATCTGAGCTTTTTCAGAGGCATAATAATCTTACTGTATGTAAACTTGACTTTCAAGAAAAGTTACCCAGCAAACATGCCAGTGTGGGCCCACTGTGGGTAAATGTGGGTTTACTGTGGGACAGTGTGGGCAGGACAATCCCACAGAAAAACACATGTGGGCCCCATATGGGGTAGCCCATGCAGGCCCCTAAAATATTTTCCCTTTTGGGACCCACATGGGTTTTTCTGTGGGCAAGCCCACAGTGGGCTTGCCCACAGAAAAACCCATGTGGGCCCTAATGGGTCAGCCCATGTGGGGCCCAATGGATTTTGCCCTTTGGGGCCCCAATGTTGGTTTTCTGTGGGCAATCCCACAGTGGGCTTGCCCACAGAAAAACACATGTGGGCCCCATATGGGTCAGCCTATTTGGGACCCAATGGATTTTACCCTTTGGGGCCCAATGTGGGTTTTCTGTGGGCAATCCCACAGTGGGCTTGCCCACAGAAAAACCCATGTGGGCGCCATATAGGTCAGCCCAAGCGGGGCCCAATGGATTTTCCCTTTGTGGCCCCAACTTGTATTTCGTGGGTAAATGTTACTCAAGTGTGTTTACAAGTTTAGTGAGGTAACGTGCAGTTAAAGAGTTAATTAGTAGCGAAGATTGTATCTGTTTGCTGGCATTGTATCAAAACGGCAGTTAGCGGCCGGTTGTGTTATATGATAACTGCAAAGTTAACTAAAGGGCTCCACCACGCTGAAATCCTCTGTAAATGTTGTTTTTGTATTCAAGTTGTTAAAACGATATTAATATCACTTTCGATTGTATAAATACACTTTTGGTTTAAGACGATGGTTACAAGGACAGTTACAGAGTTGTTTACGTTTGGATTACACAGAGCTGTCCCAGAGATGCTGACTAGCCTAGCAACTGCTAGAAGGGCTCTGACCAGATAAAAAGATCATGCTGATCTGCAAAGCATTTAAAGGTAGAGTATGTAATGTTTCTATATTATAACCCTCTGTAACAGGAGTTAAAAAGGAAATCTGAAGGAAAATTACTAGTCATGTACAGTAAGAACAGTAGAAACAGTTAAGTAAGTAACATTTATTTGTCCACAAATTTTTAAAGACTGAAACACTTTTCATTATCCTGGAGTCTTTTTACAACCCCAGGGGCTTTGTAACAACTACAAATAATAATATAAGTTTTTAACTTTATTTATAATGTTGGTCAATTTGTCTAATTTTAAAGCCTGCCAAGCACATCTTTTTCATAATCATAATATTTTTGGTCTGAGTATTAACAATTTAGAAACAGAAACAACCCTTAAAAGAAAATCTAATCTCAGATTCAATAGATGTGATATACGTTATGTATTAACTACTAGTATAATTGTAAGTGTACTACTTGAAAATTACACAATGACATTTTTCATCTGTACGGCAAGTGGTTATAAATACTTGTAAATATTTAGTTTCTGTACTCTATTCTATGCTCAGAACTTGACTATTGCACTTAACCATTACAACTGCACACACAGTAATAGATACGCACACACACACACACACACACACACACACACACACACACACACACACACACTTCCTTGAGGTACAAAGTGAGTACACTTTCACCAAACCACTATAGTTTTATTCTGCTGTATACTGAATATACTCCATACTTTCTTAATTATAGTTTAAAATGAATATACTAATAGTATACTTGAGAATACATTTTTTTTGTAAGAGTACATGGACCCTTTTCACAAAAAAGGTTATGATGTGTTGATGGTGATCAGCATCTTAAATCTTTAGTTCTTTTTCATTTTAGATTTTTAAAAATTATGTACACTTCTAAAGCTATACTTTGTATTATGTCATCTGTGCGTCAAACTACAAAAAAAAAATAATAATAATAAATATTGCTTGTGTCAGGTGTTTCTAATGCAGTGCCTATGGGCAGGACAGTAAATTTGACGTTGTTCTCTCCTCTGGTTGCCATTATCAGTCTCACACTATTATTATTATTTTATTTATTTTTTTATTTATTGTTTTTTTTTCTGAAAGTATTGATAACACCATCATTTGGTTTTTCTTTGGTTATTGGAGCAAAATAAAATGCAAACGTTTTGTTGTATTCTGCCATTAGTATGATGACTTCTGCTACTTAACAACCCAGAATTGTGAAAAGGGTCCATCGAACCTAAATAACACATTGATTTTAACATTTGAATTTCAATTGTTTTATTTCTCAGACACTGTCACAAAAATCAGCAAAGGAACAGCTTGCCAAGTAGATGCAACAATAAAATCATGGTTAAGAAAGTCAAGAGACAGAGATGGTGGGCGCCAAGGAAGGGCCAAAACTCAGAAAGGACTTACTTTTAATGAAATTTTTTGGAGTTAAAAATGGCTTTTTCTTTTCTGTGTTTATTCATGTTTGATTTTGTATTAAATATAATTCTGTTTCAATATCATACAGTTGTTCATTTTTTTGTTATTAAACTCTGTAAATAAATAATTACAAACATGACCCAGTTTATTGTCAAGTAAAACTGTTCTGAAAATGCATTGTATAATCCCACACTAATCAGAGCGGGTTATCCCACAGTCAGCCCACACTTTTGGGCTGTCTCAAAGTGGGCCCACACATGCCCCACACTTCATGCCACTGTGGGCCCAAATACCGGGGTGAAATGTGGGGCACGTGTGGGCCCCCTTTGGGACAGCCCAAAAGTGTGGGCTGACTGTGGGATAACCCGCTCTGATTAGTGTGGGATAGCCCACAGTCAGCCCACACTTTTGGGCTGTCCCAAAGGGGCCCCACACCTGCCCCACAGTGTGGGTCCCACACGTGCCCCACATTTCACGCCGGTATCTGGGCCCACACTGTGCTGCCCACATGGGCCCCTTATGGGCCCCAAAGTAGCATGTTTGCTGGGTAGTACTTATATTTTAAAAATTGTTTTCATTTCTGTCAGTAACACGGATTATGCTTTCATAACTGTGAGATGTCATAGGACTGGACTGGACCAGGGGTCCGTTCTTCGTACCTCGCTTAAATGATCTAAGATTATTTGGCAGATCCTGGATCTTTTAATCTTGATAACTGATCTCTCGCTAATTTGGTTCTTCAAACAAGTTCGCGAATCAGATTAGAATGTCTGGATGAACTGATCTGAGATCGCTGCGTGTGTTATGAAGGACAAATCTATCGATCCTCGAAATCATGATCAGCAATGCAACGATTGGCTGACGGCACAGCAGCGTAATGACATCATCTGATTAATATTCAATTATCCATGTGAGCAAAATTACATCAAATTAGCAGTAAACGGCTTGTTAAATATGACACGCAAGAACTTTCCACATTTGTTGTGAGCTGCAGGCTTTACACTTTCATGTGTCAAGACAAGAGTATTCATCATGTATTTCAATGCAAATCAGTGTATTTAGTTCTACATTTAGAAAAGATTTTCTTTATTATTGTAGCCGTTTTTTAATCGGTGTAAAGAATAACTGGTTGTTTACAAAAGCATTTTCGTATTGGTAAAGGCGTCTGCAACTTTTGTGAAGCTTCAAATCACTGGCATATTAACTATCAAAACATGTTTATGACTGCTGACATGTATTATTGCTTTAAAAAAAGTCACATATTGTGCATTTCTATTATACACAATTTGTACTAAAGCGATCTAAAAAGTTAATATCAATAAGTTTTCTCTTTGCACCAGATGGCAGTCTTTGTACTTTCATTTCGAGAGTGCAGATTGTATAGCCTACGTTTTATTAATATGTATAACTTTATTTATTTTATTAATGACTATAACTTTATATATATATAGTTAAAAAATATGTACCATTTTCCCAAGTGTATATAACTACTACTGTAAGAAAATATCAGAATTCGGAACAAACTTTCTGTATTATCTTTGCTTGAACTGAGCCGATCTAATCCTGTTTATATGAATTGAACCTGCTCCCGATCAGGTTTGACCTAGCAGAACTGTTGCCATGACATCAATTCTCGGATCAGCTTTGAAGAACGAAACGATCCTGGATCGTGTCAAATCGTCAATATCCAAATCCAGCTAACTGAGTAATCCACGTACGAAGAACGGACCCCAGATGATTCAAATGTTATTGATTGAACGGCAGTTATCAGTGGTTATCAGCTAATAGATATGGGCTATTAGGTGCCTTCTGCACCTACTGGTAGGCTCAGCAAGCTGTAATTATCTATCTACATGGTTAATCAGCTATAGATCACAAAGTTAACGAGAATTATTTATATTATTTATTAAATTTACCAATAATTATATTTTAATAATGCCCACCCCTACCTTAACCGTCACAGTAATGTAAAAACAGATCTGGAGTCTTCTCTATTAGTATAGCTGATTAACAATGTGAATGGATGATAACAGCCTTCTGAGTGACATTTACTGCTCGGAAGGCCCCTACTGGCCCATATCTATCAGCTGATAACCACTGATAAAGCTGATTGAAGCAGCTGACTGGACATGGTCAAACGACATTATTGGACCACACTAACCAGCCAAACGTGGGGTCCCATATGTGACATGGCACTAGACTTAGGCACTAGAGGTATTTTAGAGATGTGTAATAAATGAATGTATGATGTGGTTTTATGTGTCTTTGGCAGCGAGAAGAGGCTGAATCCAAAGCCCGAGAAGAAGCAGAGAAACAGGATTGAACGAGAGAAACACTTCCAGAAGGAGGAGCTGGAACGCTTGGAAAGAAAGAAGGTAAAATAAAAGTCCACCAATCAAGCTAAACACGGCATCACGCTCTCTCATTCACACACACACACACATACGCGTGCTCGCTCGCTCGGGAGCGATATTGTTAGACCGCCCGCTCCCGTTTAAATTACACCCGTTACCGACCGCTCCCATGCTTTATTCGGAAATGCAGACCTCTAATCTGGCATTACTGTGGCTCAGTGGTTAGCACTGTTGCCTCAAAGAAAGAAGGTCGCTGGTTCGAGTCCCAGCTTGGTCAGTTGGCATTTCTGTGTGGAGTTTGCATGTAGTGTGTGTGAATGAGTGTCTATGGATGTTTCCCAGTACTGCTTTGCAGCTGGAAGGGCATCCATTGTGTAAAACATATGCTGGATAAGTTGGCGGTTCATTCTGTTGTGGTGACCTCTGATAAATAAAGGGACTAAACTGAAGGAAAATGAATGAATGAGTTTTTAAAAAATTGTTAAATATAGCACTTTGGAAATATTTTTAAACGATTTAAAATTCTCAAAATTCTGTCTTCAATTGTATTTGAGATTTTAGTTCAGTACTGTTGGTTTAACGCTTGTGTTTACATTTTTAGCGTCTGGAAGAAATCATGAAGAGGACTCATAAGAGTGACGCAGGAGCACAGGTGAGATGTGTGTGTGTTTCATTAAGCCTAAATTCATCTTAAACACACTCGATGAAAGAAAATTAACCTGATTTATTCATTTCTTTGCATAAAGATGTTAAAACTCCAACTCAAGTGAATGGCAGAGTCACTGACAGCGGTAAAACTTCTATTTATAGTACTGTGAATATAGAAAAATCACTCTTTTATTAATATCATGTAAGTAGGGTTAAAATAAAAAAAATCAATGTTGTTTTTCTCCCGTCTTGCAGTAATACAGAAAAATCCGTCAGAAGCTCTTCATAGTGGTGGGGCGACAAACCAATCACCAACGAAGTTATTGAGACACTGCATGAATTGAAATGAAGTTGCATGAAATATGTTTTGCTTATTTTCCCGCCTTGTGTGTCTTCCTCAGCTCTGTGTCCTGGGATGCAGCACCGGTCATAAACGAGTTCCACCCACTAAGCATCAGAATGGACTGTCCTCCAATGGAGACGCAGCAGACTTTGAGGAGATAATCAAGCTGTCCAATCACAGTTGGAACAGTGGGCAGAGTCAACCTGCTGACCCAATCATGGCCTTCGAGGAAGGAGAACCGTTCATGATAAAGGCGGGGCCTAAGAAACCTCAACATATGGCAGGTAGAATCTGGGGTTCGTTCTTCGTACGTGGATTACTCCGTTAGCTGGATTTGTATATTGAAGATTTGACCCGATCCAGGATCGTTTCGTTCTTCAAAGCGGATTCAAGAGTTGTTGTCATAGCAACAGTTCTGCTAGCTCAAACCTGATCGGGAGGAGGTTCAATTCATATTAAATTATTCAAACAGGATTAGATCGGCTCAATTCAAGCAAAGATAATACTGAAAATATGTACCGAATTCTGATATTTTCTTACAGTAGTAGTTATATACACTTGGGAAAATAGTAATTATTTTTAAACTATATATATAAAGTTATAGTTATTAATAAAATAAATAAAGTTATACATATTAATAAAACTTATGCAATCTGCACCCTCGAAATGAAAGTACAAAGACTGCCACCTGCTGGTGCAAAGAGAAAACTTATTGATATGAACTCTTTAGATCGCTTTAGAACAATTTGTGTATGTAGGATAATGGAAATGCACAATATGTGACTTTTTTTAAAAGCAATAATACATATGCAGTCATAAACATGTTTTGACAGTTAATATGACTGTGATTTATTTGATGCTTCACAAAAGTTGCAGACACCTTGACCAATATCAGAATGCTTTTGTAAACATCCAGTTATTCTTTACACCGATTAAAAAAACGGCTACTATAATATAGAAAATCTTCTCTAAATGTAGAACTAAATACATTGATATGCATTGAAATACATGATGAATACACTTGACACATGAAAGTGTAAAGCCTGCCGCTCATAACAAATGTGGAAGGTTATTGCGTGTCATATTTAACAAACGGTTTACTGCTCATTTGATGTAGTTTTGCTCACATGGATAATTGAATATTAATCAGATGATGTCATTACGCTGCTGTGCCGTCAGCCAATCATTGCATTGCTAATCATGATTTCGAGGATCGATAGATCTGTCCTTCACAACACACGCAGCGATCTCAGATCAGTTTATCCAGACATTCTAATCTGATTCGCGAACTTGTTTGAAGAACCAAATTAGCGAGAGATCAGTTATCAAGATTAAAAGATCTAGGATCTGCCAAATCATCTTAGATCATTTAAGCAAGGTACGAAGAACGGACCCCAGATTTTGTTAAAATTGCGTACAGTTGAAACGTTTACATACACTTTATGTAGAGGCACAAAATAATTTTTTGAAAAAAATCAGATGTTAATGAGACTAAACTTGTTGCAGAATAGCAGAATAGATATTTTTGAGAAATTGTTATACCCAGCAAACATGCTACTTTGGGGCCCATAAGGGGCCCATGTGGGCAGCACAGTGTGGGCCCAGATACCGGCGTGAAATGTGGGGCACGTGTGGGACCCACACTGTGGGGCAGGTGTGGGGCCCCTTTGGGACAGCCCAAAAGTGTGGGCTGACTGTGGGCTATCCCACACTAATCAGAGCGGGTTATCCCACAGTCAGCCCACACTTTTGGGCTGTCCCAAAGGGGGCCCACACGTGCCCCACATTTCACCCCGGTATTTGGGCCCACAGTGGCATGAAGTGTGGGGCATGTGTGGGCCCACTTTGAGACAGCCCAAAAGTGTGGGCTGACTGTGGGATAACCCGCTCTGATTAGTGTGGGATTATACAATGCATTTTCAGAACAGTTTTACTTGACAATAAACTGGGTCATGTTTGTAATTATTTATTTACAGAGTTTAATAACAAAAAAATGAACAACTGTATGATATTGAAACAGAATTATATTTAATACAAAATCAAACATGAATAAACACAGAAAAGAAAAAGCCATTTTTAACTCCAAAAAATTTCATTAAAAGTAAGTCCTTTCTGAGTTTTGGCCCTTCCTTGGCGCCCACCATCTCTGTCTCTTGACTTTCTTAACCATGATTTTATTGTTGCATCTACTTGGCAAGCTGTTCCTTTGCTGATTTTTGTGACAGTGTCTGAGAAATAAAACAATTGAAATTCAAATGTTAAAATCAATGTGTTATTTAGGTTCGATGGACCCTTTTCACAATTCTGGGTTGTTAAGTAGCAGAAGTCATCATACTAATGGCAGAATACAACAAAATGTTTGCATTTTATTTTGCTCCAATAACCAAAGAAAAACCAAATGATGGTGTTATCAATACTTTCAGAAAAAAAAACAATAAATAAAAAAATAAATAAAATAATAATAATAGTGTGAGACTGATAATGGCAACCAGAGGAGAGAACAACGTCAAATTTACTGTCCTGCCCATAGGCACTGCATTAGAAACACCTGACACAAGCAATATTTATTATTATTATTTTTTTTTGTAGTTTGACGCACAGATGACATAATACAAAGTATAGCTTTAGAAGTGTACATAATTTTTAAAAATCTAAAATGAAAAAGAACTAAAGATTTAAGATGCTGATCACCATCAACACATCATAACCTTTTTTGTGAAAAGGGTCCATGTACTCTTACAAAAAAAATGTATTCTCAAGTATACTATTAGTATATTCATTTTAAACTATAATTAAGAAAGTATGGAGTATATTCAGTATACAGCAGAATAAAACTATAGTGGTTTGGTGAAAGTGTACTCACTTTGTACCTCAAGGAAGTGTGTGTGTGTGTGTGTGTGTGTGTGTGTGTGCGTATCTATTACTGTGTGTGCAGTTGTAATGGTTAAGTGCAATAGTCAAGTTCTGAGCATAGAATAGAGTACAGAAACTAAATATTTACAAGTATTTATAACCACTTGCCGTACAGATGAAAAATGTCATTGTGTAATTTTCAAGTAGTACACTTACAATTATACTAGTAGTTAATACATAACGTATATCACATCTATTGAATCTGAGATTAGATTTTCTTTTAAGGGTTGTTTCTGTTTCTAAATTGTTAATACTCAGACCAAAAATATTATGATTATGAAAAAGATGTGCTTGGCAGGCTTTAAAATTAGACAAATTGACCAACATTATAAATAAAGTTAAAAACTTATATTATTATTTGTAGTTGTTACAAAGCCCCTGGGGTTGTAAAAAGACTCCAGGATAATGAAAAGTGTTTCAGTCTTTAAAAATTTGTGGACAAATAAATGTTACTTACTTAACTGTTTCTACTGTTCTTACTGTACATGACTAGTAATTTTCCTTCAGATTTCCTTTTTAACTCCTGTTACAGAGGGTTATAATATAGAAACATTACATACTCTACCTTTAAATGCTTTGCAGATCAGCATGATCTTTTTATCTGGTCAGAGCCCTTCTAGCAGTTGCTAGGCTAGTCAGCATCTCTGGGACAGCTCTGTGTAATCCAAACGTAAACAACTCTGTAACTGTCCTTGTAACCATCGTCTTAAACCAAAAGTGTATTTATACAATCGAAAGTGATATTAATATCGTTTTAACAACTTGAATACAAAAACAACATTTACAGAGGATTTCAGCGTGGTGGAGCCCTTTAGTTAACTTTGCAGTTATCATATAACACAACCGGCCGCTAACTGCCGTTTTGATACAATGCCAGCAAACAGATACAATCTTCGCTACTAATTAACTCTTTAACTGCACGTTACCTCACTAAACTTGTAAACACACTTGAGTAACATTTACCCACGAAATACAAGTTGGGGCCACAAAGGGAAAATCCATTGGGCCCCGCTTGGGCTGACCTATATGGCGCCCACATGGGTTTTTCTGTGGGCAAGCCCACTGTGGGATTGCCCACAGAAAACCCACATTGGGCCCCAAAGGGTAAAATCCATTGGGTCCCAAATAGGCTGACCCATATGGGGCCCACATGTGTTTTTCTGTGGGCAAGCCCACTGTGGGATTGCCCACAGAAAACCAACATTGGGGCCCCAAAGGGCAAAATCCATTGGGCCCCACATGGGCTGACCCATTAGGGCCCACATGGGTTTTTCTGTGGGCAAGCCCACTGTGGGCTTGCCCACAGAAAAACCCATGTGGGTCCCAAAAGGGAAAATATTTTAGGGGCCTGCATGGGCTACCCCATATGGGGCCCACATGTGTTTTTCTGTGGGATTGTCCTGCCCACACTGTCCCACAGTAAACCCACATTTACCCACAGTGGGCCCACACTGGCATGTTTGCTGGGTAGATGAAATATTACCTGTTAAAAGTGACAACTAAAAAATTATACAAAATAAAAATTAAATGTAAAAATATATATATATATATATATATATATATATATATATATATATATATATATATATATATATATATATATATATATATATTAACCATAATTTGCTCGCAACAAACAAACAATAATGTTACGTCAAATTAAAAATGACGATCTATGTGTTAAAAGTATTCGCGACAACCATCACATGGGTTTGTGTGCCAAATCAAAGGCAATCTGATTCCTACTTTGGCATCTCTGCTTTAAATAATGTGACAGTTGTTTAGTGTTTAAATGTAAAACGGTTTTTCATATTTAAAATTATACATTTACAAAAAAATATAATATTTACATTATAAAATCTCAACGTTGAGCGTCACATCGCTGAAAGAAAAGAAAATATTAACTGTCGTAGTTTGGAAACCCTTATGAATAGCTTTAAGAGTCAATGGAAATGTTCTATAAAACATTTACCTCAGAAATAACAAATTATTCGCGGGGCTTTCTAGAACATCAAGTCGCGCATGCGCAATGTCTACAGTAACCACACAAGGTCAAACACACGTGCGTCTGCGTCCACCGGCTGTCATTCAGAGTACTGTGTGTGCGTGTGTAGACTGGATTTGACCGCCTTCACGATTGTTTTGCGACGTTATAATAAAAACTGAAAGGACTGAACGTGGTTACAATCTACTGAAATGGCAAGAGGAAGTCGCAGTCGTCCTTCACCGGCACCAGCGAGGTATCTTTAGATGCAGTAGTTTTATAACGTATTATAAACCTCCGATGTAAGCAAGCGTGCTAAAGCTAATGTAACTTGGAAGTAAAGTTTGAGGTTAGCTGCGTTTAGCAAAACAGAATGGGTACAGAAAAATAGCACACAACATGTTTCTTTGCAAGAAATGATCGAATTCTGGTATTATTCTACACATCCATAACACTAGGTGAAAGGTCAGACTGAAAAGTTTATGTTTATTATTAACTACCATAAGTTAAAACTGTAAAAATGTGTGCAGTATTTGTTTATTCGTGTAAAATGTCTGTCATTTGATAGCCTGTGACGCAAACCAGGTTTAAGACTTTATCTCCTTTCCATCTGAAGATGCCAAAAGCAGCTCTGGGTCACGTGATATTGATACAGATTAATTTAAAATATATTCTTGGTATGCTAAATTCTGTATGTGTGCTTTACAGTGAGTGAATATGCCGAAATAGCTTATGCACATTATATTTTAAAACTTAAAGTAGAAGTTTACCTAAAATCTAAACTCTGTCTGCATTTACTCATTCAAGTGTTTCACAACACAAAGGTAGATATGCTAATTGAAGTGAAGTAGGTTTTATATTCGCACATTCAGACTTTCTCTTTAATAATATAATTTCAGAAAAATATTCTTTGCAAATTCTTAACTGTGAATTATATTAGCAGCCAAGGATTATCAAAGTACAACATGGTTCACGGTCAATTCAATAGTGCTAATGTTGTTTTTAAGTCATAGCTAGAATACTAAATTCAAAGTATTGTAATAAACCACATAGAGACCATGTCACAAGTTGTCATTATTTAAAAATGAACAAATGTGCAAATCTAAAACTTTACCTTAACAATGTACTGAAGAATGTTGGGGGAAAGAAACAGTTCTTGACTTCCATAATATATATTCAATGTATCTTCCTTTCTTCATAAATTTAGAACCACTTGAACGAAAGTGGTCATTTTATGGTGACCTGTAAATTTAAATCTCTTTAACATATTTTATCCTGTTTTCTTCCTAGTGCTCCTGCCCCATCCTATGCTCCAGCTCCTGCAGCTCCTCCTCCGATGGCAGTGGCCCCTGCTGCGGCTCAGCCTAAGCAGCCAGGTCTCATGGCCCAGATGGCCACCACAGCGGCCGGAGTGGCCGTTGGTTCAGCTGTTGGGCATGTGATGGGCAGTGCCATCACAGGTGCCTTCAGTGGAGGCAGCAGTTCAGAGGCACCCAAACCAGCACCCACATATCAGGTCATACCCAAAATATTTATTGAAATATTATATTTTTATTTTATTTTCCATGGAGTGTAACCAACAACTCTTTAAGCGGCATTGAGTCAAAGTATTTTTCATATACACAATTTTTAAAAATCTTCATTAAAATGTTTTAAGTCGTAGAGTTTAATCACAACATTAGACATTTAATTTGAAGAAATATATTTAAAAATATGAAGGTACAAGACTTGACCGTTTTACGTAGAGAATGAACCACAATCCCATGAGTCTATCTCAGAGCTTGACATTAACTTTTTTGATCACCAGCCAGTGTGGCTTGTAGTTTTCCAACATTACCAGCCATTTGCCATTTTTACTAGCCACAATTTTGTTGTTGGGAAAATATATTTTTTAAGCTTATAATTAGACTTTGGCATGCTAAAATGACTTGATTTAGATTTTGTGTTATTTCCCCATGCCTCATTCATTTCACCTTTGTGTGTTGTGTATGACCTTGCTCAATGAGCAACCTTTTAAGTAAATAGGTTGTGGTTTCATAGCAGCGCATTGCAATTAATTTTTTTATTTCAGATGACTTTTCAGGGCTCAACACTAAGGATTTACCAAATTTGTCTTTAGCCACACCATAAATAAAAACAATTTAAATTTAAAAGAGAACCGATCGCACTAGTTAAGTTTCCAGCGCTTCACATCACCTGAAATCAGCCTTGATACTAAAGCCCTCGTCAGTGCATCAGGATTGTCTGTGTCTCTCCGTGCTCGCAAACACCCTCTCATTTGGTATTCAATAGTTTCTTTTGCTCACCCGAACACAGTTTATTTTGTCATCTCTCACGTTGACCCCTCATTGGGCAATTCTTATTGTTGAACTCTGCTTTATACTGTAAGTAAACTACAATTTAAAAATTACCTTCAAAAGACTGTCTAATCTGCCACAGCTGAAATCTACCTGCATTTGATGGCTGTTACAGTCAAGCCCTGAGTATATTCCTTGTTTAATAAATTGCTTGTCCCTCAAAAGACGATGCTGACACAATAAACGTGTAGTGGCATTTGGAGGCGTGAGATACAGAGCGCAGATGCTCTTGACAGTTTTGGAGGTAATTAATAATATTAATACGGTTACGGCATTTCAGAATGACCAAAACAACATTTCGGATGTTTAACAATGTGGTTAGCTGCGTGTTTGTCCATTTTCGAATCCCATCACACACACTATTTACACATTGTTAATGCACATACTGGAGGGTATTCGAAAAAACTGTTTCCATCATAGTTTATACGCATTTTTACTTGTTGAATATAAAGTTTATCCTGTTTTTATGTGCATTTTTAAAATGCTTGTGTATCTTGGCATTTTCATGAAGCATTTTTTATGTGATAATCCAAAATGCAGATGGAAACAGCTTCTGAGTGTAGAATCATGGTTGTCATCATTACATTCTATGGGAAATCATATACATGGACGAGTTCAAGTATTCAAAACTTTCTATAATGCTAACAAAAGAATCATTATAAGCAAAACAAGAGTTTTAAAGCAAATTACTAATGAGAGATGAGCCTGACAAAGCTTTATTATGCCAGTCATCCACTTCCGGTTCTTCTAGCTGTGATTTTGTAGGAAAGAAGCACTGCTGCCTATGAAGTCATTTGCTGTGTTTTATGGAAGTGTATTATTATTATTATTATTATTAGTGTGCTTTTTCACCAAGAATTCTAGTACAATTATTTAAACGATTTTTTTAAATTGTTAACATGGACTGATGGATTTGTATAGCATTGATTAACATCCTCATTGTTCACAGTACTTTAATCATAACAATAATGTAGCAAAAAAATTGTGAATAAAATTAATGGGTATTTACAGCATCTTTAAACAGCCAACTGTTCATGACAAAACACAGTATCAAGCGTCAAGTTTTACCAGTAAAAAGAGGTCTGTTTAATGTTCTTGATGTATTAACTTATTAGTAATAAGGAATATGTAACAATCAAGTATGTATTTTATAAATGTTTTTCAGGAGCCATCACGACTTCCACCCTCTCAGTCTGGTCCTTGTCTCTTTGAAGTGAGGCAGTTTCTGGACTGTGCCACGACTCAGGCTGATCTGAGCTTGTGTGAAGGCTTCAACGAGGCTCTTAAACAGTGCAAACTCTCCAGTGGTAAGCGTATGGTCAACATGGACATTAAATGCATGGTGCTATGCCAATCACACAGGCAACATGCAAAATTCCAAATTAGATCATGACAGAAAATATATGTATATACAAAAAAGGGAGAAATTTGTATATTTGTCATAATGTTGCCTTTTAAAATAACCGGATATGTTGTTTCTTCAGGTGTCACGTCTCTGGTGTGATGAAGAAATTGGAAGAGCTGGACACTACAACTAGAAAAATAAACTACAGGTCCTGAATATTACTGCAGTGAATGTCTGCTTATGTTTATAGTTATGAAATATGTACTGATACTTTTGAATGTGTGATCATGTAAATGAGGTTGTACATTAAAGAGCTGCTGTTATCTTATTTCTAGCTTTGTTATTTAAGCATCTCGTGTAACATGGGGTAATGCTGCTTTGATGTGTGTTTTTTTTGGCACATTACACAATTGTATGCCTAGATTTTGATAAGATCATGTTTATGATTTACAAGGTTCTATTGGAGTTGCTAAACAAAAGCCTGATAAAAAGGCTATTCAAACTATTTGCAAGAATTACACAATCGTTCTCCTTCAGAAGTAAAGATAAATATAAGCATTTATTGTACTTTTACAAAAACATTATAGATCAAAGTATTGTATCTGGTATCCAGTATAGAAACGCTACTTTGAAACTTAGTTTGACTCTTGTTTCAATCTCATTTATTCAATCTCTAAACGCTCAAGAGGTGTGACAAGATTTTGCTACATTGACCAATCGCAGAGTTCGGTGAACAGGCGTCTCTATCTTTCAACCAATCAGAGAGAGCGATGTATCACGAGGAAGAGGGGCTGTTGTTGCAGCAGCCAGGTCATTCTCACATTTTGACAGAAACGCACAGTGATAGAAATCATGCCGTTCATAAATATAGAAACCAATTTACCTGCAAGCAAGTTTCCAGAAGACTTTCTGAAAAGACTATGTTCTACATTGGCTGCAGCACTGGGGAAGCCGGAAGACGTGAGTATTGTATCGTTAGCTGTGCAAGATAAAGTTAATGTCAATGTTTTTTTCTATGGTTTTGTGTGGCAGTGGTGTTTTTTTTTTAACTGAACTTCAAATGTCTTGACCTTGATCATACGAAGTTGTGACTGCTTCACTTTTATGTAAACGTATTTTATGATTTGGCTTACGTCTTCAGAGGATGAATCTGGTGGTAAAGCCTGACCTGCCAATGTTTTTTGCGGGGTCCAGCTCCCCATGTGTGTTAATGACCGTGTCGGCCATTGGAGTGACCGATACTGCGGAGAAAAATAAGCAGCATAGTGCTAAGATCTTCCAGTTCCTGCAAGGAGAATTTGGGCTGAGCGATGACCGGTAAATTGATACAAAAATGCATGAAAACAGAGTTAAACGCATCATTAATGTGTTTGACATCATTAATCCGTTAGTTGCATAACATGTCACCTCATTAAATAAACAAAAATCTTATAAAAATACTTGTGTACACTGAAATGTATAGCTTACGTGCTAACATCACAATAGCAATTCCATGCAAAAGTCAACAAAGTTTTCAGTAAAATATGTTTTAATGAAAAACTGTTTTTCATTAATGTTTCTGTCAATGTTTTTCAATAATTATATTTGATTTACAAAAGTCTTAAAAGTGGAAATCTCACATCTGTCACATTCATAACAAAGCCTTTTCCTCATAAATGCAAAAAAGTCAAACAAAATGATTAATTTGTGTTCTATAGTGAGCCAACTCTTATCTTTCTGATTAGCATTATTTCTTTTGAGTTGTGTAGTTTAAGTTTCTACAAAGTACGTTGTATACGGTAAACTTGCAGACTTTTTTGGTCACATCCATAATGCATGATTATTTTCCTTATTTAAAATTGTACAAAAATTTACAGATCAATGACAGATTTATATTTTTCTGATCCCATAACTCTGTGGTTGGTTAGTTGTTTTGGAAAATATCAACGGATGTTTCAATACAATGTTGACATACTTGTTTCTGTACTTTCTCCGTAATCCTGGAATTGCTCTTACTTTTTTCTGAGTTTAATTTAAAATTGTATTCTCTGAAAGAAAGATCAAAATATTTTTGATTGACATTGTATGAATGGGTGTGACTGTTTTGTTTTCGTTTTGGTCTGAAATTGTATGCCTCTCCCTTTTAAACCAGCATGCCATTGGTTAGCTATAGTATGTAGTAGGCAAAAATGGCATGTGGCAAAAGAAGTGTGTCTAAATTCACAGTACAAAAGGCATACCTCTATAACTTTTATTGAATCTCTTAAATGGTTTGTATATCTAATACTGGCAGTTTTGTCATTTAATCTCCCTTCATTTGTTCCAATTTAATTTTATTTTTTTTAACACAAAAGGAGATATTTTGAAGAAAGCTTAAAACCCGTAGCCATAGTATTTGTTTTTTATTATTATAAATGTCAATGGTTACCAGTTTTTAGTTTCTTCAGAATAAATCTATTTTTTATGTTCAAAAGAAAACAGAAACTTACAAAGGTTTGGTATCACTTGAGTAATTTTTCAATTTTGGGTGAACCATCCCTTTACGTGTGCGTCTGATGACCATGGTCTGATGAATGGGCACTTTATCATCCCATGAGTACACTGGAGAGGATATATAAATGAGAATGGAATATAATAAATGACATTTACAAATGACTTTTCAATCAGCGGTTATGTAATAATTGTATTACAGAAAAGAAAACGCCCTAGAGAATGCAATTTCAAATTGCCTTATCATCCCTTAAAAGTGATATGTAGTCAACTTATAGTCTGCATTATTGTATAATACCCTGATTGTCTTTCTCATCTGTTTTGTTTCAGGATTTTGGTGTTGTTTTACCCTCTGGAGCCATCACAGATTGGGAAAAAGGGAACAGTAATGAGCTTCCTATAAGACTCAACATTCCTCGTGGAAGTGAATACTTTTTATATGATTCCTGTTTGAGATCCACTTAGTGGAACATGCATTGCAGTATAGGCAAGTTGTGTTCATATAGGATTGAACGTATTTGGCATTTAACTCAAGCTTTATTTTTTCCTTAAGTACATTTGGTGATTTGACAATAATTGTTTTACTGTTAAGTTAAAAATAATGCATTTAGCATTTGGTATCAGAACAAATAGTGGGTTAGCTGTGTCTGTTTTTAGACAATGATGAAAGTCATATTGATGAAATCAGTCTATGAGAGATTAATTTATTTTCAAATGTCATTTTTTTTCTTAATGAATGCCACATTAATCAGATCTGTTAAATCAAAACATGAATAATCTTATTGCCAGCTTACTAAAGCCACTGATAATATCTTAAATCACTTAAAACAGTATGTGTCTGAATGAGGTTTGATTTGCACATTATCTTCAGCGAAAGATATTACTTGTAAACACATTTGCTCTGATGTAGCACACTACACGATGTATTTTATCTCTGTCATCAACTACACTGATAGACTTTTAATTGAGTTTATAGAAAATAAAAAATCCTCTTAAATAAAATGTGTAGTTCATTTAGGGAGTTTTTGGGGGGTGATGTTGGTAGCATTTGCCTACACGGGTCAGTTTACAAGTGCTCATAGAAGAGATGAATTTCTTGAATATTCCTAGGAATTCTGCATTTTGAATTTTTTGGTAAAAAAATCCACTGACAAGGAATAATGAATAAGAAGATCCTAGTAAGTGTTTTTGTGACTCTTATTGAAAGGTACACATGTAAATGCTTAACTGCTACACCAGGCAATATCTTTTAGTTTTCTGTGTTATATGTTTGGGAAGAAACCAATATTTTCTAGAGATAAATAGAGAAGCAGGTCCTTAGTCAGGGGGGTCTGGGTGGTTCGAAAAACCAACCTTACCACTGACAAAGTCAGGAGTTTGACCCTTATATGAGCTAATTTATCCATTTTTCTGACTTCTATGCCATCATATATTGTGAAAATTCATAGATTGAAAAAGGCTTTAGGACTAATAAAATTTAATTATTCGAGTGTCTAAATTCTTACTGAGTAAAGTTGATCGGGCTAGCAAGTTTTTATTTTAAAACTATTTTTACCAGATTCCTATTTTTAAATGATAAAAAAAATTGTATTAAAATATTTTTTTTCATATTTCTTTCTTTAACTTTTTTATTTAAAACTCTAAGCTCATAGCAATATTTATAAAACTGGTTTAATTTACAGTTTAGATCCAAACTTGTAAAAGCATACTTCGTTGTAAAATAGTATGGTGAGCACTTTGACAAACTTGTAGGAAATTGAATTGCAAACTTGTAGAAAATTTGCTTCTTAAAATGTCACTAAAATGTATAATTTAATAGAAAAATGAGGTGAATAACTGCATAAAAGGTCCACTTTTACAGAAAAAACACCCCTTTTAAAAGACTAGACAAGGGACTGAGATGTCATACTGGTTTTAAGAATTAATATTTATTTACTGCCAGCTGAGATTTCCAAAGACTTCCTCAAGTCAGAAGAATAGTTTATTACTCAAACACATTATTTTATATTTCTGTATTTGAGACCAAGCGTCTCTGATTTGAACTTTACCTTATTTTGCTGAGGTAATTGTTCAAAGAAATAAGTCGAAATACCTCTCGATTTCCGATAGATGGCGTCAATTGTTTAAGCAAGAATGACGGGAAAAATAACCCAAAGTTCAAAAACTTCTTATCTTGCAATTTTATTACATTACTTTCAATTATTATCACTAAATATGAACAGTATTTTGTATGCTTTTTAAATATAAATCCACACACTCACCGTGAGATGGACTAGTTTTCCTCCAGTTGGCACGGATTTCCATGAACAGAGTTCAGAGGGGCGGGGTGGAACTATACGATACTTAAAGTGCAAACAGTCGTTTTATTTCACTTTTGCAGCGAGTCGTGTTTATCTACAGAGCTCAAAGCTTTTTAAACATGACTCTGGAAATTTACTTGGACCTGTTTTCCCAGCCCTGTCGCTCCGTGTACATCTTTGCTAAGAAAAACAACATCCAGTTCGACTACAAGAAGATTTCTCTGTTTGAAGGTATGATTTGATTTCTGCAAAACCGCCTGAAGTTCGCCTTAAAGTTATTTTACAGCATTCGTCATCAAAATATCTCCAGGGGAAGTGTTTGCAGACATTATGTTGGTTATTGAATTAAAATTCAGTGCTATACGTTTCCCTTTTGTCTTATTTCTATTGTTTCATGGAACGTTGTGGTTGGACTTAAGCAAGTAATCCTTTATTGAAAGAAAGGTATTACTAGATTGATTCTGTGAGAAAAAAACTTATCTGACAAACTGTGCCGTCGATTGTCATGTCTTTGAACTTTTACGTTGTGTCTGATTGTATAACAGGGGGATTTAGTGATTTGGGGTCCAAAGCAATAGTTTTGCTATGGGGCTCAACGGTCTCAATAACTTTTCTTTCTTTCTTTCTTTCTTTCTTTCTTTCTTTCTTTCTTTCTTTCTTTCTTTCTTTCTTTCTTTCTTTCTTTCTTTCTTTCTTTCTTTCTTTCTTTCTCAATATTAGCATCTTATGTACACATTTTTCTTATTTATATTTGAAATATTATTCAGTACACAAACATCCCAAATCAAGACATATTGTCCGTCAAGAAGCAGCCTTTAATATTGACATAAGACTGTACTGAAACCAACTCACAACAAAATATCTCAAATATGTCTCTCAAAAGAATGCACTCAAAACCCTAGAGAGACACTTTTATAGCCGTAGTGACATTAGTGAAAAATAATCATGCATCGTAAGGCTCTCTGGTCTCTCTAAAGTAAAATTAGTACATTCTGGATAGAATAATTATTGCTTAATTTTGTTAAAACCAATGCAAAAAAAAAATAATTTATGGGTGACACAGTTGCTTAGTGGTTAGCACTTTTGCCTTACAGCAGGAAGGTCGCTGGTTCGAGTCCTGGCTGGGTCAGTTCAGTTGGCTTTTCTGTGTGGAGTTTGCATGTTCTCCCACGGTTGGCTTGGGTATCCTCCCCCACATTCCATAGACATGTGGTACAAGTAAATTGAGTTAGCTAAATTGACCGTAGTGTATGTGTGAAAGAGTGTGATGGATGGATGGATGTTTCCCAGTACTGGGTTGCAGCTGGAAGGGCATCTGCTGTGTAAAACTTATGCTGGATAAGTTGGTGGTTCATTCTGCTGTGGCGATCCCTGATAAATAAAGGTACTAAGCTGAAGGGATATGAATAAATATTTACATATAGCTGATATCTTAACAGTGTTTTGCTTAAAAATGAGCATATGTTCCTTCAGGTTATCAATATGGTGAAGAATTTGGAAAAATCAACCCACTAAGAAAATTCCCAACAATCAAAGATGGAGACTTTTGCTTAGCTGAAAGGTAAGTGACTTTGCAAGCAAGTTTAGCCTTCAATTTACGACCTAAGATATTAAGATTTTGTACTTCTCTCAGATTCTATCCCCCTTGTTTTTCTTTAAAAAAAACTTTTGTATGCATTTCAGAAGTAATTTATTCCTAGCTTTAATCATGAACTGTGTTGTTTTAAATTTAACCAAATCATTAAACTTAATTATCTTCAATTTAAAAAATGTAAAACGGCTGTGACAATATGAAAATCAAAGGTCACAACAAATAAAAGTTAATGTTGCCATAAAAGGCAAATTCTAAACAGTCTGTAATTCCAGTTCCAGAACTGAGCAACATCAACTTTGACCAGCCTTCATACACTTAAGCTAAAGAAGACATTTTTTATTTTAAGACAAACATTTATTTGAGTGTTTTTAACTTCTTTCACAAAAGCTTGTGATATTTACTGAAGCTTTGAAATTAATATAAAAATTGCATACGCGCTTAGAGAATGTATGAGAATGCAGAAGAGCCATTCCAGCGTTATAGATGTGACATTTTCAGTAAAAACTCCAAACATAAATTCACAGAGAAAGTCGTCGTCAGCATTATATATCGAAACATCTGTTTATATTTTCAAAACAACTAACCACAGAGTTATGGGAGCAGAGAAAAATATCAATCTGTAAACATGTTTTGTACTTTAAATGAGGGAAAATAAACATGCGTTTTGGAAGTGACCAAATAAATACGCAAGTTTGCAGTACACAACATGCTTTGTAGAAATGCTGTCAATTAAACTGCATTAATCAAAAGGATAAACGTTGACTCATTATAGAACAAACATTATTTTTTTTATTTGATATTTTTACATTTAATAGGAAAAAAAACTTTTATAAATGTCACCCCTCTCCATTATAGATGTGACCAATGTGAAATTGCTACTTGTGTGACTTTGTTAAATCAAATATGATAGTTTGAAAACATTGACAGAGACATTTTTGAGTCTTTATAAAACACTGTAAAATGCTTTCTTACATCAAATATTTAGAAACGGTTTCCATATTTTGGTAAAAACTTTTTTTTTTCATGGCAAGGTTGACATTGGCATGGAATTGCACAGAAACCAGTGAATAAAAGCATGCATGTATCAAAATTAGCATTTTCAGTGCTGACTTAATACCTTTATTGGCCATTGTGTTCATAAGCACAACAGGTGTGTGCAGGATCGTTATTATTTTCCAAAAGTTACCACTGAGTACATTTCTGTTAGTAAAATGCTGTAGGCTGGGGACCAATCACAACAAACAAGTCCAACTAACAAATCAGAGTCTTTATTTTGACTACCATAACAGTAATATACATGTTCAATACCATGCTTTATTTTATAATTGCCAGCGCCATGTGGATTTCGATTTCATAGTAACCTGTTGCTTGTTTTGCGCATCTTATCAAACTGTTTATGTAAATTAGCAATTACTTCCTCTTTCTAGTGTCGCGATTATGATCTACCTGGCTGACAAATTCCACACTCCAGACCATTGGTTTCCAGCGGACTTGCAGAAGCGAGCTAGAGTAAATGAATATCTGTCGTGGCAGCACACTTCCATTCGGATGCATGGAGCTAAGATTATCTGGTTTAAGGTAATTGAAGTGCAAATACACTTAGATTTTAACTGCGCTCTATTAGATGGTTAACTCCAGTTGCTTAAGAATGAAACCTGAACTTTAGAATGTTTACATTTATTTATTAGTGGATTTTGATTTGTTTCCTTATGTTTTTGTAGATCTTGATTCCAGAAGTGCTGGGAGCTGAGGTCCCTAAAGAAAAGATGGAGAACGCAGAAGAGAATCTGAATGTGGCACTGCAGCTCTTTCAGGATAAGTTTCTGCAAGACAAATCGTTCATTGTTGGTGATCAGATCTCATTGGCTGATTTGGTTGCTATTGTGGAAATCATGCAGGTATGCATGGAGATACAAATCTCTAGATTTGCTTAAAGCACCTGTTCAAAGCAAAATGGAAATTCTAGCATTATTTATTATCCCCCGGAGTGTTACAAAACCACACGTGGTCATTTTCAAAACAATACGAAAAAAATCATTTGAATCCAAGAGTCTTGTCTCTCTAATGAAAGTCTGTTCACTCAAATGCTGATGCTTCAAAACATTTTAAAAGATACAAAAACATAACATTCACATGAACTAATCATTGCGTTCCTTGCAGACATGTTTATATTAGTTTATTCAAAGAATTTTGGCTATGTGCATGCAAAAAGCATAAATGTAGTCAAAAATGTGTATTTGTATTGATTGGTTAAAAAAAGTAATGTACAAACATATTTAGGAATTTTCCATGTTGAAAGCCTTTAAAATGTTTTTTATTTTTTAAATATCTCCCAAATGATGTTTAACAGCAAGGAATTTTTCCAGTATGTCTGATAATGTTTTGTCTTCTGGAGAAAGTTGTATTTATTTATTTTCAACTAGAACAAAAGCAGTTTTAAATTAAAAAAAATAAACATTTTAAGGTTAGAATTATTAGCCCCTTTAGCCTGCATTGATTTTTTTGATTAAGTCTACAAAACAAACCATTGTTATACAATAACTTGCCTAATTACCCTAACCTGCCTAGTTATTAACCTAGTTAAGCCTTTTAATGTCACTTTAAGCTGTATAGAAGTGTCTTGTCATATTATTTACTCTAAACATGATGACAAAGACAAATAAATCTTTGTGAGTTATTAAAATTATTATGATTAGAAATGTGTTGAAAAAATTCTCTCCTTAAAAAAAAAAAAAAAAAAAAAAAATATATATATATATATATATATATATATATATATATATATATATATATATATATATATATATATATATATATATATATTACTTTGGATATTTGTCTAAGTTTTAACAAAGCATTCTGTTCAATCAAGGTTGTATTTTTCCATAAACCCTGCTGCTGAAAAAAATTAACAAATTTAAGTTAAATACAAATAAAATTACAACAGAGAAATAAGTAAATAAAATAAAAATATATTTTAAAAAACTAAAAACTCCCTTTACAGTATTGTATACATTTGCAGTTAGACAATATCAATTGTAAAAAATAATTCAAATAAATTAATACCTACATAATAATACAAATCAATAAGCTGACATGTTTACAATGGTCTTCTATATAGATTTGGGCTCAAACAATATTAATGATTATATTTAAACCTGTTTACACAAATTTCTTTATATAGATCAGTTAAAGGAGACAGTCTTCATTTTTTCAAAGTATGTGATCATAGGTTGCCATTTCTCATATTTTTGGACAAATCTGTTGGCAAGTTTTAACTATTAAAAACATTAATAACTTGGCACCTTTTTATCAGGTTTGGTTATAAAGGGCTACAGACCAAAATGAGTTAAAATTAGGAGATTATTACTATGTAGCTTGGAGTGGATATTTTTTATATTTTATTTTATATGTATATAATTTGAAATTTTGTATGTGTGAGTGGTCATTTTCAACGTGGCAATGCAAACAAAAAGAGACCCCCAAAATTCTGCTTAGCATTTCATATATAAAAAAGAAAAAGTTTTATTGATACATTTGTGATAATTATCATCAGGACAGATGCTGTGACTATTGAATAAGTGACTATTACATATAAAACTTTTTGACACTGACATTTGTATTCTGTGGTGGAACTTTTTAAAACTGATTCAGAGTGTGTTAACTTGCTTGATCCATGACAAAACGAGGTTTGTTCTTCAATGTCATGGTGTACATTTACAATTCCCTGTGAACCAATGAAATTTGGTCTCCTGTGTCAAAATGCCTTCCTTTGTGTTTCAAGGAAGAACAAATTTCTTATGTACACTGTAAAAAAATGTTGTTTCAACTTAAAGTAAGTGTTCGTGCTGTCTTAAAATTTTAAATTTACTTCACTTAAATATTGAAGTTACGTAAATTCAGGTTAAAGTTGCAAGACTTGACAATACAACTGTAATAGGTGTGGTCTAAGTTTAGTTAACTGAAATAGATCATTAGTTTTCAGCTCAAACTGTCCAAAGCAGCACAATCAAATTGTGAACCTGCATTCATCATCTGTCATCGTCTAAAAGTAAACAAATATAAATTTAAGTAAAAATATTACAATAAATAAAAATAAATACATACATGTACTTAATAAATGCAAACAAATACAATTTAAAGTGGATGTATTTAATTAATTAATTTCTTTTCATTTGCACATATTTGTACAATTTAAAGCTTGTGGGCTTTATTTTTATTAAAGCATTATCAGAGTCTTATCTCTCATTCCCTTTAAAAGTCAGTTGTGTCACGCCATGGCACATTTGCTATTTACATGGATGACTTTGTAAGTGGAAAAAATGAATGCTTCACAAGCAAGAAAACAGTTAAACAGACCATCTGCAGCACGAGGATAAAGAACGAGCCTCTTCCATTTGGCTTCTTTACTTTCTCTTTCTTTTTACTTTTACTCTTTACTTTTGTGGATGGGGAAACGATGATGTATGCACTCAACTGAAGACATCCATTAACCTACATATTTAATTTAGTTTGTTAAGTGCAAAGATTTACTTCAAAACTATTTTTAAATTCAGTTTTATTTTCCAGCAAACGAATAAATGAACAATAATAATGAAGAGTGGTAAAAAAAACACTCTTCTATTTAACTTCTTCAAAATAGCAACACGCCAACAAAGTGCCTTAACAGACCTCTATTGTAGACCACCACACCCATGAGTCTACAAAGTGGAGCTAATGGATTTGCTATTTAAACAATGTGGTGCAAAACGTGAAAATTAGAGTTACGCTGGTCTGAAAATAGCAACAAATCCTGCCATACATGTCTTGCGCCATATTATGCCGGGTGTATGATAGGGACCCATTTGTTTTAAGAAGTTGTGTTGACTAATATATGAGTTCAGCTGACTCTCTCTTCTGCTGATTTTTTTTTTAACACATTCAATCTAGATAAGCTAACGTAACATAAATTATTAAGTTGCCATAACTAATTGGGACTATAATTTTTTACAGTGTATTTGTAAAGGTAGGACCGTGGGTCAATGATGACAGAACTTATTTTGGTTAAGTTGTTAATTGAGATGAACCTTAGCTATAGGGGTTATTAGCCATAACTAACAACTGATCTATAATTGATGATGTTTTTGTTGTTTTTGGTTTGTTTCAGCCGTTTGCTGCTGGTATGGATGTGTTTGAGAACAGACCCAAGCTCAAGGCGTGGAAAGACCGAGTCAGAGAAGCGATCGGGGCTGAGCTGTTTGATGAGGCTCATCAGGCAACCATGTCCTTGCGGGACAATGCCAAATTCATTGATCCCAAAGGGTTGAGTCCATTGAAAGACAAGATTTTGAAGTATTTCCTCTCATAAACAGCATCAGTTAAATGAATAAGTTATTTTTAATGCTTGGTCAAAAATTCTGTGGGATTTTCTTTTTCTGTAAACAAATAATACAATGAATTCTATATACAGGCATGGCCATGCTTTGGCAGATGAATGCAAGAATCATTCATGTTTCTGTGTGGAGCAATAAAAAGAAACAAACTGTGAAAGGCCATGTTTCCAGCTGTGTTCACGCTCAAATTCTTAATCGCTGCACTCACTGTGACCTTTAAAAAACATGCAGTAACACAGAGATACTCAAAACAGCATTGTTCCAGAAAATCACTCAACACCCATGGGAAGGAGTTGGGAGGAATGTTTCCTCCTCCTGTGTTTATGGAATGTAATCAGATATCATATGGTTTCCTGCAGAAATTTTCGCACGAATGGCACCTTTTTGTTCATTTCATGTAGAGGCATGATACTTTTATTCAGCTATTTCCCCAATAATAATCTCCAATAATGTTAATAAATTAGTCTTTGGTCATCAGTCGATTCTGTTTATTTGACCCTGCTGTTTAAAAAAAAAAAAAAAGTATAAGCACTGTGGCCTCACAGCAAGAAGGTTGCAGGTTTAAGCCCCACTGGCTTAATTGGCATTTTGGAGTTTGCATGTTCTCCCCATGTTTACAAGTGTTTCCTCCCGGTGCTCCGGTTTCCCCCACAGTCCAAAGACATGCGCTATAGATGAGTTGAATAAGCTAAATTGTCCATAGTGTATAGTGTGTATGGGTGTTTCCCAACACTGGGTTGCAGTCTGCTGTGTAAAACATGCTGGGTAAGTTGTCAGTTCATTCCTCTGTGGTGAGCTTTGATGAATAAGTGGACAAAGCCGAAGGAAAATGAATAAATTTATGTATTTTCTTCCATACTCACTATGGTTTATGCATGTTCTTCCTGCGTTAACGTGGGTTTCCTCCGGGTGCTCCGGTTTCCCCACAGTCCAAAGACATGCGCTGTAGGTGAATTGAATAAACTAAATCGGCCGGGGTGTATGTGTGTAATGGAGTTTGTAAGGATGTTTCTCAGTACTCTTTGTAAAATATATGCTGAATGGGTTGGCGGTTCGTTCCTCTGTGGCGAACCCTAATGAATAAAGGGACTAAGCCAAAGAAAAATTAATGAATAAATATCACTTAAAGTGGTTCTTGGCTTTTAACCAGGGGAACTAATTTAAGTGCTATTTAGTAAACAATATTTTCTAGCAATGTGCTATCAACTGCTGGAGAAGCAGTTTCCTTATGGAATCTATATTGCAGCTAAATTGGTTCTCTTATAATTATGAACTGAAAAACCCTTTAGACTAAAGGGCTCAAACTTATTTCCTGGAGGGCCGCAGCTCTGCACAGTTCTGCTCCAGCTGTAATCAGACTCATCTGATCCAAATATTCGAGGTGATTAAGACTACTCTTGAACACAGTGATTAGGATCAGCTTTGTTAGAACAAGGTTGGAGCAAATCTGTGCAGAGCTGCAGCCCTTAGTACTGAGTATTAGACCTTTACTTTAGAGCAGGGGTGTCCAAACTCGGTCCTGGGGGGCCAATGTTCTGCAGATTTTAGCTCCAACTTGCCTCAACACACCTGCAGATATGTTTCTAGAAAGCCTAGTAAGAGCTTGATTAGCTAGCCCAGGTGTCTCCGATTAGAGCAATGGTCTTAAACTCAATTCCTGGAGGGCTGCAGCTCTGCATAGTTTAGCTCCAACCACCTCCAACTCACACCTGCTTAATAGTCTCTAGTACTCTTGAACACCTTGATTAGTTAGATCAACTTAATTAGGGTTGGAACAAAACTGCGGAGAGCTGTGGCTCTCCAGGAATCGAGTTTGAGACCTGTGCTTTAAAGTGTGTGATTACAAATTCAATGAAATATGATTTGTTATATTAAAGCATTAAATCAAAAACACATCCTCAAAATCTTAATGTTTGTAATTAGTTGCCTCAGGTGATTTATGGAAAGAGGGGATTTTGCTATTTGCTTGCAAATTCAGAAATACACAGAATGCCAATGAATTTACATGTCCATATATTGGGCCTATTGAAAACTAAACAAATGGTGGACAATATTTATTCTGAAAAAACAAATATTTAAGTGATTTTTCAAAGAGAATGAGTGGATAAAGTTATGCATACTTTGCAATAATAATTGTCCAAATAGGCAATTCTATTTTTAATTATGAGCAAACTGTAGCTTGATATATACTTTAACGAATCTGATGTAAATATTATATTTCTAACCAATAATGCTCACCTTTTATTAAGTTTTTATGGAGGCCTGTGGTTAATGTCTATTGAATCTGTAATGCAGAAAACAGCTGTTATGGGACACTCAACAAGAAACGTACGTTTTCACTTATAAAAAATGTTACAGAGCCTGACTTCAGTTTTTCTGTCCTCAAAAAAAATAAATAAATAAATTCATTAAAAATAAGCATAAAATCAGACAATTCATTGTCAGCTTCTCCTCCCTCAAATGAGTTAGCCTTAAAGGTGCATTGCATGCATTTTAAGTTAAATTTAATACAAATGTTACATGACTGACAGAAACATGAGGCCAGTTGTAAATTTATTTGTATAGAATTTATTTATATTGTCATGTTTTAATCAATTGATGTGAGTGATAACAATTTCTGAAGTTTTTTTCCCCTCTAAAAAACAGTTTTTTGGCATAACAATATTTTTAAAGCTTGTAGATTCTATTGGGCTCAGGACAAGGACAATGACAGAGTGTGTACAGTGTAAAGTGTTTTTAATAAAAAACAAAAATCTGAGAACCAAATGAATGACATAGTCCTTTACAAAACAACTCACAAAAATCAATCATCAGTCTATTTTAGACAATTTTGGGATGATTTTTTTCAATGTATTTGTTTTCATTTCAGATAGCGTTTCTGGTAGAATGTCTCTTAAATGTAAAACATATAATAAATATAGAAAATCTGTGTCAAATCCCTATTACCGGATCAACCAGTCATTAAGTGTTTTTCGGTAGTAGACGTGATCTTATCTCTACTTGAGAAAGTGAAACACCGGTGAGCGGGACGTGTGTTAGCTTGAACCGCAGTGTGGCGTTGCTGTGAGTTAATAACCTACCGAACTTGTGACTATGAGTGGACAGAAAGGGAAATAAACCGGCGGAAAAGGTGGAAGTGATTTAATGTTTAAGTCGGCCGTTCACAATGAGCGAAAGTGTTGGTTGCTGTGATTCAGTCAGTCAGTGTTTTTTCGACTACTACACGTCTAAAATACTGATCATCAGGAGTAAGAAAGTGGGAACGCTGAATCGCTTCACTCAAGCTTTAGTCATAGCCTACGTTATCGGGTAAGTTTAATAAATACATAAAGAGCACAGTTCACACTTCTATTGTAACTTCCTTATTTGCATACAGGTATGTGTGTGTCTACAACAAAGGCTACCAAGACACAGACACCGTTCTCAGCTCAGTCACAACCAAAGTGAAAGGAATTGCTTTAACAAACACCAGTGAACTGGGCGAAAGGATCTGGGATGTGGCTGATTACATTATTCCACCTCAGGTAGTTCGCCGATTAGATGAAGAGGAGGTACAAGATAGACTATTTAAATGACCAGACCACTCACTGGTGCCACTATGAAAGTTTAATGGAGTGTGGATAATTTGCACCTGCATGCTGATAAACCTTCATGTTCACTTTGCTTAGTTCTGTGTGTAGTATGTGTTAATAATACACAAGCCTATTTTCATTGAGGTCAATTTGAACAGTGTCTCTTGGGTAGTAAAGGTGTGGCTGGAGCTTTGAAAGCAGTGGATTTCAACCTTTATCCCTTTAGCTTATCTGTCAAAAAATAAAGGTAGATATGGCACTGATGGTTTCATGATAAATGTTTCAACTTTCCATTTAAATTGTTGTTTGTAATGATTATTCTAATATTCTTTGTTCATTCTTCAGAATAACGGTGTTCGTAAGTTAACATAGGGGAGAGCAAGGCACAAATGAAAATTTTTTGGTTTTGGCCAAATAATGAACAAAATAAGGGGGTTAGACAAACCATTTTTTTTAATCAACAGCACACAAGCCTCTCTTACAAATGAGCACTGAAAGTATGATCACCAGACCTATGGTTTCTGTGCAGTATTGCCAAAAGTGCCAGGAGTAAAAATGTTACTATTTACCCCACCTGTTAGGGCAAGTTATAAAAGTTGTGTTATTAGTATATGTTTATAGTATACTTGTATATAGCATATTTCCTCAGTACTTTACTCATTTTTATTCTACATAGCACAGCTAGTTTATTAATTGGATAAATATATTTGGATTCATTTGCATCATTATCCATTATACAATATATGTATTTGCATTATTAGCAATAAAAAACCCTAACCATTGGTTAACCATAAGAAAATACCTTAAAACTTGGTGTTACATTTTACTCTGCATTACTTTGTGCCCTGCGCTTCCCTACACTATCAAAAATAAAGGTTTGCTAGTATCGGCATTGGTGGTTCTGTGATACACGTTTAAACTTTAGATTCAAATTGTTGTCTGTTATTTTTATGACAATATTCTTCATACACTCTTCAGCATAAAGCTGCCAGTAAAAAAAACACTCACTGTGATGCCATAAAGGAACTTTGTGAAATATTTCTTTAAATATTTTTTTATAAACTAATTACCCTTTTGTTTAATGAAAAGTATCCATTCATGTCAAATGAAGCATCTATCCAATAAAGGTTTACTTTTAAAAGTTTACTAAGAAATAATATTTGATTAATGGGAAAGTTCACCCCCAAATTCTGTCATTTCATTTTCAAATTTTATTTGTCAAATTTAATTCAAAACATGTTTCTGTTGTACACAAAATAAGATATTATTTTAGAAGAAATTTAGAAGAAAGTGGGAAAGCTTTAACCAAAGTAATTGTTTTTCCTACTCTGGACGACAATAGTTTCAGGTTTTCAGCTTACTTTGAAATATCTTCTTATTTTGTTCACCAGAATAAAGAATTGTTTCAGGGTGAGTAAATGGTGAGTTTTGATTTTTCTCTTCACAGAAGATTTTAAGTGAATAAAGATTTTTTTAGATTGCAAACATTTTCAAACAAAAAAAAAATGGTTGTTTAAAATCTGTTTAAGGAAAGGTACTTTGGTGCACCAAAAATGGTTCTTATATGGCTCCACCTATATTGCAAACAGCTAAGATTTACTCTTAATACTCTTAATGTGCAATAAATGGACAAAAAAAAAAGATTTCTGCTAAATTGTTGCTTACTATTTATGTGTTGAGTTTAAACAAACCCATAAAATTTAGTAATGTTCAACTTAATTTGTTTGTTTAAATCCAGCCCAAATAACTTGTTTACAACCACTTACCAAGGAATCCAAGGAATCTTCTTTGAATCATTTTTTTCAGTGTATTTCAAGGTGCACACAATGATTTTTGCCTTTCATGCTGAAACATTACAAACGTTTTATTTTAAGCTGTTTGATTTTATTGTGAGTCATAGAAACCAGGACTTTCTATACATTTAGATAATTAAAATGATTTAAACACAATTAAGTTGCCACATTTCATGCTGTTTCTTTTTAATTTGGAAATTATTATGTGTATTACAAAAAAAAAACTATTTGAAGATAGACTGTATGTCTGTGGTTATACTTCTTACCAAATATTTAACTGCATATATCTTGTTTTGACTAGTGCAAAACCATAACATTTGCCTAAACAAATTAATTTGCAGCAGTTGCACGCTCTACTAAACAAAGTCAGGCGAGACTGAATTTTTTGCAAAGGTTACCTGATTTTTTAATTGAATTTGAGTATTTTAATTATTAAATGTGCAGTAATTTATTTGATATAACGTTAAAACATTTGTTAGGGAAATGTATTTTACTCTTCTTTTGTTATTATTTATCATCAAAACTACACAACAAACAAGTCTCTGTACTGTGTAATAGCAATTAATCGTGATTTAGTTGTATAACATTTAAACAGGCCTCGCAACCACCTGGTTAACTTTTTATCCTGGGTTATCATAATTATTTTAATTGCTTATTACCATTTATCAGAGTTGTGTCGGTATTTTATTTAATCCATGATGTGGATATAAATTCAAGGAGTGCACCTTAAAGGGTTAAATGGATATTAAGTATTCAAGAGATAATTAAATAAAAAATGTGGTTCAAAACTTACATGAATTTTTTTTTTCTGTTAAACACAAAGCAAGACATTCAGAAGAATGTTGAGGTAAAAGCTGCCATTTATATTCAGTAGGATAAAAAATGCTATGGAGGTAAATGGTTGTTTTTTCCCCTACGTTCTTTTGTATTAACAGACATTTCTATCTATAAAAATGCTATTGAAGTCAATAAACATTTTTTGGTATATCTTTCTTTGTGTTCAACAGAAGAAAGAAACTCAAACAGGTTAGGAACAAGTGGTGTTTTTTCATATTTGAGGTGAACTATACCTTTTTTCGTACCTAAATTATGAGGAACTTTATTACCCAAAATCATGTGCTTTTGAATGTTTCAGGAGGATGGATCGTTCTTCGTGCTGACCAACATGATCATCACAACAAACCAAACACAGTCCAAATGTGCAGAAGTGAGTCTTTAAGGGAAGCATAGTGTTCTACTTTTCACTTAATATTAAAAAGTGAATAACAAATTACTGATTTTGGTTCTAAATTTATACAGCTGAAATGGTCAAATTTGATTGTATTACAAAAATTAAATTAAAATGATTACAAAACAATGTTACTTGATTATTTTGCTCATATTTTAAAATAATGTAATTTAGTGTCATGCTTCTTACATTTTTTAAAAACATTTTTACATTTTACAATTACATTTTTGTTTTATTTTGACTCCTGTTATTAGAATCCAACTCCGGCATCCACGTGCACTTCTCACAGGGACTGCAAGAGAGGCTTCAATGATGCTCGTGGAGATGGTATGGCTCAGCATTTACTTTTAAATCTGTTGAACAGCAAGTAGATCATTTTAGAGACATAACTTAATGCATTTGATTTTGTTCAGGTGTTCGGACAGGCAGATGTGTCAGTTATTCTGCCTCTGTGAAGACTTGTGAGGTGCTGTCCTGGTGTCCTTTAGAAAAAATTGTCGATCCCCCGAAGTAAAACCCTAATTCTATTATTTTTCTTCTGTACATTGGAATATGTTTTGCTTATTGTTTTCAGGATCAATAGTTTATATACAGTTGAATGCACAATTATAAGCCTTCCTGTAAATTAAAACAATTTTTAGGAAATATTTCTCAAATAATGTTTGATGGAGCAAAGAATTTTCCACAGTATTTCTGCTAATATTGTTTTCTTCTGTAGAAAGTCTTATTTGTTTTATTTCAGCTAGAATAAAAATAGTTTTTTTTTATTTTTAAACATTTTTAGGTCAATGTTATTAGCCTGTTAAACAATATATATTTTTAATTGTCTACAGAACAAACCACTGTTATACTATGACTTGCCTAATTACTCCAACTTGGATAATTAACCTAGTTAAGCCTTTAAATGTCACTTTAAGTTGTATAGAAGTGTCTTGAAAATATCTAGTCAAATATTATGTACTGTCATCATGGCAAAGATAAAATAAATCAGTTATTAGAGATGCGTTATTAAAATTATTATGTTTAGAAATGTGCTGAAAAAAACTCTTCGTTAAACAGAAATTAGGGAAAAATAAACAGGGGGGGGGGGGTAATAATTCTGATTTTAACTGTATATCATGTAATCTTCATTTATTCATTTTCTTTTCAGCTTAGTTCCTTTTTATTAATCAGGGGTCGCCACAGCGGATGAACCGCCAATTTATCAAGCATATTGCAGTCTTGCAATCTTTTCAGGCTTATTTATAACAAAAATTATTTGATGGCAAAGACTTGATTTAAGGATAACAGGGTCAATTAATTCTAATATACTACGTTAGTACTTTCCTACTGTCATTCACAAGGTTTTACCTATTTGTTGGTTATACATTTTAATGATTTGTAATGCTTACACTTGATATAACAATATAAAAATTTATTAAAATAATATGAATAATTCTAAAAAGTATGCTGTTTTCGATTTGCAAAATACGCTGCTCAGCATATATGCGGACACCCCTCACAAATTTATCTTTTAAATTCATATTTTTAAAAGGAAGCTACAATGTTAAATGTGTGTATATTCATTAGATTAGTCAGTACTGAGGCCAAATCTGGAGCTTTTCTAACTAAATAACTTACGAGAACGGTCCAAAAACTGGTAAACCCAAATTTATATGTTATAGAAAAATATTAAATAAAAATTTAAGAAAGAGGAAAAATCAAGAGAAGCAAAAAAATTTAAAAATTTAGTTGAAATTTTGTAGGTTCTAATTTTTTTTTTGCAATATTTTGCTTGAATTTTATTGTATTGTCTTTCGATTTCTAAATATGTTTGGTGACTAAAATATTATTTTGATAAATATATCTGTTTAATAAATCTGTTTTGTTTAAATGCACCAAAACGCATTGCCTATATTCACTAAGAAATTAATACAAATATTTATTTTTTTAAAATGGGGTGTACTTAATTATGCTGAATTGGAACATTTTACATTTTAATGTTGTTTTTCTCTACACAAGATATTTAAAAAATTTATGTAAACACTGTACTTGCATTTAGAGTGATAGTTTACCCAAATATTAAGTAGTAGTAGTTTAGGAGTTTCTTTATTCTGTTTAGCAAAGAAAAAGATAGCATTGATAAAAGCTGAAAACCCTTGACATCCATAGTAGGATAAACAAATAATGTGGTAGTCAATGGTTACAGGTTTCTGGCTTTCTTCAGAATATCTTCTTTTGTGTTCAACAGAAGACAGTCAGTCAAACAGGTTTTGAATGAGTGAAGGCTCCGTAAACGATGACAGAATTTTCAGTTTAGCTTGAACCATCCCATTATTTTTCTGTGTACTGTGAATAAAATCGCATTACAAATTAAATAAAAAAATCTGCCGAAAATCTGCGACCAATACTGTATGGAATTTAACTGTGAATAATGTTTTTATGTTCTATATTTTTATACCTCAGCCCACCACTACTTGCAGATGCTGAAAACTTCACTGTGCTCATAAAGAATAATATTCGATATCCCAAATTTAACTTCAACAAGTAAGCTTTTCAAATGATTTTCTTATTTATTAATGAATTATCTGCCAGTATATTACCTGAATGCAATATTCTCTTTGCATGCTTACAGAAGGAACATCTTACCGAATATAAACAGCTCCTACTTGACACATTGTGTGTTTAGCCGTAAAACGGATCCTGACTGTCCAATCTTCAGACTTGGAGACATTGTTGGAGAAGCTGAAGAGGATTTTCAGATCATGGCTGTCCATGTAAGAGCGTATTTAACATTTAAGAACAAAAGAGACCTAGTACTGTTATTATAAAAGGCTTTTGAGGGGTTAGTTCACTCAAAAATGAAAGTTTTGCTGTTAATTATTCACCCTCGTGTTGTTCCAATTCCCAGAGACCCAGCAAATTAAGATATTTTACAATCGAGAGCTCTCTGACCATTCATAGACAGCAATAATTATGAGATGTTCAAAGTTTGATGACAAAACTTGTCATTTTTGCTGATTTTGTGGAGCACAAGGGTGTTCTGGAGCTTCATATGATTACACATAATCCACTGTAGTCACATTGAATGTTTTGACAACGTTTGACTCTATGGATTATCCCGGGACTTGCTGTCTATGGACGACAAGAGAGCTCTAGGATTTTATCTAAAATATCCTAATTTGTATACACAAGATAAACGATGGTCTCAGGGAATAGGAACAGGGAATTAATTTATAACAAAGTTTTGCATGGTGAACAAATCCTTTAATGGCATCTCCAGGTTTTCATTTATGCACAATTTCTCTTCTGTTTAGGGCGGAGTGATGGGAGTTCAGATCCGGTGGGATTGTGATCTTGATATGCCACAGAGCTGGTGTGTACCTCGCTACACTTTCCGCAGGCTAGACAACAAAGACCCAGATAATAATGTGGCTCCAGGGTACAACTTTAGGTAAGATGTGATTGGAGTTAGTAAAAGTAGATCCTCAGAGAAAACGAGGTTGCATTAAATGAGGCATGGTTTGCTGAAATCTCTACAGATTTGCTAAATATTACAAGAACAGTGATGGCACTGAGACCAGGACACTTATCAAGGGTTATGGTATTCGCTTTGATGTCATGGTATTTGGCCAGGTGAGACACCTTTGATATTTCTAAAGCGCCAGATATACTCCCAGTGAAATTCTTTTTGGTTTTTTAATAAGAAGCACAGAGAATCTGGCTTTCCACCAAGCAAATTTGGGATTTAAAGACATCTATTAGACATTTAAATATAGACATGTGGCTAAAACAAAGGAGTGAAAATCAAATAGATGTCTAATAATAGAACATAAGAATACTAGTCATCGTTAACATACTTTAGATATTTAGTCATTCATTCCTGTGCATTTGGACTACTGCCAGACGTCTATTGGATTTTCACTGAAAGCCCAAATTTAACCTATTTTTAAAAAAAAAAAAAAACTTTTTTACTGCCTTACCTGCAGTGGTTTGCCTTAATGTATAATATTCAATTTGCTTCTATGCTAAACTCTCTCTCTCACACACACATACACACCAACACACACACAAACACACTGCTTACGAACCCAGATTCAGAATCTTTTATGTTTAAGTTTGGACGTCTATTAGACATCATTTAAACAAAGTCTGGGGCGGCAGTAAGAAGGCTCGCCTCACAGCAAGAAGGTCACATGGGTCCTGGCTGTGCATTTCTGTGTGCATTCCTTGTTCTCCCTATGTTTGCGTGGGTTTCCTCCGGATGCTCCAGTTTCCTCCACAGTCCAAAGTCATGTGCTATAGGTGAATTGAATAAAGAAAATTGGCCATTGTGTATTAGTGTGAATGTGAGAGTGTATGTGTGTTTCCCAGTACTGGGTTGCAGCAGGAAGGGCATCCGCTGTGTAAAACACATGCTGGATAAGTTGGTGGTTCATTCTGCTGCGTTGACCCCTGATGAATAAAGGGATGAACAAAGAATATGTTTGTTGGGATAGGACTCTAGAAACAAACTTTGTTTTGATTGTTTTAATTCTGAATGTTATCACATTAATTTGTTCTTCGACTTCACTCTTAGTATATCAGGGCCTTAAAGGGATAGTTCACCCAAATAGGAACGTTTACTCACAATTTACTCACTCACAAGTGGTTACAATTGCTTTATGAGTTTATTTTTTCTGTTAAACTAAAAAAAGAAGATATTTTGAAGAATGTTGGTAAGTGGTAGCCGTTGATTGCCTTCTTCAGAATATCTCATTTTGAGTTCAACAGAAGAAATCTCAAACAGGATTGGAGGGTGGGTAAACTGACAGAATGTTCAGTGTTTGTTCAGTGTTTTAACGGCTGTTTACACATTAGTTAAAACACTTATTTGCAACACAGGCTGGGAAATTCAACATCATCCCAACACTTCTGAATATCGGTGCAGGCTTGGCACTTCTAGGCCTGGTAAGCATGTCTGAACAAATTTGATCAAATATGAGAAACTTTTGAAAACACAATTAAGACTTACTGAATTAATATTTCAATTTTGCATTTCTAATGATAACAATTGATACTTTTTATGGTCTGTTTAAGGTGAACGTCATCTGTGACTGGATTGTGTTGACATTTATGAAAAGGAAGCAACATTACAAGGAGCAAAAGTATACATATGTTGATGACTTCGGACTTGTGAGTATTTCTGGCCTTACTGAACATCCAAACGCTTAATTGCTGTTAAAATCATCTTAGTTAAAGGGATAGTTCAGCCAACAATAAAAATTCTCTCATCATTTACTTACACTCCACTCATTTCTAACCTGTTTGAGTTGCTTCTGTTGAACATCGAGGAACATATTTTGTAGAATGCTAAAAAACAGCCATTGATTTCCATAGTATTTTTGTTCCAACTATGGATGTTAATGGCTCACCATTTTTCAGAATAGCTTGTTTTGAGTTCAGCAGATGAAGGAAATTCAGAAATGTTTACAACCACTTGAGTGTAATGATATGATGAGGAGATTTTCATTTTATGAAGGGTGAACTATCATTTTAACCTTTTATATTTGCTTATTGAAATGAGTTGTGTCTCAAAGGTTTTTGGTGCAAAAAACTAACAAGAGATATTTCTTTCAACTAGTTACACAACGAAGACAAATAGAAGATCTTCAGGCTACAGATCTTCAGGCTACAGACATAAATTGTATGTAATTGTCAGGATTTAAAAATCCAGTTACAAATGAGGGACCGGTTAAATGAATTAAAATGCATTTTGATGAAATTGTCAGTGTGATTTACTTCAATTAGATTTCATTTCAGTACTCGTTTGACTCCAGAATGTGGAAAAACTATATTTTTAAAAGGAAACGTAAATGTCTCTTAAGACAAAAACATAAATCTAAATGTTGACAAGTTTGTGTTTTTGTAGTTTTCTCATTAAATCTAGTGGAACGTTGAATAGCCTTAGTCTAAATCAGGTGTGGGCAAACTTGATCCTGGAGGGCCAGTGTCCTGCATAGTTTAGCTCCAACCCTATTCAAACGGACCTCATTAAAGAGTTCAGGTGATTTTGAAGACACTGATTAGTTTGTTCAGGTGTGTTTGCCTAGTGTTGGAACAAAACTCTGAAGAGACACTGGCCCTCGAGGATCAAGTTTGCCCATCCCTGGTCTAAATGTTTAAACCGATTGAACTCAGTAGCAATTAAATAAGTATATCTAATATATATTCTAATATATATTTTATTCACTATATTAAAAAAAAAAACAATTAACTGAGGCCCCCTAGGCAAAAGCAAGAAGGTTGCTGGTTCGAGTTGGCATTTCTGTGTGGAGTTTGCATGTTCTCCCCGTGTTTGTGGGTTTGCATGTTCTCCTTATGGTTTGCCCCACAGTACATAGACATGCGCTATAGGTGAATTGCTAAATTGGCTTTAGTGTATGTATGTGAAGAAGTGTGTATGGATGTTTCCCAGTACTGGATTGCAGCTAGAATGGCATCCGCTGCATTAAACATATGCTGGATAAGTTGGTATTTCATTCTGCTGTGGCAAACACTAATGAACAAAAGGAATAAGACTATATATATATATATATATATATATATATATATATATATATATATATATATATATATATATATATATATATATATATATGTTTTTTTTTTTTTTTTTTTTCTAGGGTTTCACTTTTAATAGATAGGACAGTAGTAAGACAGGAAAGCATGGGGAGCAGAGAGAGGGCAAGGATCAGTAGGACCTCAAGATAGAAATTGAACGCGGGTCACCATGAGGTCCGGTGCACTGCAGGGTTTAGCTCCAACTTGCCTCAACACACCTGCCTGGGTGTTTCAAGTATACCTAGTAAGACCTTGATCAGCTTGTTCAGGTGTGTGTTCAGGTGTGTTTGACTAGAGTTGGAGCTAAAATCTGCAGGACATCAGCCCTCCAGGAACAAGTTTGGTTATGGGTGATTCAAAAAGAATACCACAACTCTGAAAATCTGTATTTAATCAAAGAAACATGATGACAACAGCGCTCCTAGCGACTAAATAAGCAACCAAATGAAACTTCAGAGCTTTTTTAAATCGACGGCAGAAAGAACTTAGCTCTCCTTTTCTTCTTCGCAGAGTTCTTGATTGTCAAAGTTGTGGTATTATTTTTGAATCACCCTGTATATTACAAAAAACAGTGAACCGAGGGCCTCTAGTGGCGGTGAAATAAGTGTGCATTACGCGTGGCCCCAGCAGGGGTCAGTAGAGAAGCGCGCAGCTCACGGTTCCTCGTGCAGGAGGAAGATCACGGCGACCTTCTTCTTCCTCGCGTTAACACATGATGGCGGCCGCGCTGAGAGGGAGCGTCCTAACTCTCGCCAAGGTGAGTCTTAAAAATGATGTTACCAGTGGCTTATATTTTAAGTGACATACTTGTATTGTTGCTTGAGGCACACCTCTAAACGTTAACTAGGAAACAAACAGTTTTGTGTTGCGATGTAATGGAGGTTGAGATTTTGTTGCATCAAAATAAACTGAAATATAAATGTCAGCCCTCAGGGTAAGGTGTAACATTATGAGAAAGTATGGAGTATGCAGATTTCTAGAATATTCCTGAAAAGCTCCTTACACTGAGGTGGCATCTTGTTGGTAATTGTCCTAATACCTTTTAAATTAAAAGATTAATGTTAAGGAACATTCATATTTTAATGTCACTAATTTGCGGTCAAAACAACTATACTTACGTGACAAGCCTGTTGATCACACCGCGCCCAAAAACACTTCCAGATCGTTATTTTTATTTTGAATAAGTTTCTATTATAAAGAAAAGCTTTTTTTTTTGTTTATTAGCGTTGGAACGCTTGTTTGTGTGTGTGTGTGTGTGTGTGTGTGTGTGTGTGTGTGTGTGTGTGTAGTGTGTATATATACACACACACAATAATATAACGTTAATAGAATAGACTAACGTTAGGTAAGATTTCTGATATCATGGATTTATGTTTTTGATTTATAGTGAAACTGGTGGACAAAAAGGTTTATGTTCTATAATTATTATTTATTTTCATGTGTTATATCTTCTCAAATTATCAAGCAATTTAATCATAAATCATTTATTGAAAGCTTTAATTAATACATAACTTAAGTAACACAAATATTCATGTATCATCTCTTTTTCTGTTTTTGTCTTTAAATTGTGCAAGTGCAGTAGTATATTTTCTGCAGCCTGACATTTAGAGTGCCTGCCAGTTATTCTTAGAAAATAGTACAAAATGTTGTTTCCAAGGGTTGATATTTGCACGACAAGGTGCTTTTCAGCTTTTTCAGTTAGAAATTTGTGAAAAGCACAACTCTATCTTGCCTAGTTTATCTGATAGCATCTAGGTTATCTGAAGGGTCACTGTGACTACATGACCTCACCTTGATCTTACTCCACTTAGATAGAGGCAACATTCTGTGCGATGTAGTTTAGTGATATTATGAATAGATCTGTTTGTCCTTAACCTACCAGACATAACATCTGGTCCTGACACTAAGATGTAAGAGCTTCAGTCTGTGTAAATCTTGCTTCTTGACTCCTGTCTCTTTTCTAGAAGAGCCTTTTACTTTAAGATATTGGATCTTAAATCTAAGGTTTCACATTTTTATGCTTTTATTTTGGCTCAAACATTTCTGTTCATTTATTTCTTTTAAATAATATTGTTATTTTTTCATTTAAAGTTTTTGTTATTCATATTTGTCAATAAAATGATACTAAAAATCTCAAAGGCTGTCAGCATCAGAAACTTATTTTGCTTAATACTAATAAACATATATTTTGCAGTGCGCTATTTTGAGACACTCTATGTTTAGAGAGATTTTAAAATGTGAATCCTTCAACAGTATTAGAAAAATCTTTTAGATTTTACATTATTTTGTGTTATTTATTGATGTTTTTTTTGTTATAAGCCTATTTATTATAAACATATCTCTCTACATAATACTGATAAAATAGGCAGCGTTTTTTGTATAATTAAAACACTATTGTACAAGTATTGAATGATTAACTGACCAGGTTTGCATATATATAATGTGTTTTTATATATGCACATATTGCTATCTTTAATGCCCTTTTTGCATTAGATAACTCTTTAGGACTGCAGACCTCCACACACGCCCTTATCCCATGATGCATTTTTTATTGTAGAAATAACAGTTTTGATCTGTTCAATGTTTACCTGTGAAATTTGTGAACCACAGGGTCTGACGGGGGTCCGGTTGCAGCCTTTGTGTGCCCGTTCTCTGAGTTTGACCTCCAGTCAGAATGTTCCAGAGAGTCCACCGGCCCGTGCCGACAGCACTTTTAAGGTCACCATGGTCCCAGGAGATGGAGTTGGACCGGAGCTGATGACTGCAGTCAAAGAGGTTTTCAAGGTACTGATTATTAGACATGAAGAAATCCTAAAATGTCTCTAGGACTGTGTGATATTAGAAAAAAACTGACATTGCGATATTTAAGTTTTCTGCGATGTGAAGATAGTAGTCAACCTTTGAAGTGGAATCTTTCAAAATCTTTATTCAAAGCTGTCCTAAAACTATTCAACAGCACCAATTCTTGACTATAATTGTCACTTTTTTGCTTGTTTTGATCCACTTTAAATGTTTACTACTGCACAATTTCACCAGATGGCTTAAATAGACATGTTTGTGATGAATTCATTAATTTAGATTGGTTGGGATGATTCTGCAGAGGAGTAAATAAAATATAATAAACAAAATACAAGCATTGATAAATACAACAGAACTATACAAATTAAATAAACGGTGTATTATGGTTTTTTGGGATTCTTTAGATATTCAGGTACATGGAGTAAATTGTATGTTAAAACACTGTATAGTTTTCAAAATATGAATAAATCAATACAATAAATACTTAATTGTCGCATCTACCCCAGTTTCTAAGGCAAATCTTTCACCTCACCCTTTAGGCTGCTGATGTCCCTGTGGAGTTTGAGGAGTTTCATCTGAGCGAGGTGCAGAACATGGCTAGTGAGGAGAAACTGAACGAGGTGCTTTCCTCAATGAAGAACAACAGAGTGGCCATCAAGGGTAATGTTTAATGTTGTTACTTGTGTCCTAAGATGTTAAATAGTGCAAGCTGATGTGCACTTGCTGGCTGCTTTATTAGATGCATCACACTAGTACCGTGTTTAATGCTCTCTTCAAACTACATTCATTATGTTTTGACATTGATTTAACGAGATGCTGCAAACATTCTTCAGCTTTTTGGTTCATATTGGCATCCATGATTTGAATCTCCCATTCTGACACATTCAAACGTGCTCAATTGGATTGAGATCTGCTGACTGTTTAGGCCATTTAAGTTTTTTTTTACTCCTTTTTATGAAGATGATTTGAGACATAATGTGTTATCCTGTTGTTGCTCATGGTCTGCAACAATGCTCTGTAGTGTCTACGAGAAGGTAAAGGTTCATAGAGCCTAAATGTGAGGGGTCCAGAGTGATTTTGGCAGCCCTTCTGCTCGCTCTTGATAAGTACAGTTCTTGGAGAGTAGGGAATGTTGTACCAGTGATTCACTCAGCAGTCTGAACTATGTAGTCTTCGGAGGTCGGATTTGGTAGCTGAGCTAAACCAGACAGTTATTGACGTGCAGTGGACTGATTCAGTGATGGAAGTGTAGAACTGTTTTAGTAGCTCCTTTGGAAGGTTGAACTTCCTCAGCTGATGAAGAGGTACAGCCTCTGTTGATCTTAAACTTGATTTGTGCTTAAACTTGAATTTTGAAAGGGTTTAAGAACCATGTAATGGCTGAATCAGTCTGGTCAATATTTTAGATTTGGTATCTTCTCCTCTTTTCCCCATTGTCTGTAGATCCTAGAGGTGATTATGCTTGAAAATCACATCATATCATCACTTTATTGAAAAAGTCGGACCGGCCAGTCTGACACCAGTAATCATGCCATGTTCAAACGTCTTGACTCACTGACATGTGATTGGCTGATTAGATATTTGCATTAATGAGCAGATAAACGTATGCATCTATAAAAATGCTCAGCAAGTAGCATTGATCATCACCATTTAATAAACTTATTTTAATTCTCTCTATGGTTAGGGAAGATTCACACTCCTATGGAATATAAGGGAGAACTGGCATCTTATGAGATGAGACTAAGGTACTTTTTAAATATTTTATCATAGATGCTTTGTGCTAGTAATCGGTCTCCTGCTAGATTTTGTTGGATTAAATGGTCATTTCTTGTTGTAGGAGAAAGCTGGATCTGTTTGCCAATGTGGTTCACGTGAAGAGCCTTCCTGGATACAGCACCCGCCACAATAACCTGGATCTGGTGATCATACGGGAGCAAACTGAGGGAGAATACAGCTCTCTGGAGCATGAGGTACTTGTTGTGTTCATGATCAGTTTCTGTATGAGGAACAAACTTTTTAAGACTGTTGTTTAAGATGTGCTGTGAGATCCAGAAATTTAAGTCAGGAACCAGAAAAGAGAACAAGATTGTTAATGAGCTGGTTCAGTGGTTTTCAAACTGTGGGCTGTGGCCTCCCAGTGGGTTATGGCAGTATTGCAAGGTGGCCACAAGCTGTTATTAATTGAAATAGCATTCATATATGTCAAATTTATGTGTAATGGGTAATAAATGGTCACTGCTTAGTTTAATAACAGCCTACTAATTTTAAACATGCTGCAAAGCTGGCTGTCAATAGGTTAGTGCTCTTGTTTTCTGCTGGTTTTGACTGCTTGAGATCTGCACTCTGAGATCTAAGGGCTGTTTTATAAAACTGGTTAAGAAGAAAAGCAGAGATTTAAGTCAAAAACCCGACTTCAATGAGCCGAACTAAACGTCCACGCTTGAATTGGTTCCATAACAGCAAGTTGAAGATTATTTGATCTAACTAATCTGAGTTCAGTATAAATAATCTAGATAACTGCTCGTACACATTACTGTTGTGAAACCTTAGAGTTCGAGCATAGATGCATCGATTATGTTGTTTGCTATCATGGCAACTATGATAATCGAAAGAGCTCTGAAATGAGACACAGCTGTTCACAGCCAGTGAGCCACGTTTCTTTTAAACATATATAATATTTTAAACATAATAATCAAAAATTACAACTTGCAACAAAGCAAGATAAAAGCTGACATGAGATTTGCAGATTGTTTTAATTAAAAAAAGACCATTATCTAGGCCTATTAATGCTAAATTAAATATGTGTCACAATACATTGAAATTGTGCTTGACTGCACGCGTGCGAGAGAGAGAAAATATCTTTATATTAAAGTGAAGCTACTGCTCGGCCTGGATTATCTCCCAGTTATTCCACCTTACAGCTTTAAAGTCATTCTTTAAGAAATGTAGCCTACTTTATATCAGTCAGTGCTTTCCTAATATATTTTCTTCTCTAAATTTTGTAATTCATATACTACATATATAGCTAAGTACACCCCTCTCACAGATAAATGTTTTTAAATTGATATTTTCTACAGAATGCTTTATAATAATGTTTATGCATATACATTACATTATTCAGTACCAAAGCAAAATTTGGAGCGAATCTAACAAAACAAACTAAAGATCAGTCCAAAAATCAGTACATCCAAATTAATAGGTTGAGGAAAAATATTAAGTAAAATTTTTATAAACAGGAAAACAAATCAACATAAACATAAAAAAAAATGTTGAAATGTTGTAGTTTATATTTTTGTTTGCAAATTATTTTAATTTAAAAGTTAATATTGTTCTATTATTAAAGATGTTTGGTGTGTATATATTTACACACCAAATAGTATAAACTTTTAATCATTATTAAGAGGTAAAGTGAAATAAAATGGCATCAAATGGCAGGCGAATGTTGACATTATTTTGTTTAAGCATGAACTTGACTTAGCCTAACAGTTAACCTGTCCCGGACGAGGCTTGTTTCCCAGCATAAGTTGCCAGAGTAACTGTGTTTGAACTATCACAAATTTCATTTATGAAACGGAATCCGCTATTAATAAACCTGACTTAACAAAATAAACCTGGCTTTTTCTCTAAGCTTAGTTTATGGAACAGCCCCCTGGACAAGATTTTATATGTGAATTCTGGTCTGGCCATCATTACATTGTGTGGGATGTGGCCATTTTGCACAGAGCGTGCCCTCAAAAATAGATCCAGGAAGAAAATGGTTTGAAGTTGTCGCACATTGCATCATCAGAGTTGGGGCTCTTATTGGTTCTTGCATTGAAGCTCGCTCCAGCTGTTGTCTCATTGCAGTCTGAAATCTTCTGACACTGCCAGAACTTTAAACCAGCTTTAGCTTTAGCAACTTTAAATAATATTTAGCCTAGGTTTTCAGGAATCTTATAGATTTCCCTAATTTGTCCCAGATTTCCAAATCGTGGTTGAAGTCCCACAGTGTGAGCAGGGTTTTTCTCACAGACTCAAAAAGGCATTATTTAGCCCCTTTCACTTGGGAAGGGATAAACTGCCACTGTTGTTTCTCCGTTGAGCATCTTCAATTCTTAAGTGCAGGTCACATTTGTATCTTCTTGGATCTAACGCAGAAGGGGGGCAAAACTTCATTATTGCTGAAAAATCTGTCCCGCACAGGTCTTGTCTGAACCTGTTCCCTGATTAAGGTCCACCCACTTATGGCATCTGCCTGGATTTAGGTTTTTCGGTTTACTTTGTGTCAACCCGAGTCTCTTTAGGGTGTTGTTGTCTTATGTAAATTTTGTGTATTCAAATCATTGATAGTTTAAGTTCGGTACAGTTAACAGTCTTTGCATCTGAGTAAGTTACCAACCCTCCACAAATAATGGGTTCACTTATTGCTGTGGGATGCCAAAACATGCATTTCTTAGTGTAGTGGGCCACGAGTTAAAAAGGTTGGAACCACTGAGCTAGTTAATTAATTTTAATTAATGGACTGAATGTTAAATAAATGTTTTACTTTCTCCCTCAGAGCGTTGCAGGAGTGGTGGAGTGCCTGAAGATCATCACTAGGGAGAAATCCCGCCGCATTGCTAAATTTGCATTCGACTACGCCACCAAGAAAGGCCGCAGCAAAGTGACCGCCGTCCACAAAGCAAACATTATGTAAGCCTAGAGGGATTATTGCACCCGTACTGTTTTAGACGCTCCACGCGCAGACTCACTCTCTAGGATTTATTTCTCACAGGAAACTCGGGGATGGTCTCTTCCTGCAGAGCTGTGCGGAGGTGGCTGAACTCTACCCCAAAATTAAATACGAGAATGTCATCATTGATAACTGCTGCATGCAGGTAATGTTTTCTGGCTTTCATAGTTAATAGCCTGTTATAAGAGTGACCTATAGATACAATTGGGATATTTTTCTGTGGCCCACAGCTGGTGCAGAATCCATATCAGTTCGATGTGCTGGTGATGCCCAATCTTTACGGCAACATCATTGATAACCTGGCAGCGGGGCTGGTTGGCGGAGCAGGTGTAGTTCCAGGCGAGAGTTACAGCGCGGAATATGCAGTGTTTGAAACGGTTCGAGACTAAATCTTGTTTTTCGTTCTTTCATTGGTAATAAGTGAATAGAGACTCTAATTATTGCTACATGTTTATGATGACTTATGGAATCATACGAATAGCAGAATCCATTTTGAAATAGTCAATGTATTTCTTTATTTGAATTAGTATTTTCCAAGACACACGTCCAAAGTTGGGTGTGAAATGAAAACAAAAATGTAATTGCATCATTTACATTTGCCATTTCCAACCAAAGTTTTCAAAAGGACATTACATGCTACATTTAATGCTTAAAAGTTGCTAAATAAAACTTCAAATGTATGCTTCTATAGACTTTACTGTGGTTTCTGTTTCTTGCATTTAATATCAGGGTGCCAGACATCCCTTTGCTCAAGCTGTCGGCAGGAACATCGCAAACCCCACCGCTATGCTCCTTAGTGCATCAAACATGCTGAAACACCTCAAGTGAGTTCCCTGTTGGTATATTTTATAAATTCCTTTAGTCTCCCACATAAAGGATTTATTTCAATTTACAGGGACCTCGATCCAGTCCAGATTTCCTTCAATCAATGTTGCATTTGGAAATCAGATGTATTTATCTATTCTAGCTAGCCGAATGATGATCATTGTGCTGAATCATGCAATTAATATGCTAGCCATGCTAAAATATCTTTTATAAACACTGTCAGCAAGCTACAACATGAGGAAAATACTATCAAACATATCAAAGATTAGCAAACGTTATAAAAATGTTAGCAACAGGCTAATGCACACTGGATACTTTCTAACAAAAATATTATAGCATACAATTTTGTTAAATCTAGCAGCATATTAGTAGCTTTTTATTAGCCTTGTGGGTCTGGTGACCTGTGGTGCCATTGTGTTTTGAATCTCGAGCTTCAGTCCCAACTCGTGGAACTTTTCTGGTCCTAGTCTTCTTTCCCTTCATCTTTGTCGTATTGGGCATACGAGAATAACACTTGGTTTTTTGCTCCAAGGTGAAAACCCTACTAAGTGTTTTTGCTGCAAAACTCCTCTTACTTTAAAACATATTTTACTGGACTGTCCTGCTTTTTACTGATTCCAGAAGGACTTTTTATGAAATTAACTCTTTTAAGGACATTTTTGACAAAGTGAAACCAGAAAAGATTTTTGAATTTTTATCATGTATTAACACAAAAAATCTTATTTAATTTGTTTTATTTTGTTTGTTGATTTTTAAATTGTATATTTATTGTTGAAAGATTACTGACATGAAGATAGCATTGGTTGCTGACATGGCATTAAAAAAATACATTACATTGAATTCTCTTCATCTTTTCCTTACGCTCAACGGTCTTATCACATTAAAAGCAAAAAATACCAAAACCCAATCTTTATAAATATATAAACAATGTTTTAAAATATACAGTATTCGCAGTACTAAAATATGTTTTAAACTTATCGAAAACCTGTTTTAAGCATATTTGCAACTTCTAACTAATTCTCATTATCTATCTGTAAACATTTCAGCATTTCTGGTAACTGGGCTTTATCTGGACTGTGATTTTAAAAACATTCAAAATTCTTTAACTATTTAGGATTTATTGGCCAGGCTTTCTTAAGTCTGTTTGTCTCAATTTTGTATGTGTTCTTAATTGTATTGATGTGAGTGGGTTCATTTATTATTATTTATTTTCAGCCTCGAGTATCATTCAAACATGGTGTCTGAGGCAGTCAAGAAAGTCATCAAACAGGGCAAGGTAAGAGTTAATTGTATGTGTTTGGTTTTATGTGTGAATGAGAGAGAGATGTGTTTGTGTGGATTACAGAATTATATCTATTATACAAGCCATCACAGGTTTTCATCCTAAATGGTGGGTTTCCCTTTGTAAGGGATTGATGCATAAATAAATTATTTTTTTATAATTTGGTTAAAAATGGATAAGTTAACTGCTGGGTTCTTTTCTTATTTTAGTTGTCATCTTAAAGACCTCATGAAATGGTCTCACAATTGCTTTTTAAAACTGACATTTCCTTATAAAAGAGGAGAATCAGATAGAACGTATAAAAAAAGCTCTTATTTTGTTATACCCGTCAGTCTGTCATTTGTTGTGCATTCAGATATTTGACAACTATGAAAGCAAGAAAAGAGAAATATATTTAGTAGACCCTTTTCACATTTCCGACTTTCTTAGTAGCAGTAGATTAGATTCAACTTTATTGTCATTACACATGTACAAGTACACCGCAATGAAATGCAGTTTAGGTCTAACCAGCAGTGCAATATTATGCACATAATTATGTAATTATGATGTCATCATAGTTGGGTAAACTAAGAGAGCAGTGAATAGGAAAGTACAACAAATACTTTATTTACAATCCTATTTGCTAAAAGAAAAAAAGTAAAACACCTTGATGGTGTTATCACGGCTTTCAGAATAAGGAAAGAAAAAAAGTGAGACTGTGACGGCCAACAGAAGAAAGAGTAATGTCAAATTTACTCTCAGCCCCATAGATGCTGCATTAGAAACACCTTGCATGAGCGCTAATTAGTTGTTGTTTTGTAATTTGACACAAAGATAATATAATACATTTATAAATGCATATAAATGTTTTTTTTTTATCAAAATATTAAACACTTGCAAGGATTTAAGATTATGATGACTGTTAACGTGTCATAACAGGCAAGTGAAAAGGGTCCGTTCACACTGGAAAATGCATTAGCTAATGTAAATATATTGTTCAAGTATTAGCACAAATGAACTGTCTTGATTTCTTGAGATATTTATGATTTAGTGAACAATTGAATTGAAAATGTAATTCATTGTAGCTCTATTGACAGTTTAAGTATTGCCTTACTGTAATTTAATTGCTGTTAGAACTAAGAGGGCATTTACATCTTAACATTTTCAACAAAAACTTGACTTCTTTTTATGATTTTTGTTAGCCTGAAACATTCAAACTTGTGCAAACTTTTATGTGCAAGTTTTTAAAACTATAATTAATTATCTGTGTAAACTATTAAAAAATGATTTTGATTGTCTTTATTACTGGCCTGGCATGCATAAAGTGTTTTTGTTTTCATGGATCTGCAAGCAAATGCAAAACTGCAAGCAAAACATATTTCGTACCATACAAATGAACCCTAATGCCCGATTCACACTGGGCTTCAGCATCAATGCTTGAGGCCGTGTCTGAAGTTGGGGCTGACACAATCATCAGTGCAGTGTTAGCCGATGAAACAAATCCGCTACTGTCTGAGCTAGGGAATTTGCATAAAGCGATCTGATTGGCTGATGATTCCAACTTCTCCTGTGAGCAACGCTGCTTAAGCATCGCCGACAGACCCACAATTCAGTTCAGCAACACTTGATGTCACCTATTCAAAGTGAATGGGAAGCGTTGACTCTTGATTCCGCGTGTGAAGGGGGTGTAAAAGTTCCAAATACCCGTTTAGGGGGTCTTTTATCCATTATCATGATTTATTCAATTTAGTTTCTTTTCCTTTAATGCATACATTTAACTTTAGCTTTCAATTTCTTCCATTTTTCATTTTTTCCACTCTTCATTCAGTCTCTTGTCTTCAAGTTTTGCTCCTTGTCTATAAGTTGCTGACGTGGTCTTCACCTTCCCTTCCCTCTGCCGTCACGGCCCAATCTGGGTGTATGTGACCGTGTGTGTGTGTTTGTCTGTGTCCCAGGTGAGAACGCGGGATCTAGGGGGTTACAGCACCACTGGTGACTTTGTCCGTGCTATTGTGGCCAGTCTACGCCAACGAACTGATTGAAGATCGTACTGTACATGCCGCTTCTGATCGCAATATGTTCAAAGAGGAGTTTAAAGCTGTCCTGCCACATCCTGCGTTTCTCTTCTGCTTTTTCTGTCTCTCGCTTTCTCATCTTCTCTGGCTGATTTATTTATATTTTTTTTTACTGCATCAATGTATGTTCTTTTTTCCAGTATTTGTTATAGTCTTGTAGTCAATGTGTATAAGAATTGCACTTCTGTTTAAAAGTTAAGAGTTGGTAACGTTTCTTGCATTAACCAGGGCTGCATTCAATAAAATTAATAAAACAGTAAATATATAGAAATGCACTTAAAAAAAGTACAGTTGACTACTTCATTTCCATTTGAACCCTTTTTAGGGTGCTCATTTGGAAAAAAAATTTTTTAGTGGGGTTGTACACAATATATATACAAAAATATATTGTAATCAATGTCTATAAAATTCACGGATATGGTAAAGGCTTAAAGAGGCCAAATATAAAAAATCCGAAATGCTTGTTTTTTGCATAAGCTCTGCATTTCACTTGCATCATGTCAACAGATAAGGTCATTTAAAATGTTATAGTGGTCTGCTTAAAGTATATTTGAGATCATACGCTATATACAGTAGATCTGGCCATTTTCATTGCATGATACATTGACATTACAGTACAGAAAAGTTTATATCGTACATGAAAAGCATTCTTTTAAAAAAAGAGGCTCTTGGATGTGCATGTAAACGTCACATCCTTTTGATGTACGTAGTTCTTCGTATAAAGATTAGCCTACAGGCTGTCATAGATGGTCTACAATCTGTTCACACTTGATAATAAAAAAATATCTAAAGTGATTCAAGATAGTTCTTGCATAAGACGTGACTTTAGTACATTTTGATAAGTAATTTATGCCTTAAAGGCCAAAGCTGAATTTTCCAGCATCGTTACTCTAGTTTTCAGTGTCACCGAATCTTTTATAAATCATTTTAATATGCTGATTTGTTCATCAGAAACCTTTCTAACGATCAATATTGAAACATGTTTTTGTTTGAACAGCAATAATGCATGTCTGGCATTGTTTTACTCCACTACTTTGCCTGTCCCTGTTATACATTTTATTTAGTTTCTGCACGCCAATGTCTTATTGCCGTCATCTGTGCTTTGGAGCCGGACCTTATTTTTTTAAGTTTTCAAAAGTGATTTAACATTGTAACAAGTGAAGAGGTGTGATACTTGATGATTTTTTTCACTTTCAATGGTACCATAGTAAACCTCACTAAGGAAATCTGCTGTCATAAGTCAGATGAGCAGTTGTTGTTTCTATATTATGATGCTGATGTTCTGTGCCATTACTGACTTAACTGTGGATTGAGGTAAGGATGGTTTTATATTCGCATATCCGTTCAGTGACATTGTGACAGGCTTCCTATATTGTTTACCGCGGTACTTTGAATATTCGGCTTAAAATCACATGAAAGTACGACTTCAAAACAATATTAGCAATATTTAATTGACTGTGTTACTTTGATAGTCATTGGCTGCTAATATGATTTTACTATTTAGTATATTATTAAGGAGGGAATTCAAATGTGTTAATATAAAATCAACTTTACCTCAATTAACTGTGGACACGATGACTGACTGGTCTCTCAGGCATTTAAAACTTACCTCAAGTCACTGTTGTACTGATGTAACATGTTGTCTTCATATTTTTCTAACTCAGCACTTGCATTACTAACGTTTGTAATCTTGCATTGTAAAAAATATCCATCAATTAACAGGTTCCATATTTCGTGATTCACAGTTTTTCTGTTTATTTATTTATATGAATTGCATTATTTTTAAGATATATTTTTGGCCTTTTTGCCTTTATTAAGTCTATAGGACTAAGCAAAGTGGGAGAGGGAGGGGGGGTAGGGATGGGAAATGTCCTTGAGCCGGGATTCAAACTCTGGATGCCTTGAAGTTCTACTGCACCATGTGTCAGTGTGCTAACCACTAAATTTAACTGCAGTTTAACAAAGTGACTTTTGTTGATCTTTTAGTAGTTTTAAAGCAATATAATTGTGTAAGTGAAACATAATTATTGTGTAATACATAATATAATGACAATTAAATCTGTAAACAAAGGTACTAAAAACAAACAAAACAAAAAGGTAAAACAAAAGGTACTTTCTGTACCATAATTTACAACACCAACCCAGAAGGGTATCTGCGGGGTCTTAAAAGTCTTAAAATGTCTTAAATCGCAGAAACTACATTTTAGGCCTTAAAAAGTCTTAAATCTACTGAGATATTGTGTTGTAGGTCTCAATTTTTTACAGTAACATGTTAAAAATGTTTAAAACATGTTTCTCCTTTTATTTACGGATGAGGATACTGACCTGACCTAAATATTTTTATTATTAAATTGTTATTATTAGCAGTTGACGGCTATGTTTTGTTTTATTCTTGGTTAGGGTGATAGGGTTTGTAAAATTCCGTTCATAATGGTTTTAATGTCTTAAAGTCTTAAATTTAACTTGGTGAAACCTGCATACTTCAAAATGTCAAGAAGCGTCACGTTTTCCAAACTTTTCAACATCGATAGTTGTTGGAGGTAAGATCAAGGTTGCAAAATGGAATTCAAAAGCATAAATTAAGAAAGTAAAACATGAATCACAATATATGGAAAACAGTTAATTTATGGGTATTTTTTACAGTGCAGTGTGTTTGGGAAGGTGGAAACCAAGCATTTCAATTTCACAAAGTGTATTTATTTCCTAAATGAACAGATCGATTTTATTGATTTTTTTTTTGTTATTTTTTTTCTCAACTGTGAATTTTTTTAATTTTTCTGTGCCAATAAGTAAAAGGGTTGAGAAATAAAAACATCACTTTATAATCACTGCTATTGCGTGCTCTGTTTGAAGATGTAACATGACTAAATGAAAATTCTAAAATTATATACTGGATATCATTGAGAAGTGCGTGTTTGTGAGAGAAACTCTTTAGTATGAATGCATCCCGTGTGAACATGAAGGCATAAAAAATGTTATTGCTCTCTTTGGTATAGGTTCGCACCTCAGATCTGGGAGGATATGCATCAAACGACGAGTTCACCAGGGCTGTCATCACCAATCTGGCTGTCTAAATCAATTCCAGCATTCCACTGATATCCTCATCCTAAGCACAATCAACAGACTGTCCAGTATATCAAACATTTCTCATTTTCCCTGCTCAAGCCTTTCTGCTGGCCTAACCAGTGGACTATCACATGGTCTACAACAAAGCACAAGTGTTGTAAGATTCATATGTCGTCTCTGGCCAGAAGCAGTAATTAAAGAATGCCTGTTTAATTGCTTTATAATGCTGCTTAGTAAAAGATGTATTTATTCAGCTATTTATGACTTAATCACTTGTTTAGTCACTAACATTAATAAAATGAAATATGTGGACAAATATGTTGTCATTTTCAGTGATGGTACACTAGTTAGGAACTTTAGGAGTCCTCTTGAAGTTTCTCTGGTTTTAGGTTTGAGTGAAGTGTTTATTGTTTTTCTCTCTTTACGGTCTGATAAAATTTCAAATAAAGATATTGTCGTTTTCATTTGTTGGGATTGAAAACTACAGTTATTTCGCCAAATAATGATTTATTCACTTTTTTTGATGTATTTTCATTATACTGTGTTGTCTAAAAAATAATATTAAGTAATAAATAAATTATTTTTATTTAAAAATTGGCATGAAATCACAGTAGTTTACAGATGTGTTGGGAGTTTGGTCATGGTCTAAAGGAAAGTAACAGTTCTTTTAACTGGGTGAATTTCAACACTTGTGCAATGTAGACGTTTTCTTTATTGGTCACACTTCACAATAAGGTTCATTAATTAATGTTAATGCATTTACTGACATGAACAAACAATGGACAATACATTTACTTTTGTATTTGTTCATGTTAACGTTAGTTAATGAAAATACAGTAGTTCATTGTTAGTTCATGTTAACTCATGGTGCATTAACTAATGTTAACAAGCATGGACTTGAATGTTAGTAATGCATTAATAAATGTTTAATTATGATTAATAAATGCTGAACGTGTTGTTTATGATTAGTTCATGTTAGTAAATTACTAACTTACTTACTACTAGCTAGTAAATTACTGCATCCAAAATGGTGAAAAGCCTTGGAGTAACGATTGATGACCAACTAAACTTCTCTGACCACATTTCTAGAACTGCTCGATCGTGCAGATTCGCACTCTATAACATCAGAAAGATCCGACCCTTCTTATCTGAACATGCAGCTCAACTCCTTGTTCAAGCTCTTGTTCTCTCCAAACTGGATTACTGCAACTCTCTACTAGCTGGGCTTCCAGCTAACTCTATCAAGCCTCTTCAGCTGCTCCAGAATGCAGCAGCACGAGTTGTCTTCAATGAACCTAAACGAGCACATGTTACTCCGCTGCTAGTCCGTTTGCACTGGCTGCCAGTTGCTGCTCGCATCAAATTCAAAACTCTGATGTTTGCCTACAAGGTGACTTCTGGCCTTGCTCCTTCTTATCTGCTCTCGCTTCTTCAGATCTATGTGCCCTCCAGAAACTTGCGTTCTGTGAATGAACGTCGCCTCGTGGTTCCATCCCAAGAGGGAAGAAATCACTTTCGCGAACGCTCACGCTCAATCTGCCCAGTTGGTGGAATGAACTCCCTAACTGCATCAGAACAGCAGAGTCACTCGCTACTTTCAAGAAACGACTAAAAACTCAACTATTTAGTCTCCACTTCACTTCCTAATCTGCAATTGCCTCTTTGAATATCACACTAACTGTACAAAAGAAAAAAAAATACTAATACTTCCCTTCTTAGACTTTACAGACCTGATACTTGCCTATAGCACTTATTCATTGTTGCTCTTAGTTGTGTAAATTGCTTCCTTGTCCTCATTTGTAAATCGCTTTGGATAAAAGCGTCTGCTAAATGACTAAATGTAAATGTAGTAAATGCATTAACTAATGAACCTTATTGTAAAACCTATTTATTTTTTTGTGATCATTGTGACTTTAATTAAATGATTATTAATACTTTTGTTTGGGTGACCCCCGATAAAGCAAGGACTAGCTGATGAAAAAAAGAGTAATTGTGTGCATTTTAATGTGAAACCGACGTTTGTGTAAACCTAAGTGCTACTTTTTTTTTAATGTGACACTACATAAAAAGAAAACTAATCAGTGATGATGTTAATATCCTTTTTGACCACTGACTTATCCAAGATTGTACAATAATACATAATCTGCTTAGCCTTTAGTAAACATTGAAAAAAGTGTATTGTATTGCTATTTTGTTCAAAAAAAGTGTGTACACTTTAAATCATGGGTTTTAAATTCAATTCCTGGAGAGCCGCAACTCTGCGCAGTTTTGCTCCAATCTTAATCAAACACAGCTGATCCAGATGTTAAAGACCCTTGAACAACTTGATTAGTTGGATTAGCTGTGTTTGATTAAGATTGGAGCAAAACTGCAGGGCTGCGGTCCTCCAGGAATCGAGTTTGAGACCCATAAACAAATTACAGCTTAAAGCAGGAGTGCCCAAACTTGTTGCTGGAGGGCTGGTGTCTTGAATATTTTAGTTCCAACCCCAAGTTAACACACCTGAACCAGCTAATCAAGCTCTTTCTAGGTATACTAGAAACTTCCAGGCAGGTGTGTTGAAAAAGTTGGAGCTAAACTATGCAGTTTGTACATAGTTTGGACATCCCTGTACTTACACTTCCAGTCAAGTGTGTTGAAGGAAGTTAGAGCTGAACCATGCAGGACACCGGCCCTCCAGGACTGAGTTTTTGGACGCCCCTGCTTTAAAGGGTTAAAAATCCTTAAAATTAATTTTTGACATCATCAGGGTTGCTGCTGCTGGTAAAATAGTAAGTGAAAGTTGATAATATAGTTATAAATTAAAAGTTTAAATATTATTCAAATATATGATTCTTCTACTAAGACTCACATTTTATGTGTGTCTATGCCAGGGGTGCCCGAAATCAATCCTGAAAATCTGATGTCCTGCAGATTTTAGCTAGCCCATAGCTTTGCAGGCCCACCAGGACCGAGTATGGTCACCCCTGATCTATGCTATTTATAACTTTTTCAAATCGATGCACACGGGCAAGGGTTAAATCTAAGGTCTCAAACTCAATTCGTGGATGGCCGCATCAAACGCAGCTGATCCAAATAATCAAGGTGTTCAAAAGAGTCATGAGCACCTTGATTAGTTGGATCAGCTGTTTTATCAGGGTTTGAGCAAAACTATGCAGAGCAGCGGCCTTCCAGGAATTGAGTTTGAGACCTTTGGGTTAAATGGTGTCTTGATGCTAGCAGTGCTGCTCTCAGACCTGTCATTACATCAATTTTATATGATAATCGAGTTAAAAGATATTCTAATGGTTTCACAGTTATTCAACAAAGGATATTTACTGACTTATACTGAATATCTAGAGAAGTTACGTTTTCCAGTGCCTCCACGTGGTTATAGTATTAGAACTGATGCAATACCAGTAGGCCTAGTGAGGATTTTGCATGGTTACAGTGAACCAAATAAACTATTAATATTAGATTTTATTAGATGGTGTTAATGTCAAAGATAGAAAATAATCAGTGTTGGGCAAGCTACTTGACAAATGTAGTGAGCTAAGCTATTAGCTACTCTACTTAAAATGTAGCTTAACTACACTAAAGCTACCCCCTGGGAAATGTAGCAAGCTAAAAGCTACATGGCAAAAGTAGCTTAGCTACATATAAGCTATTTTTACAATTTTCTTTTTAAAATCAAAGCAACTTAAATCCAAGACAATCATATCTTAGTGATCAATAAAAATGTCAATGAAACATATGAGGCATAATAGTTCAGTTCAATTATTTACTGTAAATAATATGCTGTTCTAAACAGAAACACATTATGGTATATGACAGCTAAAACAAAAAAATCAATAAAAAAAGGTGTTACACATTTAAAATACTTAAGTCGTTTATATATATATATATATATATATATATATATATATATATATATATATATATATATATAGTCACTTATTGATCCACGATCGGTAGATGTAGCTTGCGTGGACGCTACTGCGCTACTTGACTAATAATTTAGCTTCGCTACTGAAAAGTGAAAGCGAGTAGCGACGCTTCTGCCCAACACTATATGCCGAAGCATGCTAATAGGACTTTTAATTTGCCAGTAGTTTGGGTTAAGCGCTTCCGGTGAACTTTATGCCAACGGAAAAATCTGCACGTTCAAGGTCTGTTTTCTTTAAAAATCAGCGATCTCCACTGGCTGAGTGATATCCGATATAAAGTGGGCCTCAGATTGTACAAGAAGCACTGCATTAAATGACATTTTCCCCGCCATGTCTTTATAATATGAGCATTTATTTTACCCCTGTATATTCAATGGAGCTTCTGCGCTAGCCTGCCGATTCTGACAGGCGAGTGCGAGTAAAAGGTCTTTTGTCTCGTTTTACGCTTGAACAACTAAACGAATGCCAAAATTTATTTAACTGAATGTATTTTAATTACATTACAACATGAATGCTGTAAAAGGAACCCTATAAAATGACAAAAAAAAAACTCATAACAACAGGTCACCGGAAGTTTATAAGTATGGGAACAACACTAGCTCAGCATAAGCCCAATTATATTCATCTGTCTCCATATTCTACTGCATCCCAGAATATTACACAGCACCAAAAATGTAAAAATATATATTGAATATATTTAATATGTTTTTGTCCATAGCAGGCAGTAATTCGCCGTGACCCTCAGGGAAACACGGGAGGCCGGAAGTGGGTCCTCGCTGCGAGGGTTATGGTGGGTGGGAGCAGCGAGGCCCACTCATCTTCTATTTTAAACTAGTTTCAAACTTTACTATGGTTTGAAATAGAAACCATGATAACTGTTATGATTTAACTTTATGCAAAAAGCCTAGAATGACCAAGAGGCGACACTCAATAGAACGCTCCACTGCAACAGCAGCGCCCAGCAACAGACCCCGGATTCTGTTTCCCAAATTGCACTAGAGTGTCGCCTCTTGGTGATTCTATGTTATTTGCTCTATGTCTGACTGTTGTAATGTTTTGTTTTGTTTTTCAGCTGAGTTGTTGAGCAAAGAAGGACAACCGTTGAAGAAAACAGTTGAAGACAACCGCAGGTTATATTAACGAGCGCGCGCATTATAAAGTTTTCTGGGCTGTTTTCTGAAAGTTTATTTTGTTTAAATAACCATGCAGGTCAAACAAAATAAAGTACACTCTTTCTAAACACCTGTCTCGTCTTCCACAGCAATACACTGTCATATAAGTCTGTTGAATGCATTTGTATGCAACATGGTTTGACATCACAGTAGTCTAACAAAAAAATCATTGTTATAAATGTACCTTCATTAGTCAACATTTGGTGTAGGTAATAAAAAGTTAATCAAATATGTCCTAAGATATAACGGTAATGTTATAGTTGTTACATAACTGTGTTTTTTTTTTATTCTGTTTGTTTAAAACCAGCAGATTTACTATATATTTAACATTGTATCAACTTACTGTTATTCAAAAATTTGCTTAATAAAATGTCCTAAGACAAGAATGGGTATTGTTTTGGTTTTATATCAACCTACTGTAGGTTTTAGGTTGACTACAGCAGGTATAGGCTACATACATCATAGGGAGTTTTTTTAATGACCCAAATCAAGTAAAACGTCTCTTACTCAAGTATTTGTAGCATGCTAAAGACAAATTTAAGTATATAAAATACAGTTTCCAACAACAAAATTTTGTCTTGTGAAAAAGACTAGTGTGGTGGTGAGAAAAAAAAAGTATTGTCAAGTTACGTATATGTAATACATTTCTTAGAATCATTGATTCATTATCCTGCAACTTTTAGACATAAGTACTTTTGGGGTAACTAATTTGAGAATATAAATTAGAATTTTTTTTTTAGTTATATAGTTGAAGTCAGAATTATTAGCCCTCCTTTAAATTTATTTTTCTTTTTTTAAATGTTTCCCAAATGATGTTTAACAGAGCAAGGAAATTTTCACATTATGTCTGATAATATTTTTCTTCTGGAGATTTTCTTCTTTGTTTTATTTAGGCTAGAATAAAAGCAGTTTTTAATTTTTTTTAAAAAATATTTAAGAACAAAATTATTAGCCTCTTAAGCTATATATTTTTTCATAGTCTACCGAACTAACCGTCCTTATACAAGAACTGGCCTAATTACCCTAACATGCCTAGTTAACTTATAGTTAAGCCTTTAAATGTAACTTTAAGCTAGAAGTTTCTTGAAAATATTTAGTAAAATATTATTTACTGTCATCATGGAAAAGTAGAAAGTTTAGGAAAGTCAGTGAAATCTACTTTAAAATTGTACATAAATATATCCAACCAACCAGTTTCTCAAGACATATATTTGATCTTTTTGAATCTTGAGTTTTTGTGGAATGGATGTTGACACTGTTTTGCATTTGTTTTTTGATTGTATGTATATTAAATATTTTTTTATTTAATATACTGAGTGGTCATAGATTAAATATAAAGAAAAGATATGCCATATTTTACATAGATAAAAAAAGATATGAGGCTTATGTTAAACCTTATATTAGTACACTCTCAGAAATAAGGGTACAAAAGCTGTCTCTGGGGTGGTACCATCTCAAAAGCTACAAATTTGTACCTAAAGGGTCCATATTAGCACCTGAAGGGTACATATTAGTTAAAATGTTTAGGAACAAATATATGCTTTTGAGGTACCAATATGGACCCTAAGTCACAGCGACAGTGACAGCTCTTGTACCTTTATTTCTGAGAGTGTAGGCAAGTTTCATATAGGCTACACAAGTGTAAATGATCTTCAGTTTCAAGGCTGATTTAAAAAATATTTTAGAACTCTTAAAGGACTTTCAATTCGTGAAGCAACCAGAACTGTAAATATAGCCTACTCCAAAAACTAAACTCCTTTATGGTAATTGTTATGTATAGTGTACGCTCTTTTAGTCTTTGTTTGTTTCCTTCTTTCTTTTTTAAATTTTAAGTAGGCTATTTTATGCTAAAATGTGAATATCTTATTGTAATATTTATTATGCATTTGATTGGAAATGCTAAGCAAGTAAAAGAATAATAAAAAAGACCCTTCATTAGCACAACTGACCGCGGGTCGGCGCTCTGCTCCTCAGCGCCTTTACATTCCCCTCTTCTGGAAGCGCGTCGTCCGCCAGATGTCGCGGCATCTCTGCGTGGGAAGAGGAGAGAGGAGGGGCCTGGGAATCCGCTGCTTCCCATTCCAGGCGCAGGGGCACAACATGGCGGATTAGGAGGCGACCGAAGCGCCCGGATACAACGAACAAATACTGGGATACCGTTTCCCCTTTCCGTGGAGACGCCAGGAATACAGGCTTTTCGGACGGCTAACGCGCTCCATCGAGACTCCCCGAGACATGCGTTTTGGATAACAGTTCGCGTTGCTGTGCCTCACTCCAAATTGGCTGTCTGTCCGAGATCATTCCTATCACCCAGGCCCCCCACCCCGAACACACTCTCGGTTCCTGGGGTGTGGAGACAGGGGCCGGGGAAGTGGAAAACAAGCGCACTTTTATCTGGAACATCAGGCTCCGTGCTGCGGGACAGGGCTGTCAGGGTGAGTAACATCGCTGCTTCTCTCAACATATTAACAGCGCAAACTTCTCTTTAGTCTGATGTCTGTCCCTTGTGTCACCCTGCTTTTTGTCACGTTAGTGAGTCGACTAAAGAAAACAACGCGCTTTGTGGCACATCCGAAATCCCACCGCGGATTTATGTAACGTGAACGCGCCGCGCAGGGATGTTCACGCAATAATGTTGGAAGCAACGCTTAACATTTGCCGAAGTAGCTGGGAGGCAAGGAGGGAAAATGAGGGGGTGGGGGGCGAGGGGGTTCTGCCGAGAACAGGGAGGGGGAAGAGGAAGGAGAGACACGCAGAGCTTTTGGTGGAAGTCGGGCTGATTGTGCGCCAGAACGCAGGCGTGATTTCTGACTGGATACAATGAAAACATTATGAGGGGGTTCACTTGATGCGTCGTGTCAGTGTTAGTGGTCCTATTCTGGACGCGTTGCGAAAATATTAGCTTTGATATGTGGTGGAGATGTTACTTTTAACGACCCCTGACTAACTTGAAAGTTCTGGAAAAGATATAGCCTGCTGTGTCATTATACATAGTTTTAAATTGGATATAGTAAGCTATTCACATGTGGACGTTGTACGGAAACTATTAATTCTATCACCATGCAGTGTGTAACATTATGAAAGATTCCTCACTTGATGGATTGTGTCCAGGCCTAGTGATAAGTGGTCAGGTTGTTGCAATTAACGGTCCTAGACTGGGTCAATTTTAACAGTCTGCATATTTACTGACTTGTTTCATTGTATCAACTTTAATGGTTCTGGAATAGATGGCTTTAGACTGGATACATGTTCCATATAGGCATGGGCCGGTTTCACGGCATTGTGACTACTGCTTTAAAAAATATTCTTTGTAATTGTCTGGGTAATAAAAATAAATAAATTCGCATTTGAAGACAATATATTTTATTTTGAGAAATATATAATATGTTTTTGAGCAGTAAACATGTCAGTCTATAATAATTCAAATGAATCATTGACTTCTGCTGTCTTCATTTGTTTCCAAAACACAGATTTCTTTACATTTTAAAACGGCATCTTTGCATATTTTTTCTGCTGGAGATACTGTTTTCCTAAAAAACTAAATCTAAATAAAAAACTTACACATACCTTTGGAACGGTAGCCTATTAAAGAAAATGTTGTCGATTTTAAAACCTTGACTTTTCCAAAGCCCGGTATACCTTGAAAATGGAAAACGTCCCATGCCTATACTATCTTTATCATTTCTGTCTGTAAGCAGTGGAACATTGTGAAATTTTCTACATTGTTGACAGTCTTGTACTGGATAGCTGATAAGTGGTTTAGTTGTTACTGTTAATGTTTGTTTTGATAAGTTGTAACAGTCTGTATGACTGTTGGCTTGATATGTTGTAGCTAATGATTCTGGAATAGATACCATATAGTAACAGTGCAAATATTCTAGACTGAACAGTACAAATATATTTGTTGTACCACATGAGTAACTTCTGACTCGATGCTCACTTGATGCATCATGTCAGTTTAGGGATGCACTGATATGTTTATTTTTTATTTTTTAGGCCGATATCGATAACCAATAGCTATTAAGATTTGGTGGCCGATAGCTGATATATTAGCCAATAAATATTTCAAAATGTTATATTTTCATACAGTAAACAACTGATTTTATTTAAAAAAAAAAAAAACTTCATAAAAGTTTGATCTGATCTTATTAGCTGAACAGTTAAAACAAAAAAACAAACAAACAACAATTTCAAAATCGCAAGGTGATCATATAGACCTATATTTATAATTTTACACGAGTTAACATGCCAATAATAAATTATTTTGGTTTATTCGCATAGCAAATTAACATGCAACTTGACTGTTGCATATAAATAATATATTAAATATATTAAATATGTTTATGTTAAATGAGCAATTCCATGCAAATGTCAACCTTGCCATGAAAAAAGTTAAGTTTTCACCAGAATACCAAAACGTTTTTTGTGTAAGCAAGTATTTTAAAGTACTTCAGAAATGTCTCTGTGTCAATGTTTTCAAACAATTATATTTGAATTGCCAAAGTCACACAAATGACAATTTCACATCGGTCACATCCATAACAGAAAGGATGTCACATCCATAAGTAAGCTTTTACCTCATAAATGTCAAAAATATTAAATCAAATCAATCATGTTTGTTTTATAATGAGCCGAGTCTTACCCTTGTGATTAGCATTTTTAATTTTTTTTTGGGTTGTGCAGTTTAGTTCATAGAATTTCTACAAAGTATGTTGTATACTGCAAACTCGCATACTTTTTTGGTCACATATATTTTAAGTAAAATGAAAATGAAGTATTGAAACCAGTAAAATGTGTTACAGTAATGTACATGCGTAGAAATATGTAATGTCTAAAAAAGTGTTTTGAGAGGTGTTATGACAGTTCAGAGCCACCATACATCGAAAAACTAAATACAGATAGTATTACTTTAGAAAATGTGGCAAAAATTCGTCCCATTGGGCTTTTTAGATTATTTGAACACATGTAGGTGCTGCTTCAGACAACGCGTCTATTTTCATTCTTGCTGTTAATTGCAGGAAAAATGATCGGCGAGGTTTATAATAAACTGCTGTAAGTTTGAAGCTTTAACTGCAGGTGGTGCGTGGTACACGTGAAGCGGAGTCAGATTTGTGATGAAAAGGTAAATACCTTTAGAGTGGATATATGGATATTGTGCAATATGATTCATTGTAAGAACGAGAATGAGCGATGCTTGACTTTTTACATGATAAAAATATTGATAGTTCTAGAATGCATACATTAACAATATTAGTACTTCTGTACAGCGCATTATACCAGGAGCCTATTCATTTTAATGATTTATTTCAGAGCAGACACATAATAGAAGTGATCTCTGACTGGTTAAGGTTTTAGAAACTTAAACAATTTATCATTGAAATTCACTGAATAAGATTAAACTATAAGAATGGCTTCGGGCTGGATAGGTTGTAACAATCAATTGGTCCAGATTAAATTTGTTGTAGCTATCTAAATATTTTTTGACTTGATACGTTGTTGCAGTATCAGTAGTTCTTGTGGATGCAATATTAATTATCTCTGATTATTTGAGATGTAGCAATTATCGGGATTGTATAGTTTTTATTCCTATATGTTGTATCAATGTATGAATGATTGCTGGCACAAACAATAACCGTATTCAAGATATACCGCGGTTTGGAAAAGACAAGGTTATAATTTCAGCTATAATGTTCCTAAGGTATGTGTTAGATTTTTTTTTTTTTTTTTTACATTTTTTTGTGTTTTTTAGGAAAACAGTATCTCCAGAAGAAAAGATATCCTAAGATGCCTTTTAAAAAATGTAAGGAATTCTCTTTTAAAAAATGTAAGGAATTCTGTGTTTTTGAAACTAATATCAATGGTTCGTTTTCATTATTCGGCTTGACATGTTTACTGCCCCAAAATATTATAATTTATAATAATTATAAGTTTCTCAAAATATAATATATTGTGTTCAATGGGTGAAAAAAATAGTTTTTTTACCTAGACATTTGAAAAGAATATATTTTAGAGCAGTAATCACAATACCGTAAAACCGGGATATTTTTATCCAAGGTTATCATATTGTCAGAAACATATGCCTATGAATGACTTTACCATTATGTGGAATTTTGGCTATGAAGTCAGTAATTACCAGTCAAAGCTTTAAATTGTATAAATATAGATTGTTAATAGAATATGAATAGAAATGAAAAGAACATGTAATGTTTTCTAATACATTGCCAGTTTTTCCATGGTTGAACTTGAGCTACTGGTTATTTATAAAATATACCAGAAGAATTTACCAGTGTACTTTAAAGTGATATTCTTGCATGGGCTTAGTTAAGTTGACATGTCATATACAAAGTCTTCATTCCCTATAATCTTCTAAGCTGCCTTGACACCATCTACATTGTAAAAGCGTTTTAGAAATAAAGATGAATTGAATTGAATCAAATTAAAATGATTGACAGCTTGAATTGTCTTTAACTGAATAGATTGTTGTAATAATGATCTATTAGGTTTTCTTTTTAATAAAATAATCAGTCTGGCTATATTGTAGAGTTGTAAAAAATTTGTGACATTTAGCATTATGGAGGATTTCTGAATGGACAAAGTGGATAATAAACTAAAAGTTCCTAACTATATGCTCTCAGACTGAATACATTGTATCAATATTAATCTTACCAGACTGGATGCATTCTGAACGTTGTAACAATGGATGGGAAGACAATGGGAGTCCAGTGCGTTCGCGTCACGCGCTGTGGGCATGCTGAAAGTGAACATATTGATCAGCGCTTTGTCGCTACATGTTTTTAAAAGGTCTGCTATGTGTGTGTGGGGAGAGAGAGGAGGGGGTTCACGAGGGAGTTGGTAGATGTGGAGCATTTGAGCACACAAACACAGGAATTATGTAGCTCAGACATTCCCTCAAGTGCGCTATCCATTGTCTGCACTAAGGTGAAAGTCAGCATGCTAATTTGCCCAATTTCTTTTTAACAAACGTGATTTCTCTTAAGGTTTTTACTCAACTTGCAGTGGAAGCATGCCTATAGAGAACACTGAATTGAAAGTCTAGTCACTAAACACTAGCGTTAATCTCTTTAACTGGGTCCTAAATGAACATGAAGGAGTTGTATATGTTTGTTTCTATGTTTTTAGTTGCATTTTGAGGATGTGAGGACCAGGTATGTGCGATAGCTTGTAGTTTGCACTATATTAGTAAAAATTCTCCCCATGATAAAAAATATACTTTTAATAATGATAATGCACGGTGACGCAGTGGGTAGCACAATCGCCTCACAGCGAGAAGGTTGCTGGTTTGAGCCTCGGCTGGGTCTGTTGGGATTTCTGTGTGGAGTTTGCATGTTTTCCTTGTGTTTGGGTGGGTTTCCTCCAGGTGCTCTGGTTTTTTCCACAAGTCCAAAAACAACATGTGGTATAGACGATTTAGGTTATATAAATTGTCCGTAGCGTATAAGTGTGTATGGATGTTTCCCAGTGATGGGTTGCCGCTGGAAGGGCATCCGCTGCTTAAAACACAGTTCATTCTGTTGTGGCGACCCCAGATTAATAAAGGGACTCATCCAAAATTAAATTGAATACAAAATAATAATAAAAAAACTTGAATTTGTTTCATAAAATTATTATAAATGTGATATTTTTGTGTGTGTGAGCCTGTTTGCCTAAAGATCCACTAATTTTGGTCTAAATTTACTTTATAAAACCAGTTGAGTGTTTGAAATAACTCATTTTTGGGACCAGGGATGCTTCACAAAGCAAGTAGTCATGCTAATTTATTACATACAGTTTATATGATATATTATATATTCAATATATGACAATTGCTATAGGTCAGTTGCATTATAAATATACCTTATACTTAAAATTAAAAATACTTTGTATAGTTTGAGGAACACAAATAATCTACACTCACTGGCCACTTTATTAGGTACACCTTGCTACTATCGGGTTGGACTCCCGTTTGCCTCCAGAGCTGCCTTAATTCTTAGTGACACAGATTTAACAAAGTACTGGAAATATTCCTCTGAGATTTTGGTCCATGTTGGCATGATAGCATCACGCATTTGCTGCAGATTTGCAGGCCGCACATGATGCGAATCTCCTGTTCCAACACATCCTTAAGGTGCTCTATTGGATTGTAATCTGGGGACTGTGGAGGCCATTTGAGTAAAGTGAACTCATTGTCATGTTCAAGAAACCAGTCTAGGTTGATTCATGCTTTATGATGTGGTCCGTTATCCTGCTAGAAGTAGCCATCAGAAGATATGGACACTGTGGTCATAAAGGGATGGACATGGCCAGCAACAATACACAGGCTGTGGCATTGACATCATGCTCACTTGGTACAAATGAGCCCAAAGTGTGCCAAGAAAATATGTCCCTCACTAATACACCACCACCAGTAGCCTGAATCATTGATACAAGGCAGAATGTTAATTTGCGTGAATTAGCATTAACAAGCAGTTGGACATATATTGCGAATGAGAGTTTGTTTTTTGTCTTCATGTTTGATTCATTTTTTTAAATCCTTTTTTCTGTTCTGCAGTGGTAACTGACGTCTTTTCTTCAGTGTTGTGTATGTGGAGATTATGTGCAAAGGCCCACTGTAGAGTCTAGTATGAACAACACTGATTCAGAGGTTATTTCTAACCTGCTTCAGCACATCTGCTTTTGCATTTTATATTATCCTCAAAAACTTGATTAGCTGCCTCAGTGTGTTTAAATATGGTTGAGCTCTGCAGAATAGTGGGCATCCAGGAGCAGGGTTGAAGACGTATGATTACTTGTGATTACTTTTCTTTAAAGATACAGAAATGTTTTGATTATTGGTACTTATGAATTATTGTCATTAATGATATTATATCACATCAAAAATTGAAACGTCTATAAAAGTATGTAAAGCAATATAAAGTCCATAACGCTCATCTCTAGTGAGGACGATTGAATTGATTTAGGTGTCTCATGTCCACATTCAATCATGCTGATACTAATTGTTGTATTTTGGAGAGCGTATTTGACCTTCCATGTTTAATAATAAACTTTTGAAGGAAAAATCTCAGCACATCATTATTGAGATGTTTTTGCAATCACATTAAATTACAAAGCAAATCAATTCATACACTGTAAAAACCAACAAGCAGAGATTGCAAAAGCACATGCATCATTTACTCTAGTACACCTGCATATGTTTAAAACAACTGTGGTAAAAGTTGAAGTACTGACTACATTTTTCTGCTCAAGTAAAAGTAAAGAAGTATGGCCTAAAACGTGTACTTAAGAAGCATTCATTACCTGTTTTAATTTCACGTTGATAACTAGACCGCTCATCGTTTGGATACATTTGTACAGAAGAACTTTCATTACGTTATGTTGTAAAAACGTTGTCCATTCTTAGCAGGAATGTAGCCAAGCAAGATCACGCTACAGTATTGCTCAACAACATTGCTCAAAAACTTGCCCATGTATCATCACCTTTTCTCAAACTCTAAAGAAAACAAAACTCTTAGTACAGTAACACCGTATTTATACTTCATTTACTTCCCGTCTCTACCAACACATTTAAGACGTTACTTAAAATGAGTAAACATGTTACCTTAAAAGCATTAAGTTGACTTGAACTTGAAACCCATTGTAATGTAGAGCTGTTAAGTTGACATTTTGCATTACTACTTAATATTATATTGCATTTCTGTTGTAAAAATGTCTAGCTCAGGGTGTAAGGTGTGTTTGACTTTTTAAGATTTTTAAATGATTTTCCATCACATCAGAAATCTGCACTGTGAAAAAATATTGCTGCCTGCCTGCAATTTCTGAATAAATGAACTTTTCTAGTCATCTCAACTTGCATCAATTAAAAATATGAAGTTAAACTTTGTATGACTTTAAAAATGTAGTTGAAACCTGGTTAACTTATCCAAATAAGTTAAAGCAACATACAAATATTTGTTGGCTTGACTTTTTGTCATTACATTAATCACAGTGTGTGAATGTAAACGTTTCTGTGCTCCTACTGGTCAGGGTTAGCAAACATTAAAAGTTTTTTTGTCACGCGATCATAGTCTTGATAGGCATTTCACAATTATCATGACATGGACATGACCATCATTTTTGCTGATTTTAGCTGATTGTGCAACATCTGTCTCTGTTGGAGGTGTCAGTATGGTTAACACTGTAGTTCTTACAAGGGGTGTCAAAATTAACCAGTTATTAAGTAGTGACATTATTTATCTCATATGCGCTATGTCGCCATAGCTTACTATGGCGAGGGAGGCGAGCGCGAGTATTTACAATGCTCCATCTGCTTAAAAATGCAGAAACTCCACAATTTCACTGCGTGTGTGTTTGCTGGACATTCTTTCACTGACACTTACAGCAGAAGCCCCTGTTTCACTGCGATTGAGAGAATAAAAATAAACTCCATTTCTCTCTCTCTCTCTCTCTTTCTTTCTCTTTCTTTCTCGCTCTCCCTCTCTCTCTCTCACTGTGGCCCATTTGACCTACTGGCATGACTTTTCCTCTCCTCTCGGCTGTTACAGTGATACTTCTGGATACAAGCACGACCGCATGTCTGCAGAGTTTTCTCCACAATGTCTATCTGTCACTCATCTGTGAAGAGCGCAGCGTGCAAGAGCCAATCGCAGCCCTTTCTGTTGTGCTTGTGACCAATCAAAGTGGTGTAAAAGAACTTGGTAGACAAGAATCAGAAAGCGAGCGGTATATCTATGTTTGTTTAAATTATTTGCTATAAATGCTCATGTTGTTTAATGGTACAGTTTATATATCTGATTGTTTGTGTTAAAGGACAAAATTGTATTACAATTAGCACCAAAATAGAGTAACCATTTCTACTTTTTTTGTGTCAGCAATTATTTTACAGCACTTTAAAAATACTCATAAATTGATCTGTCAGTGTTTCAAACTATTATATTTAATTTGCCATAATCACACAAGTGGCAATTTCACATCCATAACGACACTTTTTCCACATAACTGCAAAAATGTCAAATAAAATAAAATCATTCATTTTAATTATATAGTAAGGTGACTTATATCTGTTTGACTAGCATTGTTTCTTTTGGGTTGTGACAGAATTTCTACAAGTCTGTAGTAGACAGTAAACTCGCAAACTTTTTTTGTCACATCCATAGCGCATGTATATTTTTCTCATTTAAAATATAAAAAGTGTTTACAGATTGATATTTTTCTGATCCCATAACTCTAGTAGTTTTGGAAAATATAAACAGATGTTTCAATGTAACGTTTACGTATACTTTCTATATGACTTTGTTTTGAGTTTTCACTGCAAATGTCACATCTAAAACGCTGGAATTGCTCAAATATTTTTATACCTTTTAATACTAAAAATGCTGTGCTGTGAAGAAAATATAAAACTGTGTATGGAAAGCACAGTCGATGCACCGTGATATCGAATTGAACCGATTCGATGGCATGATAATCGTAACCGAACCAAACCGTGAGACCATTGTAGGTTCACAGCTGTAGTTCCTACTCTAAATTACATTAGTATATTTTCATGAGGCTGTATGACAACTGAAAATAAATCTGGTACCAGATATTTCAGCCTTTATTTAACATTCATTATTATTTATTTAGGATATGAGTTTTCACATTCTGATTCCAATAGCTAATTATTAAATTGCTAAAAGGACTATAAATAAATCATATATTCTGAAGAATAAGATATTATGTGTTCTTTGGAAGAGTGTACTTGCATTGGGATGATATTATATTGTCATTTTGGCGATATATAATGGGTGGCATAAAATGGCCTTAAAATGACAAATGTTGTTTATCTCAATAAATTTTGGTGCAATATATTGTATAACAAATGGATCTCGTGACAGGCCTAGTTATTGATGCACTCTCAGATTTATCCTATTTCATTGCAGGCCTTTAAACTGGGTCATATAAGGATATTTCCCAATAAAATAGTTTCTCTAATTTTATTGTCGACTAATTGTTTAAATTTTAGTAGTGACTCTTTATTCAATATCAGTATTTAAAGTCATCAATTATAAAATGACTTGAATTTGAGCTTTAATGGAGCTCTGTGGAGGACAATAGTGTCATTCAGCTCGGTTTAGATTCAATTGCATTCAATCAGTTTCAATGCTGTAGAGTTCAATTCTGAAACTAGAGACAATCACACCATTATGCGGCTCAGATCAAGACTCATTCAATAGTGTCAGTGAAGTCAGATCAATAGTGTTCTGTTAATGTTAATTGTCTTTTTAATCCCCAACTGAGCAAACCAATAGAGATGGTTACAACAAATGTAAAACTCTATTATAATTATATGTCCGCTCTGGATTTTAATGGACATGCACATGTGAAAAAGCTCATCTGCAGCATTCTTGACCAGCTCTTTTAGAATTGGGAGAACAGATATTTGTACATTTTGTTCTCTGCTCTCCTAACAATTCAGCTGGTGTTATCGAACATTTGATGTCATAGGTCTAGTCTCACCCTGCTTGGGTTTCTTTATCGACTCGTCCTGTGTGGACCTGTTATTACTTCTTCCTGCAAGCCATTTGGTTATGAAATAGACCTGCACTTTGAGGGACTTGCTAAGATGTAGTTCTTCTCAGAGAGGTTAACTTGAGTTTTCTAACTGGATTTTCTGCAACTGTGTGGATTTTGTAATTATTATAGGCATTAGATAATAATTTGCATGCATTGTGAAAATGTGCCATTTATTTTAAAAAATAGTGGTAACACTATTGCTCGTATTATTTTTAAGTAGTTTGAAAACTTGTTTTTTTTTGTAGCAAAAACCACTTGAATAAATCATGTGAAAATTACTACATTTTTTGAGTGTTAAATAAGGATTTTAAAATTATTAGTGGAATGTGCTTTTATAATTTAAGCAAATCCACCACAATTTACTCATATTGATTTTTTTTCAAAAATCAAAAATCACTTAAAAGAATCATGTGAAAATTACTAGGTTTTTTGAGTGATAGATGATCATTTTATTATTAGTTGAATGTGCTTTTATAATTTAAGTAAATTACCCACCTTTTAATCATATTTATTAATAAAAATTACTCATTCATAAAATGTAATATATCGTTTATAATGAAATATACACAATACATTTTTGCCAAATATCATTTTATTTCATGTTCCACAGATAACAAAATGGTATAATTTGTTAAACAAATCTACTTAAAATTTACAGCAATGTTAAGCTCTGAAAAAAAGTCCTTTGTCTATATCATGGAAAACAAATGTTCTGTCAACTTTCTTTTGCAGGAATAGTCACATTTTAGACAAACTCTGACAGAATTGCACAACATATAAAACCATTATGAAAGCTGTATCTCAAAATATTAGCAACACAATAAATCAGTCAACGCAGTGAAAATCACCCAAAAGTTTGTAACAGTGAGTTTGTGTCAGGAAATTAGAAGTTTGTTTTTGAGTGATTTTAATTTAGGGGGAATACTTGTATAAATCCAGTTTAGCAATTCTAGATTTTCCAAGCCAGCCATGACTCCTGCATTGTCTTGGAGGATGAGGAAGTCCTCATGGTTGGTCATCTCTCTGGCAGACAGCAATTCTCTGTGCATTCCTACACTGTAAAATAAACAAATGCAAATATGTAGAATGCAGTTTACTGAAAACTATAAGTATCTAAAACAGTTTAAAGACACTTACATTGCACTCCTGGATGAACTCTTCCTCTTGTTCACAAATACACCAGCAACAGAAGACGACATCTCTCATCTCCCTGATTTAATGTGAGGTCTGATGCAACAAAAGTGTAGAAATTAGTAATATTGCCTTATAATAATAATACACAAATATCATGGTAAAAAATACCTGCTTTATGGCACCCATACACTGCTCCTCTTTTGTAGGAAAATACTGTAAAAAATGTCTTCATTAATCTGAAAAAAAAATAAGCAAACAAATATTAGTATTTATATACAATATTATATAAAACACAGTTAGTTACATTTACATCATCACTGCTGTAAAAGGAACCTTATAAAATGGAAAAAACACTAGCTGTGCATAAACCCCATTGAATAGCTATAGCTAACATACTAGCTTAGGCTAACCAACAAGTTCACTGTTGTTTGTCCACCCCGCTTAAATGTTGCCTGATCAAACTAAGCTCCCGAACAAGCTTGAACAGCATGTGTCTTTCCTGAAAGAGCTTATTTAAGACAATAAAAAAAGATAAACTGTTAAGGCTTACCTCTTAGCATGCTCACTGTTGATCTGCTCCTTCAAAATGTCATCTGGTCACTGCCGTTGTTGAGATTCAAATGCAAACTTCTTAATCAAATCCTACTAATTGAGTCAATTTTCCTAAAATAAACGTGAAGCCATCTTTCCTCAATTGTATTAGCTTAATTGTTTTCTCAAATTAAGCCTAATAATTGCAATGGTTTTCTTAAAAAAATAAGTTACATTTTTCTCTTGATTTTATTAGCAAAATTTTCTCAATATTTTATAATACATCCAAAATATCAATTTTTATAAGAAAATATGACCATTATTTTTAATGACCACATCAATTTTTTTAATGAAAATTACAAGCCGCAAGATTCATTTTTTTACAGTGCAGTTGTAACAAATTGCATTTATGAAATCATCAAGTGCTTTTTAAAATCATCAAAAAAATTATTTATTAAAGCCTAACAATTTGTATATGAGGTCTACAGAGTTTTTTTGTGATTGCATGAACATGCCAGTTTGTGGTATGTAATCATTTGTCTTCCAATCATAATGTGTCTATATAACATGCACCGTCAAGTAGCAAGGAAAAAGCATAGTAGACATGAATGCACGTGCATTATTAGCTGAATGTGCTGATGCAAAGATTTATATCCTGCAATAACCCACTTACAGAGTTTCTACAAGAAGCATGTTTTTAATAAAAATAAATGCATTCACGGAGGTTAATAGTACTTTGAATAATCAGATGATTAAATATATAGCGATATTTGAGGGTGCATATTGCGGCAAAGCATTTAGGTTTTGAAACAAATGGTTTGAGTACTTTAAACTTTTATATATTGAGTCATATACAGTAGTGCTGGGCGGTAAAACCAAAAAGTTAATTTCACTGTATCATAAAGTTTATTTCATGGTAATAATATCTTTCAGGATATATTTTTTTATTATATAAATGTAGTTTTTCAGAAAATGTGAAAACTCTATAAATAATTAATTAATAAGCTTGTCTATCTAAGAAAGAAAAGGGCAAAGGAAGATGATCTGATTTTACTGTTTTGTTTTTAACCTTAAAAATCTAGTAAACAAAATATGACTTTATTCATTCTTTCATTCATTCATTCGTTCATTTTCTCTGTGGCTTCATCCCATTATTAATCTGGGGTCGCCACAGCGGAATGTACCGCCAACTTATCCAGTATATGTTTTTTTTTTTTTAAATGCAGCGAATGCCCTTCCAGCTGCAACTCATCACCGGGAAACATCCATTCACACTCATTTACATGCATAAACTATGGGTAATTTTAGCATACCTAATTCACCTACAGCAGTTTTGACTGCGCGGGAAACCGGAGCACCCAAAGGAAACCCACGCGAACACAGAAAGAACATGCAACCTCCACACAGAAATGCCAACTTACCTAGTCGAGACTCGAATTCTATTACCTGACAAACAGATTTAAGGATAAAGCAAAAATTAAAACGTGTAAAGCAGAAAAGTGTGGTATTTAAAGACAAATGCATAAAAATAAAACCTTTATTTCAGTCAGGTATATCAACTACAAAACTGGTTATGCTTTCTAACAGTCAAAAATGTGTTTTTGACTTGTTAAACTTCTGCTCGTTTCTGAAATGTAGTCATTTTTCATCCACAGATTGACTTTTGAAGCGAGACTTCTGAAGTCTTGTCCTCAGAAGAAGCAGTTTAGCCAATTACAGATGTCAGAGAGGATAAGCTATTGGATCAGTGTAGAGGGTGGCATCTTGGGCGTTGTTTTCCTTCTTACTTTCAGTAAAGAGGAGGTCCCAGGCAGAATGTTTGGCAGTTCATATTTATAAATGAAGCAAATGACAAGCTGCATCTGGAATAGCATAATTCTTCTGAACATTATATGACAGAGAAAGTGTGCAAAATTACCTGGACAAAAATACTTGTTTGGGAAGATTCTGAAGTGTGTACAAAATGGGCACTGTATTGTACTGTGTGGCCAAAGGAGAGGACTTGTGAATGGCAGCAAGACAACATAATGAATGACCTGATAATGACAAGTAGACAACATGGTTAATGCGTTATCAATTCATACAAGAACTTTTTACTTTTTAAAATGTATTAATAATAAAATAATTGGTAACACTTTATTTTGATGGCCCATTTGAGTACTAGATTGCTTAGTATCTGTTAAAACTTCTGCTAAACAGACGTTTAACTGACTATACGAAACTCAATCAAGTCATCGGCGTGACCCATGGCGCAAGCCTTGCGCATCGCCATGCATTTATACTTCTGCGCGCTGTTTCTGCTGCTCTGCTATAACACTTCCGAAACGCTAGCTGGCAGTAGGTGTTTATGTTTCTCTGTGTCGAGTTTCTTCGCTGGTGTTTTGTTGTTTCTGAACGCTTCCGTAATGTACAAGTGGCTCAAACTCGCTCATTTTGAGGCTGGGATCGGCAGACGTGCAACAACTTTAATCAAAAGGTAAACACAAAACAACAGTATAGCGTTGCATACGTGTGTGCTTGACGCAGAAGTATAAATCAGCCTTTATACTTAAACGGTAGGGGTTTTAGAATGACCAAAACAACAGTTCAGATGGTTTGCGGTGTGCTCAGCCTGTTGGTTTGTTAATTCACACACATTTTTATCATCACATGATCTCTTATCACACAATCACATGACCTTTTTTAATGCGCATACTGAAATTTGTGCGGTAAAATTGTTTCCGTCGCAGTTTAAGCACATCTTTTCTTAATAAATAAAATAAAAAGTTTATCCTACTCGGTTATTTTCACCATTTCTGTTTTTTTATGAACATATGCAAAATGCCCATATAAATAGGTGGATGGAAGCATAGCTGTTGATTTATTGGCTCACATGATTTATTCAAAAGCAGATTCATTCAACATAGTGTTTCCGTGAGATGCGCAAATGTTTGGCTCTGCCTTTGTTTGAGACGATATGGTTTCTTAAACGTTAACCTTTTGTTAAACTATTAAATCAATATCACTTTTGTATTTGTATGCATGTTCTAGGGTTATCATGTTACTGGAATTTGGTACCAATTGGTACTGGAATTTGAAAAATGTCCATTTCCCCACAAATTGAATCACTGTTGAGCATCAGACAGCTGATAACGCTGACTAAGATTACCGTTTTACTACCTATGCTTTACTACAAATACCGTGATGAAAATATGGTTAGTGTAACAAAACCATAGTGAATTTGTAGTTACCATGGTTGAACTATAATGGGGTTGAAATTTTAATAAAACCCTGGTAAATCTTTTTACCACTTGTCAGCTGCAGTTCTCATTTACCTTCACTATATTGAAAATCCATGGAAGAATGTCCTGAATTGAATATAAAATCAGATGAAGCAGTAAATAACAGATCTTTTTCACTGCATAGGCTGTTTTTCCTCAGATTGCTTGTCAGCACTGAGAGAGAATCTGACAGGCTGTGGGTAAGCGCTGTTTTTGGGATGTCCACTCTATGTGTGGACTCGCTGTGTGCCTCCGTCTGACTGTGTGTTAAATACTGACCTCATCTTTATACCACTTCCTGCCTTCTGCCTGTGATGTGGCTCTCTGGGAAACCCTGACACAAGACTGATGGTGGGACCACACCACTCTCTTCCCCATAGACGGCCAGAGTTCTCCCTTTACACTGATTTCACTATACTTTCTTGTCATATTATGGAAGTGATAAAGGATATGAATGAAGAGAATGATTATGTAGATAAACAATGTAATTTTTCAGGCCATGTCCACATGAACACGGGTATTTTTAAAAACCACATTTTTTTCTATCTGGCTTTGCCGTTCGTTCACATGAAAATGCAGTGTTGGTCACTAAGAATGACACTTTCTGAAAATTGCGACCAGGGTGAAGATTTTCCAAAACTCTGGGTACAGAGTATAGGTGTGGATGCTAGGGCAGCACAATAGTGGACTAATCCAACATTGCAATGTTTTGTTTTTCTCCTATATTTATTGTGATATTAATATAATCATTTCACCAGATGACTAGTTTTATATTGATTGGGATGATTTCTTGGCCAGACAATCTGCATAACTTTAGTTGCATTTTTTTTTTGTGAGTCTAACTGTATAATCAATTAGGGATGTAACTATTATAAATTTTGGTTGTATGATTATAGTGTGAGGAATAATCATGGTTTCACGGTTATCACAATTATTATGCATTCATTAATTTCAAAACTCTACTAATTTACAAAATCATATGAAAACTCCTTGTATTTTAAAGTGTTGCTGCTTAGTTAAGTGTTGCTCTAAAGTTATTGCTGCTCAGTAACCAAATAATACAGCACAAAATAATCATTAAAAACAAACAATAGTCCATTTCTCTTTGAACTTAAAAATAAGCGAAAAAAGGTTTTGACATTTAAGCATAAGTAATACTTACTGAAAATAAATGACAACAATGAATAAAAATAGATAAAAATAAGAATAAATAAAAAATAGTATTTGTCTAATGTAAATGTAATGTATTTCCCTTTAAAAGTGAACAGATGTAGTCAAAGGCTGCTGAACCTCTGTCTAAATGGCACTGTTGATCAACTATATTATGAACTTGTTTGGTATTTTTATTTTGTATTTGTATCTGTACAAAGTATGAAGCTGACATGTGACCTGCGGTGCACTCTAGGGTTGGGCCGATAGATGATGCCATCGTCCATCGCCGATCCATCGCCCCGCCCAACATTAATATTTATATATCACTTTTTATTTTCATGTCATCTTAATAACAATAACGGCCTTTTCATGAGCCGTGATAAGTTTTACATATAGCTGCCACTTGTACGGCTGACAGCATCGTGAGAATTAAATGAAGGATTATACAGTACCACTCGCGCTTAAAATGTGTAGATTCAGTGGTAAATGCTGTTACCTGCAAACCCCGTCCCACAGACTTTACAGTGAATGGCTTTAGTTATATTCATAGCGGATTGGAAGTCTTTTATCCACTCTTGGAAAAGTGTAAATAATAGATTAACATTCAGCACATGATCACTAATAACGTGTCATTATTAGAAACTGTAGGTAAATCTGTATTATTTTCATTCTCTCATCTTCAGCGCTTCACATTTTCGCTGTTGTATCTCCTGTCATCTGAAGGTAGAAGGCATTGACTGAGTAATTGACCGCTGATATTAACCAATCCATTCGCGTTCAGTTCCAGAGCAGTGGGCCAATAAGAAGAGCACAAAGATGGGGCAAGCATTGCAGGCTTTTTTTTTTAATTGAGAAAGTTCACATAACAACTGTTTAAATCTGTTTCTGTTTGGTGTTTTTAGGTGCAAAGATGCATTCTGCATAAATGTCTCCTAAATCTGCGCACGCTGTGAGGGTTTTGCCGTGAAAACAGTGTGTGGGTGTTTCCCAGTTATAGATTGCGGCTGAAAGCGCATCCGCTGCATAAAACGTGCTGGATAAGTTGCCGGTTCATTCTGCTGTGGCGACCCCGGATTAATAAAGGGACTAAGCTGAAAAAAAGAAATGATGATGAATGTCAGATATAATTATTGTATTATGTTTAAAACAATGGCCAAGAGCTTAAATTAGACCTACTTAGAAACAATTGTACAAACCAAGACAGAAGCGCACACAAGTCAAATTTTAGTAAACTAGTCACCAGACGAACACAAACCTTCTTACATTCTGGACTTTCCTTGCTGATTTTTGGTAGAAAATAAGTGTTCATTGGAACTGAGGGTCTATTTAGTCTTTAATGAAATCCACATTTGTTTTGGAGATGTTCTTTCCAGAGAATGAAAATTGGCCCTTAGCTGTTCTGTGATCAGGTAACTTGAGTAAGCATCGGATGGCTGTTCTGAATGAGTTGCTGGATGTGTTGTGTAGTGAAACAACATCAGGATTGTTGTTGTTGTGATGACGGCGTATGCAGTGTCATCCTGCCGATCCGCCGCCTCGTCCCAGTTTAAAGGAGATGAAGAGGGCCATTGAGATTATTCCTGTCACACTGCACACTCCTCCAGGGTGCAGAGCAGCGTATTAATAAACTGTGAATGGGGACAGACAGATAGCCATTATCTCTTCTTAGGAAATGCTCTCCGGCTGCAGAAAGGACAGCCATTGCCAGAGTCTCTGCTATACCTCAGTGGACATCGCATTGATTGGGGCTGTATGATTTCCATGATGCGGAAAACACAGACAGAGTCTAGGCTAGAAAAAACAACAACAGTTTTTAAAATAAGACAGATTGCCACAGATATTGAGAGTAAGATTTACAAGTTATAAAGCACAAGTATCATTATTTGAATTGTGAACGATTAGTGGTTTTAATGTCTGTATGCAACAAATTTACAATGTTTATTTTGCTAGCGCTCATTAGAATTCTTTACGTGAAAAATAATCCATTTAAATTAATCTATGGGTGACATTGTGGTTAGCACTGTCACCTCACGGCAAGAAGGTCACTGGTTCGAGTCCCAGCTGGGTCAGTTGGCATTTCTGTGTGGAGTTTGCATGCTTTCCCTGTGTTTGCGTGGGTTTCCCGGGGTTGCTTTCCCCTACAGTCCAAAGACATGTGCCATAAGTCAATTGAATAAACTAAATTGACCGTAGTGTATGTGTGCGAATTAGAAGCTGAAAGGGCGTCCGCTGTGTAAAACAAATGCTGGATAAGTTGGCGGTTCATTCGGCTGTGGCGGCTACTGATGAATAAAGGGACTAAGCTGAAGGAAAATGATTGAAAAAAAATAGTTTGCGTTTGTGATTGTCAATCAAAGTGTGCCCTACACAATATTCTGTTTCAGTTAGAAGTACATCAACATACTGAAAAAAATCTTGTTATTTTTTTGAAAATTGTAAATCCAGTAGAAATAGAAGTTATAGAACCAAATTTCTAGTATTTTATAGGAGGGAAAACTGTAATACATTATTAACTTGTTAAAGTTTTAATAATTCAGTTGATTAGACATGATGTTGAAAATTTTATAAACCATTAAATGCTTCAGAAACTCCAAGTGGAATTTGATAAAACATTAAACAGAATCTGGGAAAAAGTGAAATGGATATCCCCGGGCTCTAATGATGTAGAACCAGCTTCACTTATCTGAACTCAATTGCGGTGTAAAGAGTGTACTTTGTTATTTTACTGACCTGTGGTTTCTAAAGGCATGTAGTATACTCCACCTGTTCACTGCCTAACAGGTTGGCCATTTATAAAAAGACTGTAGTGTTCATTGTGATCGTTTTGCTGTACTGTAAATAGAGTCGAAATCTGGAAGATGGCTGAAAACTGTCTTATCACTGGTGCCTTTTCTTTGGAGATGGCCTCAGGCTTAAGAATTCCACTCAAAAAGAGAGCAAAATTTTGTCTTAGTGTAGCTGTATTTTAAGCATGACCTCTCTGGTATGTGTTAAGAGCTACAAATTAATCACAGTCATCAGGTTTTAGCCATTTTAAGATGCAATGTGTTGTTGTTGTTGTGTTTCGGTGTGGTTACCAAGGTGTTTTTGGGTGGTAGCTTAAATGGGTGATACTAGTCTATGAAAGAAGAGTCTTGTCTATAGCTGTACCATTTAATCAACTTTGTGGGTTTTACTTCTACGTGTATTCATATTCCTGATTGGTTAGAAAGATAATATATCATCGAGTGGAACCATTTGAGGTTTGGCTGGTGCACTCTAATGATATGGGAATGATAAGTAGTGTAGCAGAGGGATTTGAACAAACTTGCACACCATTGTTCATCTGCATTCAAATTTAATATAGCTAAAATGACTTCCTTCCTAATTTCAACCATAGGGTTCTTGTGGCTTTAACAAAACATCACAGCACCGGCATTGCTAAGGTCATGGGTTTGAGTGCATCAGGGCTCAATGATTCAAAGTTTGAGGTTGGTACGATTTTAAAAATGTAATACTTTTTATTTGTAAATAAGCATTTCAAATCAATTAAAAGATTTCTACTGCAAATAAATGTTTGCTATCCATTTATTGATTTATGTTTGACACAAAAAATGTAAACAGTTGTTGTAACATTAATATTAAGTAATGCATCCTGAAATAAGGATATTAGAAGAATGTCAGAAGAATGCCTGTACCGTGTTAAACATATTCAACCACATGAGTGTTTGCTTACACTCCAAAAGTAAAGTGATCAAATGTTTTTTGACTCCCTTTGGAGATGGCCAAAAGTGGGGAAGCAAAAGGTATTTAGTTTATACCTGTATTTAGTCTTGTCCACTTTTGATTGAGCTAATAAAATTCATCTTGATAAGATGATGTAAATTTGAAGACTAAATTATTAACCCAACTGTGAAAATTTTCATTGTTTTTAAAATATTTCATGAGGGCTTTTTAATATTAGTTTGTAACAAATTTGAGATGTTTTAATTTGTTTCTAATAACTCATTTATTTTTGACTAGTCATTTTGCAAAATACTGAGATTCAGCTTAAAGTAGGGCTGGGCGATGTGACCTAAAATCAAAACCTCACTTATAGGGCTGGGCAATATTACAAAAAAAAAAAAATCACGATATCATGCTTCATATTATTCAATATTATTCAATTATTGATTTAGTATCGATAATTATTAGATTTTTTAACAATAGATTTAGGAATATAAGGATTTTTTAAACCACTTTTTTTTTCTCAATTTACCAACGTTACTAAGGCAAATAGTTTTACTAGTCAAAAACAAAAATATTTCAACAAAATATCTGCTCTCTTTATAATAAAATAAACACAAGTGTTAAAGAGACTCTTAGGCCGTACTCACACTAGGTACAGTTGCCTCGAACCGGGGCCAAAGCACGCTTGTCCCCCCTCCCGTCTCCCCCGACGGCCCACGCTCGCACCATATCGGGCCTCGGCACGCTTACGTCATCGCTGCTGCTCTGTTCAGTGAGAAGCGCTCTCTATGACAAGCCTTTATAGCATTTAAATCTTTGTTCTGACTCCATAAATATATTTAGAGATATCTCTAATTATATTTTGACTAGTCATAATTATAATTCCACTACTCAGAATGACAATTAGATATCTGCAATTACAATTGTACGAAATCAGATTGGAGATATCTGCAAATATATTATGACTAGTCATATTCCTCCATTGACTTCCATTGAAAAATATTTGCAGATATCTCTAAATGAATTTTGACTAGTAACAATTGTAATTAGAGATATCTCTAACACGCAGATATCTGGGACACGCAGTCAGATATTTTACCGGACAGATCCGCCACTTTTGGCGCTCATAAACAATCATAAAGCCCTTGTGCTGCAGGAATGAGGAGGTCTGCTGAAGGTGCGCAGCTGACGTGCAGTGAGGGGTTTGCGTCTTTAATAAACTACGGCAGTTTGCGATCACTGAACAGTAAGAATGATTAATAAATCCATATGAAACAGTCCCTTAAAAGTCACGTATCGCTTTCAGTTTTGGGCTTTGGCGCGTTTTGCACTCACACACAACCGCGCCAAAGCCCAAGTGATCTGCGCTCAGGCACACCTCTTCCAACCGGGCCAGGGCCGGCCAAGTGAACCGTGCTTGAGCCCGTTTCAGCGCACTCACACTTCTCAAACGATCCAGGAAACGGGCCTGGGCACGGTACAGATGGCATAGTGTGAGTAGGCCCTTAAACTTGATGAATATAATGTTACAAAGTGTGTGCAATGGTAAGAGTAGCGAAGGCCTGTGCGTCAACGCCATCAAATGTTTGTCCAGAGGATGATAAATGAACAAATCATTGCTGCAGCTCCGGTGCAAGTTTATGAAGAAAAGTAAAAGCACTACAGTGTTTGTGTGTGCTATGTTTGTCTGAGGTAATTAATCTGCCGTTTTTACAGAAATGTGTATATTCCATACAAAGTATGAAGCATATTGGTTAGTCCTACTTGCACGAATCGCGGTGTGCTCATGGCATTCAGAAAAGTTCAGATGTTTTTCAACTAGGAGTACCTGGAAATTGACCATGCACCACGTATGCATCGCTTGCACACCATGTGTGCGTCGTGTAAGTCGCGCGCCTCCAATGGAAATGATAAACTTACTCCCCAAGCTTATTAGCATTCCTTCCAAGGAGCGCTCAGCAGCCACATTTAATAAAACTATAGGCTTCATACCAAACTTTTTATCGATATTGACAATGGTATTCGGTCAATAAATATTTTTTTACCTGATTTTATCGCCCAGCCCTACTCGCTTAAATACTTTACTTCAATTTTGATTATTAAACTATTTTTTTCAATGAAATTATTTATTTACTTTTTCGATAGTTCATTGTTATCATTGATACTAATAAAATCATTAACAATAATGGGTCTGAAAATATTGACCATATTTGTTTTTTATTAAAGATTTAAATCTTTTATATAAAAATTGTTATATTTCAGCCAAACTAAAAGAAATAATAGCTTTAATACTTCAAAATAATTTGTGTCAGTTAACATTGTCACCTTAGAATTATAAGGTTCTATCTGCGTTCTGAATGATTTTGAGATATTGAGCTTCAAAGTTTTTGCATTCCATAGCAAACAGTATGTGTGGAACATTTGTATTTTAAATAAAAAGTCTTAAAATGGAAACAACTTATAAAAAAACATCCTATAATGTAAATAAGTTGTCAATTAATAAGAATTTGTCAATAACTAAATTTTGACAAAAATGTCTGATAGAACCTTATAATTTTAAGGTGACGAATAGCTGATGCACAGTGAGTTAAAATAAACTAACATTATTTAACTACAACATTAATACAAATTAATTAACACCATAAAATTTTATCACTGATTGTTTGATCCTGTTAGTAAATACGTAAACGAACATTAATCCAAAGTGTTACCAAATAAGACTTTCTCAAAAAGAAACTATATAATAGGAAATGGTGTGAAAATTGCCCTCTTAAACATCACATCAATATTTGAAAAGTCATTTCAGTGTACTATTCCTTTAATAACAATGACAACAAAACTGTAAAACTTAAGCAACTTTATCTCTACTCAAATCTGCTGTAACCTCCAACAGGAACAATTTGTACAACAGACGAAAATGCAACCTCTGCGGTAGTGCTGTTTTGGTGTTATGAAAACCCTCTTTCACTCTGAGGTGCAATCGAATGCAGCAGAGACGTAACTCTCCCTATAGGATGCAGATATTTTGCACACGCCCAAGTCAGTGTTTTGATTTGCCTGGAGAACGTGAGACCTCTGCAGGCTTGTCCTTTAGGAACGAGCCTCTCGGCGGAGCTGGAGACAGGCCATTTGTGCACTTAAAAATAAATGATGTCAGATCTCTGAGGAAAATCCCTATTATGGGTGTCATCTATTAGAGGTGTGCCATTTCCTTCAAGATAATATCCAGGCCTGACTCATCAGTCCTAAAACTAGAGGACGAACAGCTCGGGCTTGACTAGTTTTACAGAAAGTATCATTATGCAACAGCTTGGCTCTAATCCTAAATAATGTTTTGCTTTTCTGTGATGGGTTAGTTAGGTGAGGGTGTGGTGCCTTTTGGGCTGAATGACGGATCTGGCAGGCAATCAGACAGACGGCGGAGGAAGGAAGGAAGCAATGTGCTCTCTCGGGTTTACGGCTTTCCTGCCAAGTCCAGAAAGGGAGATTGGAACAGATAGAGAGACTGACGAGTAATGTATAGAGGGGAGACGGGACCATCTGTCTGTCCCATCTGAAGGATTTCTGCAGGCTCAGCCAAAAAGAGCTCTGATATGCCCTCCACCTGAAGAATGCTCAGCTTTTTGTCTAGAGCTGCAGTATATTGGAAAAAAACATGGTGATACTTGATTTTCTTATTTATTTTTGTTTGTATACATATACAGTTATTGCTTAAGGGGGCTAATAATATTAACCTTAAAATTGTTTTTAAAAATGTAAACACAAAGATATTCTAGTTGAAATAAAACAATTAAGTTTTTTCTCTAGAAGAAAATGTATTATAGAAAATAGTGTGGAAAAAAATCATATAAAAATGTATAAAATTTACAAAAGAGCTAATAATTTTGACTTCAGATGTGTGTTTCTCGGTGTGTGTTAATTTTGATTTGGATACTATTTCACCAGATGCTTGAAAAACTATGTTTAATAAAGAATTCATAATTTAATGAAAATAATATTTTTTAATTTTTTAATGATGATTGGAGTGGTTTTCTTCTGGTGTGGATCTGCATGAAATATAGTACACTAATTTCAAGCTTAGATGAGTTTAACCTTTCACGCTTATGATCACATCAGTGTCCTCAGCCTTGGCTGGTCCCTGAAACGAACGATCACACCGGTGTGATCATAAAGTTAGCGGAAAGAAAAGCAAGAGGTGTGCAGCGCTTGTCAAAAATCACAATTTATTCGTGCTTTCAATTAAATACCATTTATTTTAGATAACTACAAGAAAAACATACAATTTAAGGTTTGTAAAATACACTTGGATGTCTTTGGAGTTTGCAATAATACTTGTTTTTTTAATATAACTGTAAGATGTCCTTTGTTTATGTAAGATACACACTATTTATGTTGCTAGAATATTTTCTCTACTCCTCTCCCAGATAAACAGTTGCTTACCTTTGTGTATTTTGGCAGAAAATTCTGAATAAACATGACGGAAATCCGGGTGAAGCAGTAGCACGGTAGGTTGTGCTGTCGCCTCGCAGCAAGAAGGTCGCTGGTTCGAGCCTCGGCTTAGTTGGCATTTCCGTGTTGAGTTTGCATGTTCTCCCTGCCTTTGTGTGGGTTTCCTCCGGGTGCTACGGTTTCCCCCACAGTCCAAGGACATGCGGTACAGGTGAATTGGGTAGGCTAAATTGTCCGTCGTGTGTGTGTGTGTGTGTGTGTGGATGAATGTGTGTGTGGATGTTTCCCAGAGATGGGTTGCGGCTGGAAGGGCATCCGCTGCATAAAAACTTGCTGGATAAGTTGGTGGTTCATTCCGCTGTGGCGACCCCGGATTTTCTTAGCCGACAAGAAAATGAATGAATGAATGACGTAAATCCAGCAGCTCATATCTCTCCTGTGGTTGTTGATGAAAGGAATACAGCTGAGATCAGAAGTTAACGAGAAGTATTAATATTATTTATTAAAATATGCAATAATTGTATTTTATTAGCATCTATCCCTACCTCAACCCTAAACCCAAGCCTCACAGTAATGCAAGAATATTATTTGCTGTACAACATCAAAAAAATTATGCTATATTGATGTGAGTATCGTGTGCTGTATCCCATCCCATCGTCTGCAACTCTTACATGGTTGTCCACTGAAGCTAATCAGGGCTGTGCCCGGTTAGTATCTGGATGGGAGACCATATGGGAAAGCTAGTTTACTGTTGGAAGTGGTATTAGTAAGACTAGCAGGGGCACTCAACCTGCGATCTGTGTGGGTCCTAATGCCCCAGTATATGGATGGGGACTCTGCTCAGTGAGCGCCGTTTTTCAAATGATATGTAAACCGAGGTCCTGACTCTTTGTGGTTAAAAAATCCCAGGATATCCTTTGAAAACGTGTAGGGGTTTAACCCCGGCATACTGGCCTCTTTCCATTCTAACCATTCCCATATCATAATAAGCTTCATCACTCTGTATCCTCTCCACCAATCAGCTGGTGTGGTCTGGCGCGAAATAGCTGCTGTTGCATCTTTCAGATGGATGCTGCACACTGGGGGAGGATGAGGAAAGTCTCAGTTCAAAGGGTTATTCACCCCTTCCCCTTAGCCCTACGCCTTCAAGCTAAAAAGAATTGGGACACCCTTACCCCTTCACGAGAATACGCAAAACGAGGGGTAGGAAAGAAGAGGTAAGAGGAAGGGCTAAGGGGTAGAATTTGGATTGGGCCTTTGTCTCATTCTGCTGTGGTATTGATAATCGTGAAACTTCACAATATTAGACATGTATAGGTGTAATAATAACCTTATATACAGGGGGGAAAACGTATATATTTGTATGTGTATATGTATTAATTGTATTCAATTATTTATACAGTGAACACCATATAATCACTATTATTTAAAATAAATTATCAGTGGACCATACACTGTAGTCTTCATTGTAATTAAATATAATTAATTTGTTATAGCTACATACACTGATGCATAATTTCTTGAACCTTCTTTAAATGATTACACATTGACAGGCCTTTCAAACACACGCAGGTGATAAACTATCACTCCATTATGCAAAAACTTCAAATAACCAAAATCACATGAATAAATCACTGAACTGTGTTGTCTGTAACCCTGACTCGGCATTGCACATGATTCTGCTATGTGGCTTGTGCGAATGCACACATTGCAATGTCGATGCTGAAACGAAATATTGTGCAGGCCTGCTTTAAACAAATTATACCTGACAATGAGCATCTAGAATTGGTGCGATTGGCAGTGGTATAACAGGCCTGTAAACGGGCTCTGTGGCCTGGCTGATTTGATTAAATTCCCAAAGATGGATGAAACTGACTGAGTGGATCTTCTTTCTATGGAAATGGTCAGCTGTTTGCATTACCTAACTGTGAATTTCCATCCGAATTAAGGAGGAGAAGCACAGATTTACATGTAGCCATTCATCGGGAGGAAAAAAACTTGCTGACAAGTGTCAGTCACATTATCGTTGGCTGCTTGGGGGATTTCTTACTAACTTGGTTTTTTTATAGGAAAAGAAATTAATGGTTTTATTGCACATGTGTGTTCATCAAATGAGATTATACAGAATATAACAGTTTTTGAAGGACAGTATGACTTTAAAGTTTGAAAGAACAACTGCCTGGATGTTCTTGAGCCTGCTATTTATATGGCTGCTTGCCACAAAACATATAAATCAGACACAAAACATTGTTTAGAGCTATAATAGTTTATTAATTATTTAATTAAATACAAAGCTGACAGAAACAAAAACAACTGAATGGACCATACATTAACCTTATGTAGTATTCAGTCATAAGTGGCCCTCAAACCAACAACAGTTGTGTGATAAACATATAAATATGAATGTGAACATATTCACTGACAGTCAAAAGATGATTTGAAATACCCGGATAAGCCTGTGGTATTAGTTCAAGCGGTTGTTATCTGGGAATAACATACCTTAGAATGTTGCGACTGACATTCAGAATCAAGTATTCCAGAGAGATTAGTTAATCCATGGCTGTTCATCATTTTAAGTGGGTTGATTCAATTCTCATTTGCAAGAGCTCAATTTTTATGGATTATCAATTATTTGAAAGATTCTTTTTTTAATATGATATTTTTATTTCTAAGAATTTACATGAACCATTGAATGACAGTAAATGGAGAATTGATGAAAATAATTAAAGAGGCATGGACCTGTACATTAAACTTTTGTTATCATTATAAATCTTTCTTTATTTCAGCTAACATGGCTACATTAAAACAGAACATGCCTATCTACATTTTAAATAAATTCTCATGGTTTCCGCTACATTCATTCTTCCTTGGCGGGGCGCCACATCAAAATTCATGGCTACATTACAGCTTCTCATTCAACACCTTCAGTTGTTGCTGTTTTTTCAAAGCGGGTTATAATCGAACCAAAACATTAAAATGTAAGTGAATTATAACGGAGCGAGCTTATCTGTAATCATAGTAGTGCTGTGCGTTATTAGTTTAACCCTATAAGGTTACATGCTGACTGACTAACCGGGCTGTGTGATTTCTGAGGCTAGCAAACACGATGTAGCTTTCAGTTATGATGAACATCGTTTCCATATACTTTATTAATAGATGAAGGTCTATGGCTCTGCATACAATGACTTTTACTTGCTGGAGTTTATGGCAGTTTCACTTCACTTCAGGAGGCATCAATGCCGTTCTGTAGGTCTATTGGACACATTCATATATTCTTAGCCGATCTAATAAATGTTGGGGACATACTTGTTGAATAAATGCTCTAAATTCCACTTCAGCAGCGTTTATTTGAGAGTGCACAAGAAAATCTGTGCTTGAGCAGCGTTTTGAGGGCATGCAAGAAGTTTGGTGCATGAACAGAGGAAATCAGCGCGCAAGCGAAGAGATTTGCATGCTCGTATTACATGAATGCGATCTCGAGTTGTAATATTGTGCTCACGCCATTTGTCATTTAAATAACACCACAGGCAGGGATGGGCAGTATTTATGATACAATTATTTCAAATATGTATTTCAAACACAAAATAGTATTTTGTCATTTGTATTTTTGAGGTTTATAAAAACAGGTTAGTATTTTGTGTCAGAATACTTTAGTGTGTTGTATTTGTGTATTTTTTTAAAATACTGTAAAACACAATGTAAGAAAAATGCGGCCTCTGATTGATTGGCTTTATCCTCATTTGCTAGGCTTGAGATCAGAATAGAAAATTGATTAATATTGAAGAAGGGCGTCAATGCCTTGATTTATGAATGGAAATTATGCAACAATAAAACACCTAAAGATGGTGTACTGGTGTTCGCTTAGGGGGTGGAAACGCAAAAAAGAGAGATAGTACTGTGCCAACTCATTATCTGCTTTACATGTTTTTTCAATCATTAAAGAGATCATCTTCAAGACAGGACTCTCTGTATGAAATTTGTACAAAATTTATTGTAAAAATATGCCCACTGACCAGGGCCGGAGTGGGACTCTTTTTCAGCCCTGGAGTTTCAAGCCTCAGACCGGCCCACCTCAGTTCACCACTGACTATATTAAAATAAGGTTATTTCCAATTCAGTTTCTAATTACACTATCACGTCTTTTTTTGAGAAAACAGCACTTTTAGAACTTCAAATGTTCAACAACCCTTACAGTATTATGTCTTAACAATAAAAATGAAAAAAAAAAAAAAATTGTTACTCAGACGAGGACCGAACCCAGGATGGCCGCGTCATAATCTAACGTACTATCCACTGTACCACAACAGCTGCACGTTAAAAGGCGACTTATTTGGTTATATCATCATTAACTTGCATCCTGCTCACGAGGCTACGTGAAAATAGATAAAAAGAGCAGAGCTGCGGTAAAATAATGAATAAGAAGGCTGTGGTCAAGTAAATAAATAAATTATTTTTAAAAAGTGTGACTGCTGAGAGCAACCGATTCTGGAACTAGGTACACCGGCCCTCGCGGCCAAAAAACGGACTGGCCCACCGGGAATTCTCCCGGTCCTCCCGATTAGCCAATCCGGGCCTGCCACTGACCTAGTCTGTACACAAACCAGTGACCTTCTTGCTCAAAGAAAAACAAAGGTTTATGAATACCTACTCAGGTGTTTTGTTTCATAAGAGTAGAGGTTTACGATGTGCGGACAAGCTGACTTTAATTTGCTCAGAGAAACATTGCTGCTGTCAAACATTGTTTACTTAAGTCAGTTTAATGGTGAAGAGATTGATCGAACATGCCTATTGATGGAAGGTTTGCGAATAAATTTCATGCTCCCTTGTAAAAGTATTTTGTAGTATTTTAAAATACAGTATTTTATTTTGATGCTTGTTGTGGCTGCTGTATTTTGTTGTTTATTTTTATACATGCAAAATGGAGATATTTGGTATTTTATTTTTAAAATGCATTTCAATGTATTTTTGCCCATCCCGGGCCATAGGTAGTTGAAAGATTTGTGTAAAAGGCCACAGCTGGAAAAAATCCTAGATGAAACGCTGTCTCATCTTTTGAGAACTGATTTGAATTGATAATTATTATAGGTGGGCATAGATTAATTATTTTATTCTAGATTCATCTAGATTAATCTCAGAATTAATATAGATTAATCTAGATTAAAATGGCTCATTTGAATTCTGCCGAAGGCATTCAGAATCTGTGTGCTACCCAAATAATAAGTCTTTAAGAATAGGTTTCTCAAGCCAGGTGGCGCATTAGACCAGGGGCTCATCTCCTGTTCCCAAAATGCATCACAAACTGCTTGAGAATCTGTTCTACTATAATAATTGGTGATGAAAATAAATGATGTTCAATAAGATGTACTTGTGTTTACCAACTGTTATTCAGTTAAACATGAATTTTGAAACTGTAGGCCTACATGAGCTCAAAACACTGTGAATTATATATTTATTTTAGTTTTTGATGACCTTAATCTGACTAAAGTCATAACTGGACTAAACAGAAATGGAATTAAGACATGTGGAGTATGCTTATATTAGTGGCATTATAGAAGTAAACACCGTCATGTAGGACTTTTCGCCATATTTTCCGACAAGATCCACACATACGGCTGTCAGTAAAGGACCACATACACACACACACACACACACACACACACACACACACACACATACACACAAACACACACACACACACTGTGAAAAACATTTTTTTTCTATTTGCTGTGCGTTATTAAATTCCAAAACACCTCTCACCAGTCCTTACTCCTTTTTTGCGTCTAATACCCCAGTTTGTCATTGGGCATGAATGAAATGTTCATGAGTCGAAGTAAAACTGCCGAACTGCTGCTTAAGTCAGGCATCCTGCTGATTGAATCAGAAGAGCACTTTTTTGTCAGACGGCTCACCGGTCAGGTATACATCCACGCTAAAATAGTCATCATAGCTTGCGTAGAATATACCCATCTCCAACCCAACTTTGAGAATAGATTAACGGCAATATATATATATATATATATATATATATATATATATATATATATATATATATATATATATATATATATATATATATATATATATATATATATATATATATATATATATATCGCTGCATTAACGCCGATAACAGCCCACCACTAATACTTATACTGAGATTACATTAATTTAAGATTACTTTAGGGTTTTAAATAACCCTATTTATTAATGCAATTTTTATTTTCTTACATTTTTTCATTTATGTTAAAAACTTGGCTATTGCATAATTACAGTGCTCAGCATAAATAAGTACAACCTCACAAACCTATCTTTCAAATTAATAATTAATAGGAAGCTATACAATATAATATTTGTGCATATATATTAGTCAGTACTGCAGGCAAATATGGAGCTTATCTAACAAAATAACTTATGATAAATTTCCAAAAAACTAGTACACTCTTATTTATATGTTCTAGAATAATATTAAATACAAAAAAAAAAGAGGAGAAATCATTATTTAGTTAAAATTTTGTATGTTGTAATTATTTTTTTAAATATTTAGCTTAAATTTATATGTATTGTCTTTCAATTTCTAAATATGTTTGATTACTAAAATATTATTTTAATATATTTGTTTAATAAATCTGTTTCGTTTAAATGCACCAAAATACATTGCCTATATTCACTGAGAATTTGATAAAAAAAATATTCATTTTCAAAATGGAGTGTACTTAATTATACTGAGCACTGTATTTTGGGCAACGTTGGCAAGGAAAATACCAACCTGCCCTTCTGACCCCTCTGGACCAGCAGACAAATCCCTTATTGTTGAGCTCTTGTCAGAGTTTACCTAACATGAGTGAGCAAAAAAAAAAAGTCGTTTTTTTTTGTTTTGTTTTTATGTGCTACTGCTATAGGAAACATTTCTGAATGTAAAGCCATTGATGAAATGTCAGTTTTGCCATCTGAATTGTGGTGTAGATATGAAAGCAGCACAATGCGAGTCGCGAAGATCCACCAAAAGCTCTTTGAGGATTACTGGCCGTGGTTTGCTAATGTTTAGATGTCAGACGTTGCTAAGAGGCGCTGGAAACTGATTGGCCATTCGGAAGAGCAGCAGTATCATGGATGCTCATGCTTGAGTGGCAGAAGGCCTGGATTATTTTAGGGTCTGACCTTTCAGATTGGCACCAGGATTATGACGGTTTAGTCAGTGAGACACTATTGAGATTACAGCACGTGTTAGCGGTCAGCCTGCTATACTCTCTGGGTCTTGGCTTCAGGAGCTGTGATTATATTTTCACTCCTCGCATCAAACCATCTCGCAACTAAGAGCTTAATCCCCTCGGACCAAATCCGCAGGCAATCTGCCGGATGAATAAAGACACTTGGATGTTGTCTGTCTAGTATCTGTTGCGCTTGTCTGGGTATGTGGTCATGTGAGCTGTGCTTGGCTGGATAAATTGATATATTCATATGAATCTGTGGTTCAGAATTAAATTATATTTTGTTTCTAGAAAGAGTTTGTTTGTTTTGTGAATGTTATAGCCAGGCTTATCAGCCTGTGTCACATTAATGGCCTGAGCTTCAAATCTCTGCATGATGTGTGAGTCTGAAAGCAGTGACTCATTTCCTCCCTCGATATAGAGGCTGCACACACATTTATGAGCGGCCTGTAATTAAAGTGGCAGTCGGGTTATCACAGTTTTGATAAAACACACACACACGCTTTTATAACTTAGTATTTTTCTAATTAAATTAGTAGTATAGTAGTATACTTTTCTATTTTAATTAAGCTTTTACCCGGTATGTAGTAAAAACAAATGATTTTTTAAATAATTACATTCCTGTGTGAACAATATAATGTGAATGTTGTTGCGTAGTTTTAATAATAAACTCTGTTTTTCACCTACAGGGGATCATTGTGCGAATGAGTGAGTGATGCAGGTTTCGTTTCTCCAGGTGAGTCTCCTTTTCTCTTTCATCAAAGCCATGTGTACTTGGCTATAACAACAACCCAAATATGAAAGCTCAATAGCTAGTCAATGTTCAGTCAATAGTAGAACTGTGCCATTAATTGAAATCATATCAAAATGACGATTTGGACATATTTGATTTTTATATCGCTTTAAGCACTGTTTTCCCGCAGTATGGTATTTGAACCAATCATAACGCTGCGTGCCTAAACAGAGCGCTAGAACAGGAAACTGAATAGTGTGCGTATACAGGAATGATGAGTTCAGCACAGGAGGGAAAAGTCAACATCTGTGATGTTAGTTTATGTTACTTTGGGTACAGGAAGGCTGATGTATGGCAGAACCAGGTAACTTGTAAGTCAGTCATATATTGCGTCTAAAAGCATGTGGAAAACATGAGTATGTCGCTTCCTTCAGCATTTTCAACGTGCTTTGTGGTCGCTCTTTTGTCGTTGTTCGGTGACCAACAATCGTTTTCTCAGAGGATGACAACCCAACAAAACATTAGCCGCGTTTCCACTGTTGCGCCAAAAGTGAGCGAGCCAGGGCAAGTCGCGTTTCCATAGTCACTTCCGGGACCTGACCGGGCCAAATCTGAGCTTTCTCGGGATCAGAGGGCGATCTTTTTTTGTCCCGCTGATTATCTTGGGCCAAAGTGAGCCAGCTGGGGCTTCGGGGTTGAGTGAAAGCAGAGGCGGAGTTTGCAGGATTGTGTGCCGCTGTCATTACACTAGTTTTCCCATGACACACAAGTTCATGTGCCAAAATTAAACAAATAAGGGAGAAAAAAAAACATGGCTACCGGTCAGTTTAAGATTCCATAAAACACCTTATAGACTAGGGGTCTTTTGCTTGAGATTTGAATTTAAGGCTGTTGCATGAAATAATAATTAAAGTAGTTTTTTATTTAATAAGTGATATTTCTTTGCTGTGTCCTTCTTGATGTTTAATAATCTTTACAACATATTAAAGACACAACCGCCAGTAACTGTCAGTTGTCGAGAGTTTTTGTCAAGTTTAAAAGGTGTGTTTGTGCATGCAACATGCGCTTTTAGATGCATGTATTTGTGTGCGAGAGTCACAACGCTGTCGTTGTCGTGAGCGGCTTCTTTCCTTTATTTTTTTTAGAGATGATACAAAATATGAATTCAACAGAAAGACTTTTGTAGTGTCATAGATCTGGATAAAATAAGCTATAGGCTACTGAAATCATTGCAAGAATTAAATAAAGGATATATTAAAAACTATTTAAATAAATGAACCAATATAAAACAAACAAAGCTATAAGAATTTTGGTCTATACAATATAAATAAACCGTTTTAAGCCATATTAAACTTTCATATACAAATCTGAAAAAAAAAGATTTTAGATATTTTCTAAAAACAACAGAGGAGTTTTGAAATATTATTTGTAAAGTGTTTGGATTCGATGATATTAAATCATGCAAACAGAGCATTTTTGAGTGAGCAAAACTATCAGAAACTACCTTTCAATTTCTTTCTGTCATCCAGTCCTGCATAGCTTTATAACGTAAAAAAGTAAAAACTGAGCGCAGTGGTATAGGCTAAGCCTATATTTTATTACTTGCTCTAATGTACTGAAACACTTACGGTTTCCTTTACTTCAGATTACCATATAATGTGCAACATCCTTAAATTATTCTCTTAAAAAAACGGGGAAATACCCATTAAGTGTAATATAGCCTAAGGAAATAATAATATGTTTTAGGTCTCTCCGGAGCATTTAGGCTGAATCTTTAAATCAAGGGCTGGACTTGAATTTGTCTATTCGTTATTGTTTAAACCACTGGATTGTTGTCTTTTTTTATTTTATTTTTTATTTTTTTGCATTGCTACATGCCATAAAAAATGTCAGAAATGTGGTTAAAAAGGGTGGTAACATTACTTTGATTGAAGATTACACGTTACAAATATATATAAACCGTGTATAATTCATAGTACAGCTATATTCAATTTTAACAATACAGGTAAAATATTCATTGTCTAATTTGATGACTTTTAAGCACTGCTTTTAAATGGTGCTTATTTGTAAGACTGAAGTCATAGTTTGCTGCTGGTTTGTATGTTTTTCAGGGCAGTATGGGTGTGTGTCCCCTGCTCCTGCTCCTGCATGTGGCCTTTGTGGCCCTCAGCACGGCCCAGACTCTCCCTCACCTTTCAGGTAAGAAACTTTTGCTTTGGTTTAGGCCCTTCCTCATTGCAAAAGCAAACTCACTGCCCTTAGGGTGTGTTCACACATGTAGTTTGTTTTTTTTTGTTCGTTGCAGAAAAGAACATGATAGGATTTTGGATTCACGCTCGTTTTTGTTAGACTTATTGAATGGTCATACATTTAGCATTTTTACAGGTGGTTTTAAAATGTGTAAATTAGTCAGAACCGTAGCAGGAAGTCAGTCTCACACATTAAGACCTTAGGTACTGAGCCTGGTGTGCTTAAGGATTTTATCCATTCTTGGTCACATCTTATGACATCCTATCCTGTTTTTGGTTTGTTTGGATGTCATTGGTCTGTGTTGTTTTTTTGTTTTTTTTTTTAGTCATACTACATCAGTGTCCTTGTGGAAATCTCATGAGATGCGTAATTTTAACAGTCTCAGTACATTTGTTTGGTACACGTGGCATCTTTCACGCTTATTCAAATGAACCTCATTAACAGAGCAATTGCACCCGAGTTTGTTTTTATCAAACAAAATCCATGTTGAAAGAAACGTTTGCAATCCATCAACTCCATCTAAAAATGTCAAATATTTTGAGGCCTAGGAAGTTAGTCAAGAATTGCCTGGAGGACACAACATTTCCTCACACATCTAATTTTGTTTTGTGAGATACCCAGTGTCCACCTTTATTTGCATTGAAAATTCTGTTCAACCTAAAGTACCATTTAAAAATGTGTAATGGATGAAGGACTGCTCATACCTTTCGATACCGAACACCTCATGACTTAAAGGGCGCCAATGTGATCGTGCACACCAAGTGTCATTAGGAGTGGAGAGTAGCAAATTGGATTTGAGGGTGAATTGGACCCTCTACGCTGTCGCCACTGCCTCGCATGGTTCAGGATTGGTAGAGCTACGCATCGATGAATTGGCTCTTCAGTGTTTGAACTCTCAGTAATGATTAAATCACACTGAACTGAGCTAAACTGAACTGAACTGAACTTAAACACTAAAACCTGGACCACACTGTTCCAGTTACTATGACCATTTATGTGAAGCTGCTTTGACACAATCTACATTGTAAAAGCGCTATACAAATAAAGCTGAATTGAATTGAATTGAATTGAGTTTTATTTTACTTTCATTTCATGACTTACAAGTTTATTAAGTGCCGTATATCGCGATCTCGAATCGACCCCCTAGACCCCCTTAATCCAGCATTTCTATGATTCTGCCTATCATATTTTCAAGTTCAGGAGAGAAGAAAAGGTGGCCGCACGAGTCTTTTCATTGTTACACACACGTTGCTCAGTGACATTGACACCTCCAAATGATATTGAATGAATCAGATACTGTATTTATATGGTATAATTCATAGAGGTATTTATACCCCAGTGTCTAATGATATTTCAGAAATCATTCTAATGGCTCATTTCTTCTGAGTACTATTCTGAGTGCGATTCGGTTCACCTTTATTGGGCTTGCGTTTCCACTGCCTAAAGGGTACAGTACCAATGGCGCTTTTAGAAGGCCTTATAAACAACAACGAGACACAGGGTAGATCCTGCTCTTCTTGGCATAGTGGCTGTTCATCAAGACAACAACTAAGTTTGTTTAAACTCAGGTCGACCATGGCTCGTTATTATATGTATATATTATTATGGTGTAATGTCTTGGCTGTGTATTTAAAAATGGCACTTCCTTTGTTTTCATTCTCCTGGCTTGTACATGAGCTAGTGACGTACCTCTGTAAACCAATACTGATCTGCTGCGTGTCTTGCTACGCCTTTTGGTACCCTTTTGTTGGGTTAGTTACCCTTCAAAAGGGTACCAAAAAAGTGGTATGGTACGCTTTTTGGTACCTTTTGACAGTGGAAACGGCCATAAAAGCATACCGAATATGCTGATTTGGTCCTCAAGAAAACAAAAAACTTTTCTATTAATTAAGCTACATTTATGTAGGATTCTAGGAATTTCAAATAACCAGCATTGCCATTTAAATCTGTTTAAATATTGTAAATACAGTTATTTTTAAAACATTTTAGTTTTAAATTTGTTGATGCTTTTTGTCTTGTGCATTTTAGCGTTAGTTGTCTTAAGTTTTAAGCAAACAAGCAATTGATAGTAAAGAATAAACCATTCTTGATATTGCTATTTGTGAAAAAAAATGATCAGATTCCCATTAATGAAGGCTGTTTACTTCATGAATTTATTGTATTACATGTATATATTCTAAAGCTTAATCTCAATCTTAGGTGCGGTCCAGACCACCAAACCTACACCCCATCCTCCCACGACACCCCTAATCATAGTCACCAATGGATCCCCAACAGCCGCTCCAACATCCACACCGTCCCCACAACTTATTGCAACAAAAGCCTTCAATGACTCTGAGGGTACTGCGGCCCCAGAGGCTACCACTGCTCCTCCAGTCGTCCCTCCTCCAGTTGTGCCCATCCCTACTGTGGTGCTACCTGTACCGCCAACCCCAACTGCCGCATCCCCGTCTCTCACCACCAACAAAACTGGAGATCACCAGACCACCGTTTTGGCTCCAGCAGGGACGCCAACGCCTGATCCCACATCCACCCAGTCCTCCTCAGAGCCCGAGACGGAGACCCCGTATACCCCAGCTGATGCCACCACTGCTGACGTCAACAAGCCAGAAGGTACCATTCATCTGTTCTTTTCTTTTTACCATTTAAATTATTGATCGTCATTTAAATTACAATCAGTTAATCAGTTAAGCTTAATAATGTCTGTAATTCAGTGGCACATTGAAACTGTCACAAAGTGACACTCAAAACACAAGCATAATCACTCACAGGAAAATACTTTAGTGTAATTAAAAGGCTAGTAAAATTAAAAAGTGTAATTCAGTACAGTGTTTCTCAACCACGTTCGTAGAGGACCACCAGCACTACATGTTTTTCATGTCTACTTTGTCTGCTGATGATCTGAATCAGGTGTGTTTGGTTAAGGAGGCATGCAAAATGTGCAAAGCTGGCGGTCCTCCAAGAACATGGTTGAGAGACACAGAATTTTTAATGATTAAATTGAGGCTGCACGATATTGGAGAAAAAACTGACATTGCAATATTTGTTTTTTCTGAGATTATATTTTGAGATATAAATATAATTTCACAAAATGACCCTATTTGAAAAGAATTTCTAATTTTATATTGATTGGAATGATTTGTACAGGAGTGCATCTACATTAAATATACACAATTATACTAAATAAAATAAATAAAAGCACAATTAAAAAAAACAGAAGGATAAAAATAAAGTAAACAAAATTTTTTTATGGGTTTTGATGGAGTCTAACTGTATTAGAAGTAATAAAATTCAGTAATTAAATGTAAAATAACATTGCATGGTCTTATTATAATTAATAGTTAAACATCATTAATCTTCTTTATACATTGTACATTATACCTTCTTGTGTTCAAATGGTTTTAAATTACGTTGAAATCTTAGTCACAGGCCTTTAAAACATCCGCATAATAAAATCTTTCATATTAGATTATAGTTAAACTTTGCAACAATTCCACATATCTTGTGTTCTGAGCTGTGGTTTCTAGTTAATCCCAACTTGAAATTGAAGTTACTGCGATGCGATTATTGCAGATTCACACATTGCGATATCAATGCTGAAATGGTATATTCATTGTGTAGCACTAGATTAAATGTGCCAGTAACACTCGATGTACACACTGGCAAATACGTGAGCTATTAGTTTTTCGCACTGTATTTGTGTTATTTTCTTCTTAAAAGTGAATTGGATATTTTACTATAGGGCCAATATTAAAGAAAAATGTGATGTTTAACATGAAAAGATGTCAAATCAAGTCAAGTTGGCTTTATTGTCATTTAAACAACATACAGTGCAGTACACATTAAAACGAAACAATGTTCCTCCAGGACCAAGGTGCTACATGTAACAACATAAATTGACAATATAACACAGGACTGTGCACTACTAAGTAGAGAAAGCAAAATTAAAAAACTTCTGAAAGTCATGGAATAAAAAATAAATATTACCATGAATAAAATAAAAATAACAGCATGTCTTCTCTACTTGGTTTCAGGGATGCGTTTTGACATGTAACCACATTGCCTAATGCGCTGAAAAGTCAGAAGTTGTGTTCATGGCAGACACACTTTTAAATTGCTCATTTATAGTAAACAGTTGAGCTGTATATTGTTATGCATTTTATTTGTGATTGTTCTGATATATTTTCTTATTTTGAATGTCAGGAAAATCTGGAGAATGCTAAAAGGTGGAGGTTTACTCAGTAATGTCTGATATGTTAAAGCATGTGACATGTGCTTTTTACCTACCTCTCATATTGACTAAATGCTAATTACACGTTCTGATACAGCTTTCAGAGGTAATTGAAAAACTCATTTGATTGGATTGCTTTCGTATTTGAAAGGCTTATGTGCCGGCAGCTAGCTCTCCGCAACCCTAACATGGTCACCCGCTGAAGCTTAGCAGGGCTGTGCCTGGTCAGTACCTGGATATTAGAACACATGAGAAAGCTAGGTTGCTGCCAGAAGTGGTGTTAGTAAGGCCAGCAGGTGTGGGTCTGTGTGGGTCCTACTGCCCCATGTATATTGATGGGGACTCTATACTGCTCAGTGAGCGCTGTCTTTCGGATGAGACAATAAACCGAGGTGCTGAGGTTGTCATTAAAAATCCCACGTTAGAGTTGCAGTAAGCTAGCTTACGGCGACCACTTGTCTTAGCTGACCACTTGTGAATTGATTACCAAAGAAATTGATTACAAAAAAAAAAACACTCTTACCAGGTGGAAAAAGGGCCTATTTGTGAAAAATTGTGTTTATAGTTTTCATTATCTAATCTATTGTTGTTGTTGTTGTTTTTCCCTTCCTCGTTCAATAAAGGTGAAGAGCAAGGTAAGTTTAAGTGAACTATTTACTTATTTATTTAATGTAGTTTACTGGTAACCAGGGTGCGAATTTCAGGGGTTTGGGGCCCCCTAATTAATGCTTGATGCCCCCCTGAAGGACATCCAAACAAGATCTATGGGGGGGTCTGCCCTGATTTGTATCTTAAACAATATTAATAATAAAAATAATAGATTTTGCTAGTTTCAGCTTGGCGCAAGAGTCGTTTTGAGGCGTTGCGCTACGCTGTTTAAATAACAAATGCATTAGCGCGCATATGTGCGCCCATAGGCGTTCTGGTCTACAGAGGAAGGCATTCTGAGGCGGACCGCTGGCGCGTTGCTTATTTGAGAAACTAAAATAGATTTTTCAATAGACCAAAACAAACCCGGTCTAAACTCCGGCGCAGAGTTGTGCCTCACTTAAACACTGCTTAATATACACAAGAGAGCAATAGGCAAATATCTTTACATATGTAAAAAATTAAATATTAAGGATATATATAGGATATAATAAGAATATATATAGTATATAAATATAAAGGATTAAAATATTACAAAACATATTATTTTCTAGCCTACATAAATATGAAAAATCACTGCTTTTGTGCCTTCATCTCGGGAGGCTTTTTCAGTTCATTCATAACATTTTGCTTTTGTATAATGTTATTATTATTAGCAGTATTATTTATTATTTCCATATTTATATTTGTTTTATTAAAAACAAGCTTAGATTTGCCCACTTGCAGGTTTTAGACCATATGGGGCACAGCATGTGTTTTAGGATATAACTCAGGTTTTTGAACACACTTCGTTATTATTGTTCATTTATTCGTTTGCTGGAAATTAGAACTGAATTTAGAAATATTTTTGAAACGAATATTTGCGCTTAACAAATGCAATTAATTATTTGTAGACTAATTGATGTCTGTGCGTAAAGGTTTCCCTATCCAGGAGCGAAAGTGGAAGTAGATAGATTATTTCTCATTCTCACGCAGTAGATGCTCTGTTGAACTGTTAAAAAATTGTTAACTGTTTGCTAGTGAAACGCTCAGTTTTTCCACTTAGACTTACTTTACGTCCTGTAAATAGCAAATGCGCTTATGGCGCGTCGCAGCTGGCTCTTAAAGGTAATTGGAGATGAGACTCTGATTGGTTTATTCTCAAAACACACCTATAACTCATTAAGAAAATAAACTCAACCCTTTTAGACCATGCGCATTGGCGCAAAGCGGATTTTCCCATCCTTAAATTAGCAAAAACGCGCTCTGACATGCCCTGAAAGCGTTTGCGTCCTGCGTTTTGCGCTCTGCGCATGGACCGTCAAAATAGAGCCCAACAAGTTTGATTAATAAATTAGATGTAATTGAATTAAATATATAAAGTTGGTTCAATATTAAAAAAAGAAAAAAACACTGATTGTCAATGTATAATTCGCACCCTGCTTGTAGCCATATATTGTGCAACCTATTAGAAGATGCCAACTATTTTATCTTCTGCACACAGATGACACAGCGATCATGGCGGTGATGGTTGCCTTATCCTCTCTGCTGGTCATTGTCTTTATCATCATCATCCTTTACATGCTCAGGTAAGATTCCCTATTTACAAACTCCATTTGGTACAAAAACTGCTCGCAACATTGAGAAAAACATAAAGACAAAGTCATGAGCAAGAAGCACTTAGAGCACAAGAGAACCAGCACAGTCGTAGAGAAAGTGTTGAGAAAGCTCCATTCATCAGGAAAGCCTCGTCGCCAGCAGGGACCGCGGGCATCAATTGTCCAGTTGCCATGGTAATGATTGGCTTTTTGTTGGGCTCTGTTGTGGCAGGTTTAAGAAGTACAAGCAGGCAGGGAGCCACTCCAACTCCTTCCGCCTGACCAACGGCAGAGCTGACGACACAGGTGAGTTATTTCACCATCACTGATACGCCAATGGAGATTTTTTAATTTTAGTTTTATTTCTTTGTTTCTTTTTAATTTGTATTTTTTGTGTGTTTTAATTTTTTTTTATAAAAACAAGTGTACATATTGTTAATTTTGTTTTTATTTTAGTGCATCAAGTACAACGAAATGAAAACGAGAAATAATTCCTTCCATTCATTTATTCATTCATTTTCTTTTCGGCTTAGTTCCTTTATTAATATGGGGTCGCCACAGAGGAATCAACCACCTATTTATACAGCAAATGTTTTACGCAGCGCATGCCCTTCCAGCTGCAACCCATCACAGGAAAACACCCATACACTCTTACTCGCACACATACACTACGAACAATTTAGCCTACTCAATTCACCTGTACCGCACGTCTTTGGACTTGTGGGGGAAACCGGAGCACCCGGAGGAAACCCACGCGAACACAGGGAGAACATGCAAACTCCACACAGAAATGCCTGCTGACCTGGCGCTCGAATCAGCGATCTTCTTGCTGTGAGGTGACAGTGCTACCCACTACGCCACCATGCAGCCCCTATATAATTAAAAAAATGTAATAATAATTAAATTAAAAAATATATTCAAATAACATTTTGCACAAGAAAATTAATTTTTAAAATATATTACGTATAAACTACTGTAATACTATAATATTACAGAATTGATTAAGATTTTAAATTAAATGAAAATGATAAATAATTTCTTGCCATGTTGATATAATATTATATTATATAAAAATTGGTCCCACTTTATATTAAGTGTCCTTAACTACAATATACTTGCATCAAAAAATACATACAATGTACTTACTGTGTTTATAATGTATTTGAGAACACTTGTGGTGCTTTTGAGTTGGGATAGAGGTTGGGTTATGGACAGGTTTGGTGGCATGGGTAGGTTTAAGGGTGGGTTAAGGTGTAAGGGATGGTCAACAGTGTATTTACAAATGTAATTACAGAAGTTAATTACAGATTTAATTACATACATGTATTTAATCAAGCATAAGTACACAGTAAATACATGCATTTACACAATAAGTACATTGTAACAAACTATTAATTCCTGTTTATGTACATATTAGTTAAGGCCACTAAATAGAAAGTGGGACCTACAATTTATATAAAATCATTTTTTTAGTTTTCTGTTTAGATAAAAAACTGTTTTATAATACATTTTTTGAATATTTTAGAATATATTAATTATTATATATGTATTTATTTATTAACTATATATTAATTATTATATTTATATTTCACATACCTGAGATTCTAAAATATTAATAATTATTAAATTTTATATTAATTTTAATAATAAAAATAATTAAACATTTAGAGCAATACAATTTATATTAGTTAGCTGTAACATTGTACTGTATATCTGTGGTTGTTTTTGGAATTATTTTTATCCCTTTTTGTATCAAATATAATAAAGTTGACATTAAAATCCATTTGATTAATAGGTTGGATTCACTACTAGCTGCAAATTAAATTTTGCATCATGATTCAGTGATTTGTAATGCATGAGAGCTTTTCTCCTTGAATTGTACTTTGTTGCCCTCTGCTGGTAGTCTGCTACACAGTGGTGATAAACTGCAAGTCATTCTTAAAACTGTTTCATTGAAAAAAAAAAACTCCTTTTAGCTTTTGTCATTGATGGACGTGTTTCTATCTTTCTTTCTCCACCCTATGTTTTTTTTCCTTGCACCATCTTACAGAACTCCAGAGTGTACCGTTATTGGCTCGCTCTCCAAGCACCAACAGGAAGTACCCGCCTCTTCCTGTCGACAAGCTGGAGGAGGAAATGAACCGCCGAATGGCTGACGACAATAAACTCTTCCGGGAAGAATTCAATGTAGGTGCACTAATCAACACTAAATTTTCAGGAATTAATGGATTATTATCTTGGTTTAACCGTCTGTTAATTATGCCATTTAAAGTCCCCCTGAAATCAAAATTAAAGTTATTTTTGTCAATATATTAGCCTTAAGGTTAACTGTAATCTAATATGCTCTAAATCAATCACAAAATTATGACCATTCAAAACTATATATATATATATATATATAAAACTCACTTCCACTAATAAGGAAAAGCACTTCTGCTTATCAGATTTTCTGACCAATCATATTATCTAAAGCGTCCTGCCCCCAGTAGGATGCAGCTATAATGTGTCACTTGTTCACATATATCTGAGAGACCCACATACTTTCATATAAGAAAATAATAACCAATATCTGACAGTGCTGATCTGAAATTTTCCATGATTTCTAAGCCTGGACACATCAAGCCGACAGTCGGCAATTGGGAAGAGCCTTGTGAGCATCAAGCTATTATTGTTTGCTGTTTTCCACACTTTGCTTCTCATCTGGCTCATACTGGAGGGAGTTTATGTAGTCTTTGTAGAACCATAGAGGTAGAGAGAGAGTTGCGACAACTCCATTGATTCCAATGGAATGTTTGTTTATCATCAACGGCTGCTCATGGAGCCTCTCAATAGTTTCCATATGGTAAGAGTTACAGCTGAAGATGATTGGTTTTGCACTTTCAAAAGTAAAATTGTTTAAACATTATCTAAGAATATAACTAACAATATTAACCTTTCATCACCGTTGTCCTTAAACTAGTGAACAATTCACATTCTTGTCCAGGACAATTTTAAAAAGCATTTTTGATTCACTTCAAATGTTGACTACTCTAGACTATTGCTACACTTTCTTTGCCTTTGAAAAAAATAGTAGTTTAGACCAAACTTGAGGCTGATTTAAGGCTGTCTTTTACTTCTGCGTCAAGTGTATGCATATGCTCCACCGCAGCCTTCGCATAGCATTTGCCGTGGCTGACGCCGATGCTGGCGCTGCGCACCTGATACACGTCACAATGACGCGTGGCACAAGCCCTGTAATTGGTCTGCTTGGTAGCTGTGACGAGTGTGGGCAAGTTCTATAGCTGCGTGAACTTGTTGGAGTGAGTGTTTTACAAATGTCAAGTCAAGGAGCTTCAGTTGGAAACTGTTATTTTGTGTTGACCTTACTATTGACGTTGCGTCCGCCGGTTTTAGCTACTTGTAGCGTTCAGAAAAACAAAATACCCACAAAGAAACATGACACAGAGGAACATAAAAACCTACCGTCAGCTAGCGTTTGGGAAGTGTTATTGCAGAGCAACACAAACAGCAAGCAGAAGTACAAATGCATGGCTACACGCAAGGCAGGTGCCATGGGTCACGCAGATCACTGAACGCAGAAGTATAAATCAGCCTTTAATTCCATTGAAATCTTTCACAAATTGACTGGGAAATGACCATAATACAAAGATTTAAATAATTAGCTGTAACATTATTCAAACAAACAAAACAATAAGAATGCATAAAATAACAAAAATAAATCAACACACAGTGTTAGCATATCAGAAATGAACTTTGTTAGTGTTTAAATAAAACCATATTCTTTAAACAGATCATATAATTTTTTTGCCTTCTCATTCTTTATTATTTTTAAAGGCTCTCTATAGATGGTAAACTCCTTTTTAAAGGAGGTGCTTGTTTCAATTGAGGTGCTAGTTTCAAAATCTTGTATTCATGAATGACGAATTTAAGTAAAACAAGTAAAAAAATTGCAGTGAAGTCACCATTTTTAAATTTCACTTGTCCCAACATATAGATGAAAGCATCGAAATGTATTGTTTTATCCAGCTACCCACATCAAACCAGAAAGAACTATTGCTACACCCTCAGTGACTCTGATTAGCATAGACCAAATGCTAATGGCTGTTTTTGTTTTAAAGAAGAGGAGCTACACAATATATCTCACCCTCTATTCATATCTAAACTGCGCAAAGTTCATATTCAGGGGCCTTTAAAATACAAGTTTCCTCTAATATAGTGCACTTTTATTAGTGTGAATCTCTCTGTCATGTTCTCATGATCTTTGAGGATTTGTCTGTTCTCTGCAGGCGCTGCCGGTGTGTCCCATTCAAGCCTCATGTGATGCCGCCTCCAAGGAGGAGAATAAGGAGAAGAACAGATATGTCAACATCCTGCCCTGTAAGACTTTCCCATATTCATCTCTGAACCAAAGCTGACAAAGCACACTTTTAGTAGAAGTACATACTACAAAGAACATCACTGTGTGAAAATAACTAAAAGTAGTATTCATACTGTGAGTCTTAACCTTGCATAATTAATTTGTCATTTTTTTCTTTTCTCTTCTGTCTTTCGCTGTTTTTTACACTTTTCCTCCTCAGATGATCATTCTAGAGTTCATTTGACCTCTCTGGAGGGTGTTCCTGACTCAGACTATATCAACGCTTCCTACATAAATGTAAGACAGTGCTGACATACTATTAAGTTTCCTAATAATAGTCTATTGTTATTTTTTTCGTATATTGTTTATATTGACTTTTTATATCTTAATGTAGTTTTAGTCATTTATTATTATTATTATTATTATTATTATTATTATTATTTTTGGTAAATGTCTATATAGTAGTGCTGGGCAAAAATTAATTAATCCAAAATAAAAGACATAATGTGTACTGTAAATATTTATATTGGTACTATAAATACAGTATTGAAGTCTGCACTGCACACTCACAGTTTTAAAAAATTTTGGTGTGTTAATTTTGTTAATAATCTCATTGAGAAGGTCATCATTCGCACTCGTTAAATAATGACTTTAAATAGCTTTATTTTACATTCTTATGAGATACAAAACACAGACGTTTCGCCACAATGCCTGCCTCAGTGCGTGACACAATCTTCTCACTCCACCCTCTTATATAAGAGGGTGGAGTGAGTTTATATAAATACACACATGCATGCATATATTTAAGAAAATGATTATTAATATTTAGCTATAAAATATACAAGCATATGATAGACAGTAGATAGAAATTGAAATATCAATGTAACAAATTATTTTTGTTTAGTTTTGTATATATATATATGTGTTTGTGTGTGTGTGAGTGTGTGTGTGTGTGTGTGTGTGTGTGTGTGTGTGTGTGTGTGTGTGTGTGTGTGTGTGTGTGTGTGTGTGTGTGTGTGTGTGTGTCTGTCTGTGTGTGTGTGTGTGTGTGTGTGTGTGTCTGTGTCTGTGTCTGTGTCTGTGTGTGTGTGTGTGTGTAACATATACATAATACATATACACACTTTGTTAGATACACCTGTCCAACAGTGAATGCAAATGTCTAATCAGCAACTCAATGCATTACGGCATGTAGACATGGTCAAGACAATCTGCTGCAGTACTAACTGAGCATCAGAATGGAGAAGAAAGGTGATTTAAGTCACTTTGAACGCGGCATGGTTGTTGGTTCCAGATGGGCTGGTCTGAGTATTTCAGAAACTGCTGATCTCTACTGGGTTTTTCACGCACAACCATCTCTAGGGTTTACAGAGAATGGTCAGAAAAAGAGAAAATATCCAGTGATCAGCAGTTCTGTGGGTGCAAATGCCTTGTTGATGCCAGAGTTCAAAGGAGAATGGCCAGAGTGGTTCAAGCTGATCGAAAGGCAACAGTAACTCAAATAAGCCCTCGTTAGAACAGAGGTGTGCAGAAGAGCATTTCTGAACGCACAACACAATTAACCTTGAGGTGCATGGGCTACAGCAGCAGAAGACCACACCGGGTGCTAATCCTGTCAGATAAGAATAGGAAACTGAGGCTACAGTTCACTCAAGATCACCAAAATCGAACAATAGAAATCGGAAAAATTGATTCGCATCATGGATTTTGAGCCGACAAATCTGCAGCAACTGGGTGATGCTATCATGTCAATATAGACCAAAATCTCTGAGTAATATTTCTAGTATCTTGTTGAATCTATGCAACAAAGGATTATAAGGCAGTTCTAAGGGCAAAAGGGGACCAACCCAATAGTAGTGTGTACCTAATAAAGTGGCCGGTAAGTGTGTAATACAGACACATTCGCATTTTATGAGAATAATATTTGCCCAGCACTACGATTTAGTTTTTATTAGTTTTAATTGGACATAATCAACTAAAATAACTAGAAATATTTTCTGTGCCTGTTAATGTTGATCATGCATGCTTAAATCCTTAATAATATTTGTTGAATTATATTTAATTCGAAGTCACTTTTTCATACTTTTTGCTTTATCATCAGGGATACCAGGAGAAAAACAAATTCATTGCTGCACAAGGTACAAATCACTTTAATAAAAATCAGGGTAACACTTTATTTGATGGTCCCTATTGCACATTTTGTTGGCTAAATGTTGCATTGCAACTACATGCCAGTTACCTCTCATTTGAGTATTAGTAGACTGTCTGCTTGATATCTGTTGATACCACTTCACACCAGCGTTTAACTGACTATAAGAAAGTTTGCAAGTACACGTCAACTTACACGAACAATAACCCCAACCCGAACCTAACAGTTTACTTTTAATCTGTTGAGAATTAGTTGGCATGTAGATGCAATGTAACCTAAATTCAACAAAATGTGTTAAAGGAACCATCAAAATTAAGTGATATCAAAATCAGTTCTGTTAAACTTCACAAACATTTATTATTATTATTATTGTTGTTTATTTTTTTTAAAACAATTGTTAACTGAAGATTTGTGATTGCAGGACCAAAAGAAGAGACAGTCAATGACTACTGGAGGATGATCTGGGAGCAAAACACTGCCACCATCGTCATGGTCACCAATCTGAAGGAGCGGAAAGAGGTAAATGCCGCAACAAATGTATTCGCTGTGATCTAGTGTCAAATAAGCGTAAGCTGATCCTGTGATTTTTACGGCCTCGGCTCTTATCGCGGTCTCACATAATGGATTTAGAGTGCAACTTCCAGAATGATGGCCATTAATAAAGATGTATGATGATTGTGATAGACTGTGCTTCATGTCCGCAGTGTAAATGTGCTCAATACTGGCCTGACCAGGGATGCTGGACTTACGGAAACATCCGCGTGTCGGTAGAGGACACGATGATCTTGGTTGACTACACCATCCGGAAGTTCTGCATTCAGCAGGTAAAACTTAATTAAAATCATCATGAGAGTTGTGTTTACATGCACATTCCTAACCAAACTAAGGGTTTAAGCATAAGCTAATCATCCTAGCTAGATTTTTGCACTTTATACTCTTTTCGGCCTGAATGTAAGCTTTTAATAATCAAATATATGTAATAAAATATGATTATGATATAATATTGTGTACTAATAAAATATTAGTGAATTTAGGCTGTATATTTTAGTGTTATTTATATACTCAGTGTGCTCGAGGGGTCTTTAAATGTCTTACATTTCAAAAATAAAATTTTAACCATTAAAAATTGTTCTATTCAACGAAATATAGTCTTGTAGGTCTTAAATCAATTTTAACAGAGCTTAAATTTCTTGTCCATGTCCATGTAAAGCTACCCAATCAGGTCAACACCCATCCAATCACCAACAAAACTCTATTTACCAATATGTTTTGTCTTCCTTACAATACTATTTGTTTAAAACTTCTCCATGTATTTATAGACCATCTACTATATGGTAAAGATATTAGCCTCTTTCACACATACAGTCCTTTCTCAGATCATTTGTGAACAGGCCCTTTTTGAAGACACCGTAAATAAATTCCAGCAATTTTCTGGAAAGAGAAGTTATAACATTATCAGTAATTTGCTGCTTTGTGTGAATGCAGAAGGAATATTGTCAGAAAGAGCATGTTCACGATTAGAACGCGATGATGTGAGGCATCTACTCCAGCCAATCAGAACAGTCAATCAACTTCACATCTTATGAAATAAAAAATAATACTTATTCATCCACAGAATTTGTAATGTCGTCAAATGTATAAACATTTAGTTGCGGTTTGCGCATCTGCCTATGGATGTCTCTGGGACAAAGCAGCTGCATGAATGGTAAAGATTTTAAATAAAAGCATCAACAATAGCCCGACCACTTATGTTTACATATACAAGCGCAGCCATTTAGAGGCCATTTCTGGTTAATGTTTCAGAATTTACTGGTATCTTGGAATGGATGTGTGAATGGTCTTTTCTGGAAAAATTCCAGAACCTTCTTGCCTGTGTGAACAGCTTTTTAAAGTCGGTAAAGTCATACCGGTAATTTTCCGGATATTTAAAGATGTCAATGTGTGAAAGGGGCTATTGACCTGGACAGACTTAGTTTATTTGTTTTAATTCGTTATATTTTATGTATGTATACAACTAGTGTTATTTTGTTATGACATGTTGTTTAAAACATGTTGCTAAGAAATATCTTCTATCCCAAACAGGCCACTAGAAAAATCTTTAGTGTTTATCCCTGGATAAGTCTGAAATTTCATTCATAATGGCCGTTAAAAGTCTTAAATTTGACTCTGTAAAATGTGCAGATATATTTTAAACAATCTTTAATTTTTAAGAATTAATGTTTGTTTTTAATTTTGAGATAACGAATATTGATTTTGGTTTTCAGTTGTTCTATTTAGCTGCTTTTTTAACCCTAGTTTTCTATTTATGTTTAATATATATTTATTTTTTTAACTTTAACATTTTCGCACTAAAAGTTGTTTTTTTTTCAAGTTATATATTTCTATTTATTTATTTCTATTTTTTAGATGACAAAAAGTTAAGTAGATGATTTGGCAGATAAAAATCATGAATCTGCTTTTTGTCAATTTGTTGTGGTTCATCTGTGGTAAATGTAACACACCTTTACTGCTCATTAAAGCTCATTGCAATATGTGGGAGATATCCAGCTTTCTTAACCCCAAGAATAAAAAAAAGCAGTATCATCAACATATTGTGGGTCATTTTAATAAGCAGATTTTTTTTCCCCTCAGTATATTGGTGTAAATGTAAACCTGCTCAGTGACAATAGTAAGAAGTTCTAGCTCCCTCTTGTGTCGAAATGAGCCTTTCCTGAATTATAATGAGAAAGTGTGTAATAGCTGTTTTAATAAGCAGTGAGTTATCGTTGAACTGTGTGTGATTGTGAGCTCTTTTGTGTGTTCAGGTGGGGGATGTTTCCGGTAAGAAGCCTCAGAGGCTGGTCACACAGTTTCATTTCACCAGCTGGCCTGATTTCGGGGTTCCTTTCACTCCGATTGGCATGCTGAAGTTCCTGAAAAAGGTCAAGAACTGCAACCCACAGTATGCTGGACCCATAGTGGTTCACTGCAGGTAAATAAGCTTTACTGTCCACTGTGAATGAGTAAAACAGAGAATACGCTACTTTTCATATAGTTGTATCTTTGTCAAATATTGTCCCATCTTAAAAACCATACATCTATGGAAAGCCTATTTTTTCTCTTAAACTTAAACTTTCAGATATTGTATAAATCTTCATTTCTAAAACTAGTTTTATGATTTTATATATATATATATATAAATATATATATATATTCATATTAATATAAAATATATTATTTTGCAATATAAAACTCATTGACCCTAGACTTTTTGAGTAGAAGTATGTGTTCTTTTGCTTTTTGAAGGTCTATGATTTGCAATAACCAATTGTCATCTGTTGTTCTCAGTGCGGGTGTTGGCAGGACGGGCACCTTTATCGTGATAGACGCAATGCTGGACATGATGGGTGCAGAGAGAAAGGTGGACGTTTTCGGGTTTGTGACGCGGATCAGAGCCCAGCG